>NC_088334.1:6957500-7557500 GCF_036884655.1 Musa acuminata AAA Group | reverse complement strand
GAAAAAAACTAACACCAAACAACCTGAAGCTCTAATACCACTTGTTGGGAAAAACTATTATAGTAGAATAATTCTTTTCCCTCTTTGTGTATCAAAATGAATACAACTTGTTATCAAAAGCAAATATTAACTAGAGCAGCATAAATAGTAGAATAATAAATCAGAATTATGCTCATGTAAATTTATATCTATCCATATTCTAATATAGCCAATAGCTTTTCTATGTTGAACCTCTCATTCCTTATCTTACATAGTAGAAGGTTTGTCTTTAATTTTGATGAGCTTATACAAATCTTTACAATAGAGCAAATCTTCTATCATATGCCTCCAAGTAATAATTTGATGAGTTCAATTTAATTATACCGTTTGACTCTTCAATTTCAATCACACAAGAAAAAAACTAGCACCAAATAACCTGAAGCTCTAATACCACTTTTTGGGAAAAACTATTATAGTAGAATAATTCTTTTCCCTCTTTGTGTATCAAAATGGGTTCCTCATCAACATACTAACTTGTTATCAAAAGTAAATATTAACTAGAGCAGCATAAACAGTAGAACAATAAATCAGTCACAAAGTGAGAAACTAAAATTTTTATGTGAAAATCCAATTGGAAAAAAATATGAGACTGTAATCCACTTCAAACTTCCACTATTACTAATAATGATAATAAGTTTATAGTAAGTCTTCTCCAGAATAACCAGAGGATCACAATAACATCAAGAACACAGATCTTGACTCAACATTAACATATCATCATCACCAAAGATAGATTTCATGAAAATAAAATTTTAGATCTCACAAAGTGGGTATAGCAGGAAAACACATTAGAGATGATAAATTATAGATTGATATTATTAAGATTGTAGAGCTTGTTGTAAGGATTCTTCACATAAAATTTGAACCAAAACCAATGAAGTTTGACTGCTCGATCATCTAGCAAATGTCTCAAAATCTTAATCTTTTTTCTTTTCTCTCTTTGTTCCTTTTTTAAGCGTCGCCATGGTTTGTCACATGCCACTCACTGCCCTCACTATGCACATCTATTTTATATCTCTTTTTTCTTTCCTTTTCTTTTTTTAATAAATCAGATTTAGGCTCAGTGCCTAAATCATCACGTCCAAACCCACGTATGGGCTAAACTCAACAGTGGTATATGTCATCGACCTGAGCATGGAGCAAGTTAGTGTAGCAGACGTCAATGGCCGGGTCGGTGAAAGCGACGGACCTCGGTTGAGGAGAGCGTATTCAAGTGTGACGCTAGATGGATCCTTCACGTATGCGAAGAGTAGGCGTTGATGAAGATGGGGGAGCTAGTACGGGTGTGGAAGGCAAGGAGGGGTCGAATGTAGGAGAGGAGATTCGGGCAGAAGACTATGCTAGAGGGTAGGTAGGACAGCGAGGGAGTGGCGGAGGTGACGACGACATTGTGATTGAGGTTGAGAGACGTGAGGGCACCATGGAGGATCTCCATGGCAGGGATGAGGCAGTGGGCGAGGGTGGAGTCAGTGGCACAAATGAGGACCTCGTTACCGACGGTGACAACCACAATCTTACAGCAGGGATGAAGGCATGAACGGGAGCATAGGCCCAAGCAAGAGCCTCGGTTAGTCAGAGGTAACCACGGTGAGACGAAGGCAATTAGGACGGGATGGGATAATATCATATTTTAAAAAATAAAAATACTTTGAATAAAATAAAAAAGAAATATTTTGTGAGAAATAATAGAACTTATGATTTTTTCAGGAAATTTATCAGAAAAAAATACAAGCTTCTGCATCTATGTTTAAGTTGATTGCTAATTCTTCACCAATCAGTCTATCCATATAAAGTTCAACTTTCGGTGCCTTGTAATTAGATCTCTTTAGTATTTTATTTTAGTCTTTAGATTTAAAAAATCTATATTAAAATTTGTATGGTTATAAAGTAAAATATTTAACTTCATTTATCATAACGTTATCGATTTTACCGATAGAAGATACAACATGTGACATCACGTGTATGAATGATATGAAAACGATAAGCAAGAAATGTAATTTAATTGGTGGTGGCGGATGATGACACCATGGGTGATTATTATAGTGGTAGTCGACAAGAACAACGTGATGATTAACCTTACCGATGTCAATCTAAATATTGATGATGAGGAGGAAAATAAGACAGAGCGATGAGGCATCTGTGTCGGTGCTGAAGGAAGAAGATGAAGGAGGTGAGACATCTGCATCGGCGCCACATCGCTTTACCTCTTCTTCCTCATACAACACTGCTCAACATCCACGTTGGTGTTGGCATCGGAGGAGGAAGAGAAGGCAGGTGAGACATTTACGTCACTAACAATGATTAGGGAGGCGAAAGAGGAGGCAGAGCGATGCCTCCTCGTCCTCGTTGGCATCACATTGCTCTACCTCACCTGCTTCCTCTTCCTCCGCTCTCCTCAACATCGTTAATGCAAATACCTCACCTCTCTCCTCTTCTTCCTACGGCACCGACACAGATGCATCATTGCTCTGCTTCTTCTTCCTCTTCGTTATTGATGTTCAGATCAATATCAAAAAGGTTGATCATCATATTGTTCTCATCGACTATCACCATAACAGCCATCCACAGTGCCATCATCCACTACTATAATTGAAATTACCTTATTGTTTATAGTTTTTGTCATTCATACATTTGTTTTCATATATTGTATCTTTTATTAGTAAAATCGATATATTAAGATAAATTAAATTAAATATTTTATTTTTATAATTATAAATATTTTAATATAATTTTTTAAATATAAAAATTAGGATACTTAAGAGGTCTAACTGAAATAATGTGTAATTATCCCGCCTTCCTACAACTACAGCTTTATGAACCCAAGATTAAGCAACAAGAAAGAGCATGGACAATATAACAGACGAGATTCTTTGGTCATCAGGCGTATTACCCAATATGATAGGTTAAACTAAACTATATCCCAGCAGGAGATAATGTATTATACTCTACCCTGTCGCCTTCTTCATTGTCTGTTCTCTATCTGTAGGAGAGAGAAAGCTCAAAGCCTATAAGGTCTCTCCATTGACATTCACCAACATATAGCAGACAATGTACACTGTTTCCGTGTTTTACTTTGCATGTGGGTTTCTCTCTCTCTCTCTCTCTCTCTCTCTCTTCGTTTCCTTATATAAAGAGGTGCGTACTGATCCCTCAGAGGGCCTCAGAGCCGAACCAAAGTCCAAGTGATCTGAAGGCATCTTCTGCTATGGTGAGGAAGCCATTGTTGGAGAAGCAGGGCACGTGCAAAGTCTCTCTCTCTCTCTCTCTCTCTCTACGTCTCCATCTTTGCATGTGATCTCCTTCTCCAACATAGGCATCTCACCTCCTCCTTCGAAATCCAACTCGCGATGCAGGTACGACCTAAATATACTCATGTCTCCTCTACTTTTCCCCCCAGGAGACGTGTCTTCTATATCATCTCTACTAATGTTCTTAAATGCACACCATTAGGTTGCTTCATGTCGTCCTCTAAATTGTTCTTTCTTCTGCTCTCGACCGACAAAGACAGTAAACTCGCACAGGCTGAACTCTCTCTCTCTCTCTCTCTCTCTTTCACTTTGACTAAATGGCTCACAACATGGAAATGAGACCCTGAACTACTTATAAGATTTATTTTCCTTGTCAAATGATTGCTTTGACTAATTATTTTTTTCCAAAATCAGAAGAATTTTTCGTTTGACGCTAAACTCGAGTGTGAGACCTATCACCTATGCAACAATACATTATCCATTTGACCCATCATATATTTTTGTCTTTTGGCTAGGATTGGACTTACCTTTTGGTCCTCATTTTAGAATAATCTTAATAAAAAATAATTATATAAAAAAAGGAAAAAAAAAAACACCATGTGTTATTTGAACCCTAATTATATACAAAGGGTGTAAAAATATTAGACTTACAAAACTACTAATTTTGTATATATATATATATATCTTATTTCTTATTATTTGTATGAAGGACCTTCAGATATTCTCCAGTTTCTTCTGCAACAGTGTTGTATTATAGGAATTTCTATCTACAAATAACTTAGGAATTTCTACTATAAGCAGATCAGAATCTTAGTCATGATCTTTGACCAGCTTGACTTTGATATCAGTGGTTGCTTCTCTGTTGATGTAGAAACAACCTCTCTATTAATCCTGTCCTTTCTTCAGTTGTCTTGCCACTGAAATTAGTATAAAGATTCTGTACTTTTTGTCAATCATATGACACTGTATGATTATGCAGAATGATAAGGGAACTCAAAGCAGTATCTGATACAGAGGTTGTTCTTAAAAGAGAATCTTGTTGGCATGCTTTTTACATGTCAGGATACTTGCAATAATGCATTCTGCCAAGGGAATATAACATAATCTAACATTACAATAATAACATCCAATACAGAAGGCCAATCTGCTACAGCAAGTAAAGAAGATACATGATGAAATTGTATTATCGAAAGGGACTTGCACCACTGCAATGCAGCTGCAGCTATCTCTCAGCCTGCAGCTATCTCTCAGCCTGCAGCAGTAGTATAGCTCATACAACAGCTATGGGACAATGGATAACTCATTAGTAACCTAAACCAAGTAACCCAAGATCTGTGTGTCTCCTCGCTTCTGCCGAATGGGATTCTTATGGTCTGTATATATCCCGTATAGGATGAAAATATAGACTCTTAGGAGGATCCAGTGCCAGTAGTTTTAGAAGTTGTGGAAGGATTGGCGTCGGAGTGATCACCAAAGATACGCTTACGGAAGTCGGAGACCATAAGCGGAAGGCCTTGGCGGAGAGGGATCTTGGGCTCCCAGCCGAGCAGCTCCTTGGCCCTGGTGATGTCAGGCTTGCGCTTGTGGGGATCATCCTCTGTGTTGGGGCGGAACTCAATTTTGGCATCGGGATCAATGGTTTCCTGCACAACTTTAGCAAGCTCCACCATTGTAAACTCTCCGGGGTTTCCCAGATTGAATGGACCAATATGTTCTCCTTCCATCAGCCTCATCAAACCCTCCACCTGCATTTTATTGTTAAATGCTTGGCAAAGATTATAGGATATTCTAAAAGCATGATACAAATGTTTTGAGCATACTACGACCGATATTGAACTGTGATCATTCTTGAAATGCTTTCTTGTCCTTTTTTTACCTTGTTGAGTTACAGTGAAAGCAAACCAATAAACTCCACCAAAATAATCATCTAGTGTCAAAATCAAGTGAAGCATCACTCCCAGTACACAGATATGGAACCTCTTATTAGCAAGGGCAAAGTTGTTTGCTGTTTCCTTATCAATGGCGTCCAGGAGCTGAAGGTTAATGATGAATCTAAATTTTGAAGCTAGAATAAACTAAAGGACCAACTGAGATTTTATCAAGGAAATTTTGGTGCAGACAAAGCAAAGAAGCACAAGCTGTTTGGGCACAGTAGGTTGATATTGCACATGAATGTGCTGTTTTTGAATGTCCATATACTCTTTGGACCCACCCACAACAGCTGCAAGAAATTGAGAACATAGCCGGTCCATGTTGAGCTAACATGCATCAAAATCAAAGCTACTGGTTTCTATTACATTAACTTAAAAGATAAATAAGTACAAGTGAAATGGAAAAGAAATAAATTGAACTTGGTGCAGAAAAAGCAAGAAGACCCACCAGGTCGGAGACATATTGGAAACTCCTTGTCTGGTTTCCATCTCCATAAACAGTCAGTGGCTCCTTCCTCAAGGCCTAACTCGTATCATAAAAATCAAGCAGAACCATCAAATTCAGCAGTTCAATGCATCTTACTTAGTTGAAACTAAACATCAATACCACCATGTAACAAGGAACTAATAATCTATGTTAAACAGAAAAATTATAGAATCTCAGAACAGTAGCAGAACACCTGAGCAACAAAATTGCTGACCACCCTGCCATCATCGATGCACATGCGAGGCCCATAGGTGTTGAAGATTCGAGCAATCCTCACCTGCAACATAGGAACTTGGCATATGATATCAAAGAACCAATCAAGAAGCTACTTCTAAAGCAAATACATCAGTGTTTCGATCAGTCACAAGTTAAACGACCTCGACTTGGGCACCACGGTGGTAATCCATGGTCAGCGTCTCTGCGGTGCGCTTGCCTTCATCATAGCAGCTCCTAACTCCTGCCATCCCCCACAGGCCAACCCAACACCCAAACAAGATACCGAATGCTTGTTAGATTCTTCTCTATTTTCGTATGAAACACAATGGTACCCAGCCAACATAATGTATCATATGGACCACATGTATGATATGCTTCACAGTTCCCAGTTGCAACCCAGCCCACAAGTGATTCTAATTTAGAAGGAGAAAAGGACACTCACTACCTTAGGATGCTTCATTTCATTGAAGAAGCCAGAGCTAAAGAAATGAAAGAGATGGTGATAAAGAGAGGGAGATGTACCAATGGGATTAACATTGCCCCAGTAGGTCTCAACTTGAGGGTGCTGCAATGGATCACCATAGACCTCGCTGGTGCTGGTGAGGAGGAATCTGGCCCCCACTCTCTTGGCCAGGCCTAGCATGTTGAGAGTTCCCACCACATTGGTCTTGTGCACTCCACGGCAAAAGCTGCATGAATTAAGGCTTGTAACAGGTGAGAAAAAAAGACACTTTTCTTCTTCTTCTTCCCCCTTATTCTATTCAATTCTTTTCGCTTGCAAGAATAAGAACACCAACAAGAACACCGACATCCCACCCGACCACAAACCACCACTAACCAAATTGATCGTTTTTAAACAAGAATTAGCTGTCAAAAGTTCAAATTATTCGAAGACCAGAGGAGAAGAAACCCTGTTTTCACAAATTTGTACGTACGAGGAAAACCAGTGCAGAGAGATGATGATCCAATAAGAATCAACATCCCACAGACACAATGACCCAAAAAGAGTACTTTCACTAATAAATACTTGTCTAGGAAGAGCTACAAGCAGACAAGTGTTAATTTGAGGTGGCCAAGAAGAAAAAGATCCCAATTTAGAAAATCTTAAGAAAAAACAAGACTGAGACGGAGACTTCTATAAGGGATATGAACATTTCTAGGAGAGAGAGAGAGAGAGAGAGAGAGAGAGAGAGAGAGAGAGCTGGATCATGTATCACCGAAACAAAATAATAATCTAATGAAGAAAGATGGGTTCTTTAACAAATAATGAGCCAAAATAGAACATATCAACGAACGAAGCTTTATATCGAACAAGAAAGAGTACGACGGATTATCGAAAAGAAGCCATCTTTACGGCTAAAATGATGCAGAAGAGGAGATCAATTAGGAGAGAAAATGACAAAGAATATAAGGATATGATGGTCTTGATTGGGTTGAACTTGTAGTGGACGGGGGAGGCGGGGCAGGCGAGGTGGTAGATCTGGTCGACCTCGAGCAGCAGCGGCTCGACGACGTCGTGGCGGATGAGCTCGAAGTTGGGGTTCCCGAAGTGATGCATCACGTTCTCCTTCCGCCCCGTGAAGAAGTTGTCCACCACGATCACGCTGTCCCCCCTGGCGATCAGCCGGTCCACCAGGTGACTCCCCACGAACCCGGCCCCGCCCGTCACCACGACGCGCAGCCCCTTCCGCTTGATCCCCAGCGGCACCTTCCCCCCCACGAACCCCTTATTCGCCGCCTCGAACGCCGTCCTGTGGTGGTGCTGCTGGAACGCACCGAACCTCGTCGGCTCCACCGAGCGCAGGGCGATCTCGGCCGCCACGGCAGAGGAGGAAGAAGATGAGGGAGCGAGGGCGAAGAAGAGTGAGCCAAGGGCCATGCCTACGAGCACGAAGACGAGGCGTTGCTCCCGGAGGAGATAGCGAATCGGGCGCGAGAGCCAGAGGATCCGCTTCTCCGGCTTGGGGACGTAGTCGCCGCCGCTCACCGAGCGGTAAGCGTCGTGGCCACCGCGGTAGATGAGCTCGGAGGCCATCGGCGGAGGATCGACAACGCCACGTAAGTGGGGCGACGGGAGTTCCACTTTCTTGGAGCTGCCGTTCGACGGGTGGCAAAGAGGGGGCGGGCGGGGGGAGTCTTCTTGTAGAAGAAACTGAGAGACGAGGGCTCGCACGTAATTTTGTCCACCGCCATCATAAAGGGTATTAATGGTATTTCCCATTATGTTATCAGTTGAATTCGGCCGACAGCATGGATGGAGCAACGGCAACGTGGACATCGAGATGTGTGCGAGAAAGATCGTGAGCTCCAACGCGAAGGAACGAAGGTCTGTGTTTGACTTGACGTGTCTTTGGCGGGACCCCTACGTTAGCTGCTGACTTGTCCGGTTTGGAAATGCATGCATCATGGCTGGTAGATCGGTGGGGACGGCGTCGGCGTGGCCTTTTCCGATACGTAACTCCACCCACGACGGACGGACTTTTTAGAGCAGCAGTTCAAAGTTGGGCAAGTCGAGAGGAACCGATGGCACCAAAACGGGTTCGAGTCCGACGCTGCCTAAGTTTGGCATGTCGGGAAGAAACGGGTGCGTTAAGACAAATTAGGGTTCTACACGTGTTTTGCACACAAGGGAAAACAAGAAAACACAGTAGTATAAAGATGGATATCATACATGAGAGTGGGTAATAAAGTTGGGATATGTCAACGTCTATAGTGTTGTATATGGTCATAATATACATGGTCGTCAGTCAACCAGTTAGGCAATCGAATCGAACAGTCCAGTAGAATTGACAAGCAAGATAAATATTTGTCAGGTTATCCTTAGCTGACAATTCTGGGTTAATGCACTTTGAATCATAGAGCTGTGAACAATGGCTGTAGCACAGTAAAGACCCCACCTGTGCTGCTAAGGGCTACTAAGGACAGTCTAGTTATTTAAACCTCAAGCAAAGCCTGATGTTGCACCATTCATGTTCCATGTGACTCAACAAACTTTCCCCACCTATAAATGTTTAACAACTGAAAAATGAACTTGATGTATATATATATATATATATATATACTCTCAAGTTTTTAATTTTTATTTGATATTTTTTAGTATCTTAAATATCCTTTGTCCTCATAGTCATATCCTCCCTTGAAGCACTATGTTGTTTTGTAATAAGGGGATGTGGATGAGACTAAATCATATTGTCGACTCTATTTTCTTTAATAATAAAAAAAAGAATAAAATCTCTAAGACTTTTCTCCATGCTGCTGATGGCCACCATGATGATAGCTCATGAGCCTTCCCTTCCTCGACAACCTCAACTTATCCCTCTAAAATGAACGATCCGAGATCTCTCTTTATCACCTATCGACGGATCTCTCGTATCATCCCTTCAAAACGTGCCAAAATGAAGATCAATATAAGGGTAGCACTAACGTTGGGACCATCAACAGCCCGAACCGAATGAAGGTCTTGAAGGTTTCTTTGTTTCCTTTGTTTTGTAAGAACACAAAATCGACAATACAACGTGACCCATTTGCGCCTCCTCCTTACGAAACAGTGTCTCTATCAAATCGAGGGAGTCAAGACAAGAGGACAATATAACAATACGACGAATGGCTACAACAAAGCAAAAGACAATAAAGACAACCACAACAACCCATAATGCAATAGGATAGAAAGCGATCACGATAAGACAAAAGTGACAATCAATAATGCTCATCGCGAAGAGGGTACGATGAACAGAGATATTTAAGATATTAGAGAATAAAAGATATGAAATAGAAAAATTAGAAACAGGCAAAAAAAAAAGTCAAAGGAAGATTTTTTTCACATAAATCACCCAATCAACTTTCTTCAAGATGACCTACAAAATAAAATAAAACAAAAAGGAAACGACCATAAGACACCTTGCTTTCTGGCAGTGATGCTGAACAAAATTGCATAAACAACCCGATAAAATTGCGTACACTGAGATTATTCTCAACCCTCGCATGCCAGTTATTCACTTAGTATTTGCAAGCATAAATTATATACATTGATCGCCTTTTAGTGTCAGTTGAAATCTTTTGAAACAATTAGCAGGCAACATTGTGAAATTGAAAAGCTAATCAACCTTTTTACAGGTGCTCTGTGCATCCATGGAGTCAGTAGCACAGTTTGAGTAATCCTTATCTCCTCACATTTTGCTGCCTCAACATAATAAGATTAGCCAGAGGACCCCTAGCAAATTATATCTTCAGTAACAGCTCAAGTCTTTGAGCAAAGCTTATGCATGGATGCATTCCACTTCACAGATGATTAGGACTATTGTTGAAACATTGCTCATGTTGTTGACTACATTTAAGTTGGCAAACAAGAAGAAAACAGAGAAAAAGTTGGGATGGTAATTGCTGCAACAAGGTTCTAAGATACAACTCATGGAATCATGTTGCCTTAATCCAACCTGGTTGCAAATATGAACCTAGTCATAAAAGAATCATGTAATCATAATATCATGTACTAATGAACTTGGATCCTCCACAGTACAGTTCATCTATTATTCCACCTAATTATGATAGAGGCTAATCTGCCAACCTAATTACAACAACCACCAGTTGCTTGTAATTTGTCATCAAGCTGCCATCCTAATTACTGTGAAGGTCAATGGTTCGCACCCACACAAACATCACTAGCCAAATAGTCCACCAAACTAGACAGTGACATTTCCATTTATGAAAACAACTAAAAAGGACAATCACATGAACAACATTGTGTGGAAAAAGTTACCTTTCATCTCTATATTTTCTTTCTTCTCGGCAAGATTTCGGTGCTTACCAATACACAAAGATGGAAAATCAATACTCATGTTTGGTATCACTAGTTTTAGTGTTTCTGAATAGCACAACCACTTAAATTCTACCTGTTCTGGTTCCCAGCAAACAACTCCGGCGGTGGAAAGAATTTCTGTAGTAAACTTATAAAATCTGCTGCGGAGAGGTGGTCAACTTGAGCCGAAATTAGTACCTGCGGAATTCTTTTGGTGGCTTGAAGTTGAGAGGATGGGTTTCCGGAGTTGCACTTTGATCTTCTTTCCACATCTTGATAGTTTTGTCTGCTTCGCAGGTAACAAGTCTTGAACCACTTATATCATATGAAAGAGCATAGATGCATGCTTCACTGTCAAGGGACCCTGAACAAAATAAAAGGAACAAAAGAATTCAAGATAAATAACATGATGTTCCAGGAATACCAAGAAAGAAGAATTCACAGGTATAAATGGCAACACTAACCAGGCTGGACAATAGTCTGGGCTTGCTGGAAATTGTGGCCGCTCTTCCAATCCCAAAACCAAAGGCTTCCATTGTCACCTTCAAGAATTGACTACATAAAGATTTCTTGGCCATGTAAAAGCATCGTTTGGCACGGCTTATATCAGGAACAATGTGCTATCCAATAACAAGTGGCAATTGAAACCACATGGTTGGTTTCCAGCATACCAGCAGTGGCCAAAACACCATCTTCGTTAACTGCCATTGAATTTATTATTGTTCTCTGTTGGGACCTGGACAACAAAATAAAACAAGTAGCATTTCAAAGGGTGGTTCAAGAAATTTTTATTAATAATTTTACAAACAGTAAAATGTAAGCAAACAAATGTGCAATTTCTAATACAAGATGGATTGAACTAAACACATCAAGCCACAAATCATCCTACATGGTTTTATAATAACACAAGAATAATAGATAATCCTTTAGTTCTGAAGTAAAATCACAGCTCAGATCAACTGAAGAAAGTAAATTGCTCTACGAGTTTTCTTTTCAACTACGGCACACTCAGATTCACCATTAAAATGGTTGGCATAAGAACAAATACTCACAGCATATTGTGAAGAAATTCGCCTTTTGGAAGGTTAAACTTCTTTATATTGTCTGCTGATGCAGATGCAAATGCTCTCCTGGATTCAAAAACAGAGATTTAAAAAAGCTTCCCGAATAAGTTGATATCAAAATATCGAGACCAAGCCATGAGTTCTGATGAAATACTCTTTTGGATGCAATGCCATAGCACGAACAGATTTCTTGTGGTGTGTAACTGTTGTCATTGTTTTTCCTGCAAATGGGATTTCAACTTTGTTGGAAAACAATAACAGAAGTAGCTTATGGATATTGACAATAGAATAATACCAGCTACAAGATCCCAAAACTTAATAGTAGTGTCATGGGAGCCAGTTACAACTTGTGGATCCTGAAAAAGGAAAATGTTCAAGTTACCTACACACAAAATATTTAACTTCACTTAATTTGAGAGAGAGAAAAAAAAGATGGCCAGGCAGAACCAAATCATACAATAAGTAACAATGAGTGAAGAGATAAAAAACTGAATTTCTCCTTGCATATTAGCAGACACTACAGAACCATGTGAAAACTATAAACAGAGATCAAAGAACCTTGCTAATGGGAGAAGTAAAACTAGGCTAGACAACAACATCAAATCAGGAATTTTCTCATATCAAAAAAGAACTTTGGCATTCAGTTTAATTGCAGCCATCACTTCAGTAACCAGTCATTGAGTTCATTCCTGCTGAACCACACATTAGCATGCTCAAACCAGTGATTTCCCAGAGTTTTCAATGAACCAACTAGATCTGAACTATCAATATAGGTGTTGACTCAATCAGCATAATGACTGAACCGCTTAGATCTTCTGAACTGTCATCAAGCAGAGTGGGTGTCATGGGCTACAGTATCAAGCCCTGCAGGGCATGTCCAGATACGGATGCCCATGCTGGGTAGGGGTTCAAGACCAATAATCAGGATAGCATGGTTGGACTTAGGCAGCAAGTCATGTGGTGACTTGACAGTTGGTACAGCTGGCCTATCGAGCTAGCATGAAAACATATTTAGTGTATATTAAATGAGAATCAAAGAAGAATTATATTTCTCTGGAAAGACAAACTGCTCCATTTAGATCAACCAGACTGGTTATATATATATATATATATATGTGTGTGTGTGTGTGTGTGTGTGTGTGTGTGTGTGTGTGTGCATACAATATATTTTTTATTTAAAACTAAAAGCAAGCTATACTTTAAGTTCTAATATCAAAAATTAGTTAAGCAGCATACGATAACACAGCTAACCTAATGTGCCATGGACTGGGCTAGTCCACCAACCAGCGATTCTCTAAAATGCTGAATTGGCCAAGAATGATATACAGGTTTTGTCAACATAGCCTGAAATCAAGCCGTGCAGGATATGTCGTGGGCCTAACCAACCCAAAATGGCCTCCTCTACTCACCATGGATAAGAGACCAAATCATAGTGAATTGAATCCCTCTACCACCTTGACAGTGGACCAAGACTTTTATCCTGATTCATAATAATTTTGCCTCCTAAATCACATTGGAAAGTTATCTAAATCACCAAAATCGGGATACAATCTATAAATGTCATTTTATTTTATAGGTATAAATCAAATATCAAAAATAAAACCCACAAGCATTTCTACACTTGAATCCTATAAATAATATCAAAATATGAAACCAAATAAAAAAGGAAAAATTCAATGTATTAATAACATAAGGTTATTTACTTGTCAAGATTTTAATATACTATATGTGTTGCAAATGGTTCAATATGTACCACAATCGAAAATAATCCTATCCCCCATGTATTACAAAAGCATATCTCATACCCAAACCTGTACAACATTCAAATCACTCAATGTCCCACATAAATAACCCAAATGCTATTATAAATACGAGTTCATCCTTGTCAAACCATAAGTTTGGTTAGTTAGGGCCCAGGTCAGCAAATTTAAATGGCTAAAATAGTCTATGCTCCTCGAGAGTTCAAATCACTTTGACCTTGCAAATACAGTGAAGCTAATTCCCAACAGAAAATGTCTACTAAAAACTAATTAAAAGTTCATTCTTTTCTCTTCATCTTAGCATTTGACGCACGAGGATTCAACTCTGGACATGAGATTCCATCAAACTAGAACATCCATCAGGGACAAAGTTATTATCAGACTCATTCCACACAACCAGATAGAAATAAACTAGGATCCACACTTGAGAAAATGATTTTCTGTACAACATAAGCTGCCTGATGATAGATAAATGGCAGCACAAACTTGCCCATCAAGCAAAGCTTAAATGTAATTCTGCTTAAATGCTATAAGTGAAGAAATATCAGTATCTGGTCTAGGCATTGAAAACATAAACAGTAGAAAGTTTCTGACTATGCAAAGCTATTTCTAAAGAACCCACTAAGCAAAACTAAACCAATTTTTTATGCTAGCTTATGTCTTTAGTGTAAGATTGCACAACCACAGGCAAAAGCCTTGAATAAGTCGCATAGTACATGAATTCCACAATATAAACATTCATGTCATCCAAACTGAAAATAGATTTGCATACCGTAGGTCGGGCAAAACCTGAACAAACAGTGTTATCATGGCCAGAGAGAGCCATAACCATTGCCTTCGTACGAATGTCCCAGACCTAAATCAAATGCATGATAAGTCCAAAACTTTAAAGTTATATTAAACCAATTTCACGGAAAAAATGCCACTGCATTTGATTTTTTTAGGGAACCTCCAAATAACTTTACAATTTGGATAAATTGCTACAAAATAAGTGTCATACCCGGCAAACAGAATCCCGTCCGCCTGTTAACAAAACATCAATAGTTGGATGAAGAGCTAAGCAGTATACACCACTCAGATGTCCATGATAAGACCTAATAACCTTGGATCATTAAGACAGGAAGTGCAAAGTGCAAAGTGCAAAGTGCAAGCAAATTAGAGGTGTCCAAATGGTTAAAACTCTAAATAACAAAATAAAGTATACAATAACAAACCTTATTTTGTTCAAGGTCCCAACATTTAACTTGTTTGTCATCTCCAGCAGAAAACAAATAAGTGTGCCTTTGACTGACGGCAAGTCCTAGTTATCCAAGGAGGTTTATATCAATACTGAACAACTTGCAGTATAACACCCAGCAAAAGAAAATTAATAAAGAAAACAAAGCGAAACCTCAAAGATCTGCCAGATCAACTAACCGCGTATTTGTTCAATATGTCCTGTCAGTGTTAGCTTTAACCTTCCAGATGCAACATCCCATATCTTAAAAAAATAGGCAAATACATCAAATCTTAATAACAGGAACTGCCTTAATATAAAGATATAAAGCAATGCTAACTCCTTTCTTGAAAACTATTTCGAGTGATGCTAATCATAGTTGATAATATGACAACAATACTGAAAACACAGAAAGAAAAAGACCGATATAGCAATTTTATTTGTCAAATTGTTGGATGTTGTTACAGAGTATTTTCACATTGTAGCTTTTTGAATTTTCCATATACATTTTTTATATTTTATGAAAATCAATCTAACAAGAATCTTCACAAAGAAATTGCTAAAAAGCACCTTCCAAGGAAAACAAGTTTTGGCAGAAACCCAGTAAAATAAAAGCACTGATCCTAGCACTTCGTTTTAATAATTTATCGAAACTTCTTTGAAGAAACATAGCTTTCAAATTGAACAATTTATTCATGAAGGATGACTATCTACCCAATGATGAAATATAGTTCCTTTGAGATTAGACAAAATTATTTAAGTTGAAAAGTAAAATTATATTTTAGCTCCCATAAAACATATAAAGAAAGAGCTCAACATAGTATTTTAATCATATCATCAAGATCCTTGCAGTGTCGAGCATGTCTGAATCTTGTCCAATTCTGGGCAGCACAACCATGTAGGGATCTTGATGTAAGTGGAGTTTGCTCAGGGTTCTAGCTAGTTGAATTCTGAGCAGCACATTTAAAGTGCCCCAGTATCCTACGCCACATCTGTGGCATTAGAAGATAATAACAATAATATATCATTTATGATTCCAGATGAGGGCAAAAAAAGGTAAAAGTTACCTTTATTGTCCTGTCTGCTGAACCAGTACAGAACCATGAGTTGCTGGGATCAAAAGCAATGGACCGAACCCATCCCAAGTGGCCACTAATAACCTGAATCAATTAGCAAACAAAATTACATCAACGGTGGTAGATTGTCATACAAAATTAAGTAGCAAGTTCTAAACACTTGAAATTTTATGCACAATAGCACACTTGTTCAGTGAACCAGCATCGTCTCTAGCAACTGTACCTAGCAGATCATAATCATTTTGGACAAAAGGAAAAGGAGGGCAAACATACCCTATAATTCTTCCAAGGAGGATGCCATGTGGGACGAGGCCATCTACTTGGAATCCTTTCCATTAGTGCAGATGTAGACTGATATCTGAAACAAACATGCAGAAACTATTAGGGAAATTTCCCTTGTATTATCATAAAGTAGTATGAATAGAAACTAGGTCAATTTGTCCGATTTAAGTAAAAAGGGAAAACCCAGTGCACAAGATTCCACCAGTGTGAATTCTGGGAACAATCAATTTGTCCATATTGAATACTAGGTCCTAAATAGGCCTTCCTCGTGCCCTATGAATCATATAACAGCTGGGCCAAGATGGAGAAGGGTCAGTTTAATTACAGGTTCAAGCCATGTCAAAATGGGCTACTGAGATTCTACTTATCTAAAACATGAGTTTCAGAAGTATGAGCATAAATTTTGATACTTGAACAAATTTCTATGATGTATACAGTATTCTACCTTATATTGTCGAATTGGATTGTTTGGTTAATTCAGGTTAGATTCAAGTTCGTAATAGGTTAACCCAAATCCAACCCCATTTATGTCCAACTGAGCTTTTCAAATCCTAATCAAGCTCAGGTTTCAAAAAAACCCAACGGCTCCAGTTGATGGCATCATGTCAACAAACCACTGCAAGTCAACCATAATCCAACCACATTTATGTCCAATTGAGATTTCTAATTCCTAACCAAACTCAGGTTTCAAGAAAAACAAAGGCTTCACTGTTGATGACATTGTCACAACAAACCATTGGATGGGGTATACATGTTCTTTTTTTCAATTACAACAATAACCAATAATGAGCTAAGTGACCTAATTTTGACTCAACTCAACCAATTTTCAACCTACAATTTCCCCCTTTTATTCATTTAATGCCAAGTGCTACCCTTGACACAGAATGGTTCGCTGGTACATACCATTCCAATGGCAGGAGAGACTCCCATGCCTTTGAAACTTAGATCTTGCTAAAACAATCAAAGAAAAGTGAACGGTATGCTGACTACAAGCAATCATACAAGTCATTCTTGAAGCGTTCAACGAGTATCATTTAGATAAAATTACATGTCATGGATAAAGAAAACAAATGATGCAGCAAGTACCATCATCGCTTCTTTACTGCATGTACAAGAATATATGTGACTTTTCTGTAGAAGGTTCAAGACTAAAAGAGCAAAATCCTTGTCAATGATTTTCAAATTAAAAAAATACTGGAATATACATATTACAGGCATACACAATAACAGCCAAAATAAGCAAAATGTCCTTTAATAAATAAAGACAGCTCAAAAGGAGTAAGAGTGAGTATCACCTGTCCGTAACAGAAAGTACAGTCCCTGTATTTCTGCTTGCAGTACCAATCTCACTGTAAAAAAAGAAATCACATGAACTTATAGTCAAGCTAATCGTTAAAATATCTGCATAAAGTGAAAGCAATGCACAAATGTGACAAGATAAGATAGTGGACATACGGTCCTTTTGGTAGCATGGTAGGTGCAGGAACAATTGCATTTTGGTTCCCATCATTTTGAGAAGCCTTGGCTTCTTGGCTGCCTGCAGAATAATCATAATGATATTCAAAGAGCAGGCTAAAACAGAAATAATCTAACATGGTGGTAATCTAAACTCTATACAAGGCTGCCAATCCCAGGAATGCGGGAGGGTCCATGTCCATGTATATAGTCTTGTCTTACAAGTAGGAAAAAACCTTGACACTGAGTTTGTAAAGGAGCTTCTTGCTTATGTTGCCAAGGTTCATCCTTGATCGTGGAACTATTTGTCAAACTTGAACTTTGTACCCATTTTCACTTTCAATATCAAAATTTCCCTATACCCCATTGCAGTTCATGTCATTCGGATTTATAAATCTCTTTCTAGCTTGAAATTTTCATTTCTAATATTATATTTTTCATCAACATGACATTGGAAACAATGTTCTATTTAACATGCAAGTAATTAGACTCATCTCGAGCAGTGGACCACATGGCATCCATTCAGGTTGTGAATTTTGAAGAGCATCAACATCAGTAAAAACATATATCTAAAGAAAGAAACCTAACTCTGAGAAACTCTATCCCCAACGATTTCCTTCTTTTGAACTAGTTAATAGAATAATTACCACTAACGCACATGATGCTAGTTTTGCTGATTGTAAAAGCCAGCAATGACAAGATGATTGGTCAAATTGTACGAGTAGTTACATTATGCTGAAACAATGAACAAACAAAATGACAAATTGATTGAGCCTTCAATTCTACATTATGTTCAAACCAATAAATAAGCAAACTTTATGACACACATTACTGTTCTGGATCTGATTCATTTGATAATGCATAAACATTACGTAAGTGGTAGTGCGTAAGAAAATAGTGATGTTTTTAATAAAGCACACAAGAGGTGAGGGATTAAGACAGAAAAACCAGGTGAGGTGAGATACAAACTGCAATTGAGAAAAAAGTTCAAAACATACCAGGAAGAGCCAAAGCAGCTTGATCTCCTTTTCCCAGCCCACCAGGATAGTTTTGCTCTCTAGTCTGCTGACCGGGCAAGTTTGCTACCGATCCATATTCAGCTTGCACCTCCAAAATTCAAAGGACATGAAGCAATGCACAAAGTTAGGACTTCCCCTTAAACATTTTCCCCTGAAAGAATACAAACAAATGAACCAAGAAGTTCCATTATTTTCCTTTTCCCGTGTATCACTAAACCATGCCATCATCACCTTTGTCTCTTATAACAGGAAACTGAACACAAATCGTGCACAGTGAGGTTGCACTTTCAAAAGAAAAACCCACGAAACAACTTCCAATTGCAATTTTTCCACATCAATATGCATTTTTTTAGGGTAACACAAGGGAAGAAAAGTGAGAAACAACAGATACTGAGAAGAGACTGTCACCAACCTTGTAGCTGATCCGAATCCGCTTGCTGCAAAGTGAAGGGAACGAACAGAGAAGTCAAGCACAAAGAAGGAACAGAGAGGCGAAGAGGTTGATGTCGTTAGGGTTAGGTTTTAAGGGGAACCTACCTCTCGGGATCGGAAGGAGAATGATGGCCATGGATCGGGGAGAATAGGTCGAGAGCGCGCTTGAGGGACTTGAAACTGATAATGCCGGACGACTGCGGCTCCACCGGGAGCTCCATGGC
Source organism: Musa acuminata AAA Group (assembly GCF_036884655.1). NCBI lineage: Eukaryota > Viridiplantae > Streptophyta > Magnoliopsida > Zingiberales > Musaceae > Musa > Musa acuminata. Next base: position 7,538,256 of record NC_088334.1, on the reverse strand, counting down.
GGCCATCGGACGCGGGGCGGCCACCACGCCGGGCATCGGCCTACTAACCAGCCCTCCCTAGCTCCCTCCCTCCCTGCGTCTTGTTTTTGCCTCCTCTTCCTTTGAAACCCTCCTTCCTACTCGTGGTTTGTATATGACCCGATACGAGGCCACACCGACGTCACGGTATTTGTCACGCGATATGTACTTGTCGGATTCGGGTAAGGGATTGGAGGGAGGACTGCATAAATCCGACCTGGCTCACCAGTGGCGGACTGTCGAAACAATCCATTAGTTAACGGGATGAATCAGGTTGAAACTACGGACTTATATCGTAAATTAGTCCAACGTAGAAAATGGTTAAGATTAAAATTGATTTATAAAGATCTGATGAATGTATTATTATTAACTTTAACTTAAATATTTTGATCAGACATTTCGACTAAACGAAGTTGATAGATTAATTAATCCATCGAGTCCTAATCACGAAGTTGATAGAACCTGGCCAAGCATCCATCAAATTGCATATTATTTATATATAATCAATGATTTTTCTACTTCCATCTTTGAATTTAAACTTATTCTTTGTAATTTTTTATTTTTTTATAATCCATAATAACAGTCTATATTTTCTTTTGGATGAATTCTAAAACAAATCTTTTTTTAGGTTTTCTCGTATAATTTTAGAACGGTTGAATCAATCAAATTCGTTATCATGTTTTGAAAAATATGTTAAGCATGTTTAGAAATAGTAACAGATATAAAAGTGTGTCTATTTATTTGTTTTTATTTCTAAACTAATAATGATGTGTATTTGAAATGTTTTTAATATAAATTAGTTTTCATTAGGTTTTGAAATATCTTTGAATAGATTTATAATGTTTTGATGAAAGTGTACAGTAAACCTATTCAAAAAATCTTATACACCAAAGATTATAGGATATTTGGGTAAAATAAATTATAAAAGCGCCTTTCCCTTAGGAAGTAAATAAAAAAATATAAAATGCCCCCATGCAGGATCGAACTACAGACCTTCAGTTTACAAGACTGACGCTCTACCACTGAGCTATAGGGGCAATTGTTGAGGTGAGAATAACAATATCATTGATATATAAAATCAAAATGTTATGATATGGTCAGAGATAATTTGAAGACAATGTTACATAAACAACATAGAGAAAAAAAATAATAAATCAGTGATCAGTCCTACTTTGATATGATATGGCAACAATATGGAATAAAATTATCAGGAAATGAAAAAGATCTAAGCCAGTGAAGATTGACCAACTAACTTCTATATGATTGGGAAGTACACTTAATAGCAGGTGGATGAAGGAAGTTCCAATCAACAAGAGAAAAATAAAACTTTGTGGTTGTGGTGGTAGCGGAAGCTCTTGGTATTCCCGTCTCTTGGAAAGAGCGGACTAGACAGGTGCAGATAGCTCGACTGTGTTACCCAGAAAATAAAAAAACAAAAACTATCTTCAAATGCATTTACATAGTTTTGCAACCCATAGATGGTTTACTTCTTGCTAGAAACTGCTATAAATAACAAAACTTGACAATCACAGATCATCCACCATGAAAAGTTCAGAGCTTCCTTGAAGCAGAGAATTTAAAACAACAAAGAAAAGGTTATTTTGAAGTAGAAACAAGAATTTATGCAGCAATAGGTGTAGGCACCCAAAATTTGTAACTGACTAAAGTATGTCTGATAATATAGTCTGTATTGCACTTAAATGGATCTAAAAGTCCACTTTTGCCTATAGGTAGAAGTATCTTGCTTCAACTGGGTGAGAAAAACCCAAACACACACTGTAATAATATATTTGCCTGGATACTGGAATATCTTGCTTTAGTCTGAGAGAAGGAGAATATTTTGATGCTAAAGAGAGATTGAAAAACCGAAATACACAAGAAGATAGTCTTGACTGTCAAATCAAACTAAATCAAAGATTTAACGTTTAAAAGAATCACATACATTCTAAGTTTTGAAACTCTCCAGAGACAAGTTTATAGATACATCAAAAATTATTTTAGACAGAATCACTTAGCAGCAATATGAAACAGGAACACAAAACACAGATTTCCTATTTCTTATAAATGAGGCTGCTTGGCATGAATGTATGAGAGATTTACATTGCTAGGATCAATAAAATATCCCGTCACAATTTGTTCCCATAATTGCTTGGATGAGTAAATTTGATTAGTTAAGATATTTGATAATGAGTTATTACATATGCTGCAAATGCCCTTTTCGACATCAACATTATTGTTCACTCCATCTGTCAGCAAAATTCCACCACCATTGAAGATTTCATTGACTGCTCAATCTACCACAGATTCTCAGTTTCTTATCATTTTCCTCACTTTGTTCAATCAACAATTTTTAGAAACAACATTTGTCTTCTACCTTCGGTAATTCGATATGATCCTTAAATTACTATGATGATCCAAGTACCTAAATGAGACGAATTTAGGACTTGACAACTGCAACACTTGGAACTCTAAATGATGGCACCGGTGGAATGTATACAATGGTTACCCAATGCAGGTAGGGCAAGCATGTAATGAAGTTGATTTGCAACTAAATAACTCGAGTATAGAATAACAAGCAAGGGCACCAAGGGAGAAGATGAGCTGTAGATTTAGTCTCGGATCTCAAGTTATAATCCACTTCTTCAATAGAAGACTTCTTTGACAGTTTTCACTCTCAGCCTTAAGTCAGAACGCATTATACATTAGTAACAAAATCTACATACTTTAACATACTGTGCTACAAATGCAAGATGTTTATGGCATTGCAGAAACTGCAAAAGAGATGTGGGACATACAACGAGCAGATAGAAAGCATAAAATTTCCATAAAATTTCTCCTTAATTTCAAAAAATGAAGCAAGACATGATGCAGAAACCTGTCAGTTGCTCCATGCATTAGCCATTTCATGAAGAATTTCAAGAAAAATAGGCAAGGGAACTGATCATAGCAATTTGCCACTAGTATCACACGCCACACATCAAGTGTTCGAGAAAAATCCAAAACCAACAGGGAGAAGAAGGTGTACCCAAGCACCTCATAAGCCTACGCTTTGGATCGTCCTCGGTACGGACGAGTAGTAATGTGCCTCGAGCTCCTTGAAGCTCGACGACCGCCGCTGCTTCAGCTCTGGACCGGCGGGTGATTGACCTAAAACCAAAAGAACGTGGCATAAGCGCGTGTAGAAAGAAAAAACCAAAGGGTTTAGTGAGGTCGACAAGGTGACTCAAGTCAACGACGATGTCGGCCACGTCGTTGTTACCCCCTCTGCAACCACGTCTTGTGTCTGGGTGGCCGCCGCCCGCCGCCCCCGCCCCCGCCCCCGGGCGTCTACAGATACAAGATCCGGACACCAAGAAAAGGGCCCAGATATAATGGCTCACTGTAGTTGATGATGGGCCATAATTGGGCCGTCCACATCTAAAGCTCATATGCATGAGCAAACAAATGAACTTGGTCAAGAGGAATTTGTCTTCACATCCAAGCAATAACTTTGCTTTAATTAACATTTGTTGCACAACTGATATAATATCACCAAGAACCATTTAAAACATCAGTTAATGATTCAGTGGTCAATACCAAAGAAGGGAAGGTTGCTCAGGAACAGTGAAAGCATCCAATATATAAACTGGCAAAAGCATGCTCAAGATTCATAGCACCAGACCATGCAAGTTCCCTGCTTGCTGACCACCTTATGGACTTCTGTTTGAACTAACAACAGAATATATCTATAGGTCTTATACAAAAAGTAGTACAACTGTGTGCTGCTCATTTGTACAACATAATTCTATGATAATTGATAATATACAAATTTGAAAATCTAGTTATGGAGTATGGATGTGCATTGTCCTCTTTATTGGGTCAAACTCCAATATTCCACCCTTTTTACATCATACGCCGCTAAACGTTCAAGTAGAATTTACAGTCGCCTCTGTTTTGCTGTTTCAGAGAGGTATCCATCCCTGTCATTCATGTTTATATCAGAATAAATACTAAATGAAACCTTCAGTATGGAAGTTCAATGAAAAAAATGCTATCTGGATCGGTGGACAGACCTTGATTAATCCATTTTCTGTACCACAAAAGATGATATCATTTGCCGCAAGCAGGCTCGTGACCTTGCTACCGGTTGATAATCTACCAACCTTCTGCTGCTGTCCTCTTAACCAAATCTATCACAAATTCCCAGGTTCAAGATCAATAAACCTAACCAAGTAGCAAACATTCAAATGGATTTGTTAAGAAATTGAGAATATAATAATGTCACCTGAACTACACTTCTGGATGAGCTGCAATTCAAGTAAACGAAATCTTCTACTACTTCCATTGACTGGACGCTTGCTCGCCTTGTCATATTTATCAAGATTTGTGGTTGTCGATGCTTTCGCCAGTCCTGTAACTTTTGAAAATTATATAAAGTTGAATGCAACAATTGGTAAATAAGTCAGTGGTTATCAATCAATACCTTCAAACAAGATCCTTCGACAACAGCACCTGCACTATAAACCCAGTCTTTGTAAAGCTTAATTGAATTTACTGGTTTCTTTTGAATTCTCCAGCTGTAAGCTGGAGCTCTGATCAGAGTCTTATTGCCATCCATCAAGTCTACTTCCTGAGGAGATTTTCAGTTTTATAGAATATCCATAACATGTTGAACATGATTTTGATTTAAGCTTGAATATCCAACAAACCTGTATGCTTGAGTCCGTACAGCCAAGATAAACTTTATCACGAGCCACGACCAAACATTTAATATGTTTATTCTTGCATAAAGTTTGGATACTTCTTGATGCTTGACACACCTGGGAAAAATAGTTCAGACTGCTACCTAGAGAATAAATGTCAAGTTCATTCTTAAATAGCATGTACCTTGAGCCCACGGCTACGAGTAATTACAAGGATTTTGCCACCATAAGTTTCCAATTTCTGAATTGGTTCTTTCAACTCTATCACTTCAACACACTCCAATTTCTTTTGTGCCATTTTCCATATCTGTAAAGAATAAATGATATGTGATACTAGTCTTGTTTATCAAATTTGATTCTTTGAATGACAATAGGGCTTGATCACTTACTCTGACAGTTTTATCAGATGATCCACTTAAGATACTGTCACCCGATTCAGAAAGGGCAAAGCAAGTGATGGCCCTTTTATGTTCCTTGGCTTCCAACAGAAGCATGGATTTTTGCCCCTTGATGTCCCAGACCTGTTTTATCACGTCCAGTCAAACAAGTTTAATCTTTTAACAATTGAAGACAGATGAACTGTATTTTGATTGGTGGGCTCATATATATAGCTTTTTAATTCATTTCATCTTTGGTACCAAAGAAAAGGTTGATTAATTTAACTGCTACAATGACAAAAACAACCTGCAAGATCCCAACAATATAAATCGGGTCAACTACATGGATTTTTCCCTCCATCAAGCCTTGTTGAGACCATGTTGATATATTTATCCTAAGATGTTACCACTTGAATTTGATCCACATAGAGAAAGGTTGAGTACCCTTTTAACTTCATAAGTTCAATGATCTTTTCACAGTTTTTACCAGAGAAATTTTGTGTCTGTCTTTAAAGCAGGGCTATATTGAGAATAATGACTATTTTACATTGTTTTCAGTAGGAAAAGCTTGAGTTTGTGCACAATGCTGTAGGAATAAAAAATGATGGTTTAAATGAAATTTCTGTCCAAACAATGCTTACCTTAATTGAGCCATCTGAATGACCAACACATAGCAGTCCTTTACAGAAGATAAGGGCAGTTGCAGCTCCGCTGCCTACCTGGCCTACCTCCAAAATTTGAGTATGTACACATGATACACGCTGCATTTCTCATAAAAATGAGATGAAGCTTGTATATTAGTTGATCAAGACTATAGCAAGTCTCAAAGTTGGAATGAAACTAAGAAATTGCAGGAAGGAAACTTTTTGCTTTAGTTGTAGTCTCGCTAGTAACACGTGTGTTGAATATTAGACGTATGCTTGATATCAAATAAATATGTTACCTAAACATCATTGAGTCAGCACTCATGCTAAAATTTCAATGATAATTAAGTAGCATGGTAGTACTAAACTTATTTACACATCAGTTATAAGCACAATCATTTGCACATTGTCACTTCATTCGTTTGACCCGTACAATTAAGTATATGCTCCACCATGGTACAGAGTCTACAGACATTTATTTCATTTATATTAACTGTATGACTTAATTCTTGATAAAAGAGATAAGTATGTAACTGAACTAACCGGTTTGGTTGGAAGAAAATAGTCTGTTACTTTAAGTAATTCTTCAGCCATCCATGTGAAACTTGAGAGTCGTCGAAGAGATTCTCTTATGCCCTCTGAGAAGTTCATAAGTTTTTGCTTTCCTATGAGTTATACGACCACTGAAGGTTAGATCATAACATGCAAAACAAATTTTAGCCAAACAAATAGCATCTAACATTCTAACAAACTGCAAAGAAATGAAATATAGATGTAAATAATATCCAATATAAACTTAGTTCATTAGCAAAAAACTGATCTTGCATTGAGGTTTCTTTTCTAATAAAGAGTGCTAATGCAAAATTAAAAAAAACTGAGTCTGTTGTTTTTGCTGCAGCCCTCTTGTCGTTTTTATGAAGGCTTCATTTTTTTTTAAATTTTAGAGGATCTACTTTTTTCTTTCCCAGCTAGAATGGTTTTTCCTTTTTCATACATTTTTCAAAATTAAAACAGTTAGGTTCTCAGTCTACTTTCATTTCAAACAATAATAACAACAATAATATGCTACTACAATAAAGTGGTTATCTTTCATCAAAATATGCATTACCTTTTCCAGAAGTGTAATTATATATGCAGATACATGATAAGATTCTCTCATCAAGGTCTGAACCTGGATGGAGAAACTGAGCTATTTCATTTAATAAAGTCTCACAGGCAGAACATTTGAGGTTACTTGGACCCTTAATGGCAATTTCACTTCCAAGCCATGCAAGAAGTACTAGACAGTCACGTGAAACACTTTTGACTTTGCTTTGCATTCCTTTTGCCAAAGCATTAAACACAAGATTCCCCATTTTAATGATTCCTTTTGCAGCCTTTGCACTCCATGCATTTATTTCAATATCCTACAAAAGGAATTCAATTTTCTTAGCTATATCCAATATGTCTTCTGTCTCAGCATGTGGTATTCACTAAAACGATTGTCTTGTTTGGATGTAAATTTTAACAATCAGAATGATTGACTATTACCTGTAAGCATGGATCAAGCCAGTCAATATTTTTTATCATATTCCTGTTATACGAAGATGTTAAACCGGCTCTTTTTAACAGCCATGAGGTTGTGTATGATTCTCCTGCCCAAGAATAAGTTCCTCCAATGTTTGCAAGAATATATGCAGATAATGTCTGGGTTGTGGAACTCTTTTCATTTGCAATCGATTCCAATAGAACTTCCATCGCTTCCTCTTTGAAAACGCTCTTACCATTTGATCCTTCCTGTAAAGGTTTATAAAAATGTCAATGCTTCCTCCTAATACTATTCTTCATATCAGATAATATAAATAAGTATAACGCTTGATAAAGAAAATTATAATAGTTACATGATATTGTTAAAATATGCTTCAGATAATATGAAAAGTGTAAATAAACTGCAAGTCCTAGATACTCAATAATCTGTATAAGATGATAGGTACTTGGAATAATTATGAATTCATTCTTTTAATCAAAGGTAAGTTTTATGCCTTTAAACTGTTCTCACTAAAGATTCATACCACCGAAACGAGATGTGGAATAAGGAAAAAAACAAGAAAGAAGATAAACACCAGAGTTTACATTGGTCATTAAGCCATATCCACAAGAATAGATAGAGAAGGATAAACTAAGGTGGTTAGGGGTAAAACAATGGCATAAGACCTCCAAATTCAAAACTCCCTCATCAACAATAATCTGCCCCAGAATTCTTGGGATAGCAAATGGAAAAAAAAAAAAAGAATACTTTAAATGTATGTTTTAGTATTTTGGGTATCTTGTGTAAGGTAGTGGGATCTCTCAGTTGGTCTCAATTAGAAACTTAGGCCCTCTACTCCTCAGCCTCCTAGAATCCCCATTTTCAGTGCTCCATAGGCTGACAAATGCAAGACATTGTAGCAAAAGATTTGTCAGGATCTTCTAAGCTGAAATGAAGGCTCTAAGCTTTCTCTAGCATACTCTCCAGTCTCTAGCCTCTACCAGAAGGAGATTGCTAAGATTGAACTCTTTTCTTGATACTCAAAGAACTCAAAACACAAAGCCAAATATTCTTCAGAATACAAATCTAGCCAACTGATACTTTAAGGCTCATGGATACTGTTACTTTTCTTAGTTTTCCAAGCAAATGAAATATCCATTATTCTCTTGGTTATGCAACTTCAGAGAAAAGAAATGCAATGTTATAACTTAAAAGGTCAATTGCTAAATTATTGAGGAAAATTCACCAGCATATCCAGTTGAAGCAGGAGATTAGCTGCCATAAGTTGATGCTCAAGTTCAGTCTGTCGGATACAGGCCATCAGCGAGTGCATTATGCCAATACTTTTGTGTTGCCGGATTTGATGAAGTAGGCGAATTGCTGACGACCTGAAGCATTTGGATCAAGGAATTTATTAGAGTTATTAAAGTGTCAAAGCATGATTCATTTATTGTTAGAAGTTAAATCATGTAATTTCATTTAGACATATCACGGCATGTCAATTTCAGCTAATTTCATCCAAAACCTGAGCATTTCTAGCTGGACATCTGCAGGCCCAAAGATTTTAGGTGAAACAAAGTTACTTTCTGTTGGGGGAAAATACAATTGTAAGAGGCTTAAGCATACAGTAGTTGCTCCATGTATAATGGGTTTAGTTGCACTAGCCAACCAATATCATCGAGTTCAGAACAGAAGTGAACAATATATAAGTTAATAAGATAAATAAAACACCAAGATTGTATATTCCTAGAAGTTGTTGCTTTGTTGTCTGCTGCTCCTATGACATGACAATGGTAATTTTGATACCCTTCTTCTACACCACATGCATAGATTTAGTGCCTTACATATGTATCAAAACCATAGTTTTAGAGACATTTCAATGTATCAAAACCATAGTTTTAGAGACATTTCAACCTTCAATGTTGCAGCATGTTTGTTATTTGAGAAAATAGTATGATTCTGCTTGATGCAAATTATGTAATCATGCATGTTACACTGAAAATATTACTAAACTATTCAATGCTTAGCTCCAATATATGAGTGAACATTTTGTTTGCAGAGGGATGGTTTTACATGATAAGTGCAAATGAACACATATGCAGTAAGATGATCAAGTAAAAATACCAAATTTTATATAGTATACCGTGGAATTTGCAAAATCTCATGAAAATATTCAAGCGCTGCAAATTTGTCACGCTTCTCATTGCTCCTCAGAAGATGAAGAAATGGTTCCACAGGAGTAAACTGTGACAAAAACTTCTTGCAGTTTCCATTAAGACGCATACACCTAACAAGAATAGCTGCCAAAGCCACACCTTCCTCCAAGTTCTTATGCATTGCAGCATTCACAAGTTTAGAGAGAATTTGAGGGGAACTAATTGCTGCCAAATGCATGTTGTTCGTTACATAGTCAAAAGCAGTTACCAAAATTTCAATCATAGCTATTGATGCAGATGAAGGTGTCAGTGGAAGTACTATGGACTTCTTATTGTGACCATCCGGGCTGCAAGCAACCTCCACTAGTGCCGGTAGAAGCTCTAAACTTCTTATCTCTGAAGGCGATGGATTTAGCAAATAGATAAGAATGGCAGCCTCATGCACGTTTCTCTTCAATGCACTGGCTAAATAGTATAAATGCAGGTCCTTCTTCTTAATATCCTGAATAATTGTTTTATCTTCTGATATCAGAAGTAAGAGTATAGTGACTGATTCCCTAATGAACTTCTCTTTTTTAGAAGCTGAAACAATTTCAAGTAGTTGATCAAGGATCTGTTGCTTTGTCAAACTGTGTTTCACCTCTTTTTGCTTTTTGAGTAATTCCCATATTGTTGTTACTTCCAAATCGGCATCTTCACGATTACCTCGACCTTCTGGGAAACAAATAGTTGAAACTGCCTTCTCAAATATTCCAAGCAGTTCAACCTGACTATCCTTTCCATAGTTTGAACTCCCATCGCTCCAATCTTTCTCACTAGTTGGAAAATTCCTTCTTCGCCTTGCATAACTTCCTCGAGAAACCAATTCAGATAAGTTATACCTCTTACGTAATCTAGCTGAAAAAGTGCTAAAGCATCTTAAATCATGTTTTGGTGATCTCCCTGGGGACATCCCCTTTTTTACATAATAGTTACAGAAGGGGTGAGTTTCCACCTCTTTCACATCCAAGACTGAAAATTTTAAATTGCTAAGTGAACTATGTGATCTTCTAGGTGATTGAAAACTTGCATTTGCTTCATAGTCTTCCTTGTCTGCAGGATATCTGGGAGATTCCAGAAAAAATGCATCCACATGTTCAGAAGGTGAACATTGGGCTCGACAGTTCCTGTTAATAGTCAGCTAGTTGATTGAGCAGACACATGAAAAACAAGATAAATGATACATGATCATTTAGCAGTAGTGAATGTACCTCTGACCAATGGATGCTAAAGGTCCTACATCAATTGAAGGGATATCTGCTGGACACTCTGTGTGCTGCATTCTTGCCTGCACTAGGAGAAGCAGTGAACTTTAGAAATGTTAGGCCCAATTTCTCTTACTATAAGAAGTTGCTTTTTTTTTGGGTTCGATGAGGAAATTTGGGCAGTTTATGGTATTCAAAGTCAAAACTTTGATGCTACAACCAAATGTCTCTCAGGATGAGGTTCGTAGAATTGTTGAACTGATAATTTATGAAGTTAGATATCTTCTGGAAGACATAAAGACCAGGTCAAGGGCAATGCAGCATCTGATTGGCTTAAATGTCTATGGATCGCAAACACAATAAATTAAATTTAGAACAATATATAACCAGTTCCTGGGCTGATGCTAATACCTTACCAGAATGTTCTACAGCAGATGGCAGAGAGGGCCTGGCCAAGTGTCAGAAGAGAAGTATGTGCTGAAAATTAACCTTTGTATCCATTAGGTTTTGGGTCATGAGGGCTAGAATTTTTTATTTCCTACAGGTTCTGAAAGTGAACTTATACCAAAATACAGGTCACTAGTCATACAGGTTACCTCTGAATCGCTTTCTTCATCCGCAGAACCAATATGTGAGTAGAAAGAAATTGGTGAATCTGACTGGGATTCTTCTAACATTTCTTGAAGGCATCTAATGTCAAAGCTCTCCTTGATTCCACCAGGAAAACTAATATCCAAGTTCAGTGGAGTATAATTTTCATCCTTCCTTTCTGTGAAAATTTCTTGTTCATCAGAAATGAATGCAGAGGCCTCAATATTTACTTCTATGTTATCTTCAAGATTAAGCTGATACACCATCTTTGCCTGCAAGAATTGACTTATATAATAAAAACATAGATGCTTTCAATTAACATGGTACAATTGTGAAGTGGCTGCTTGTTATAACAAAGCCCAAAAGAAAAAAGTAAAAAAAGAAAGTGCAGATGCAAAGGTAATATGCGTGCTTCTTTCTTAACAACATACTTTCCTAAAGGGAAATATAGCTCCACTGGAGTTGTCCAAGCAAAACCTATGATGTGGCTTTATAAAAACTATATGTATCAATATAATATATATGCAGATTTAGGTTTAAAAAAAAACGTGGAATTTATTACTGAGTTTCAGTAGTCACCTCCAAATTGATTAGTCAATAAGTGCAACAATGGATGTCTGACATGTGGCCAAGTAAGATTACAGTTCTACTTACCTTTTCATGTAAAGTGAAAAACAATTAATCATGTTTGACTTCTGATTCTAGATTTATTTTTCTCAATCAGATTCCAGTTGGACAAATTATTTGTCAAGTAGTAAATTATTTGTCAATAAATGTCATTTACACATAATAATATTACTTTGGAGGAAAAGTTGAAGTTTTAGCTACTTACATTCTGAAAATTCGACCAAGAAGGTACTTGCTTGATAGAGTTGAAACATCTGGTACTTGCAGAACCTCTATATCTGTTCATAAACAGTGGTCGAGAATAAGAAACTGTGTTAACTCTAAGCTCCTTTAAATGCCTATCTCAGAAATTCACAAGATATAAGTTATTTAAGCAAGGCAAAATCATGGTGTTTGGATACTGAAGTCTACAGTCTTTCAGTTACTGAAGCAAATTATGTTCCCAATGTCATTAGCACTAGTGTAGAAGCAAAAGCTTGAAGATATATCTATGACCATGACAGATCTAACTGTGACATCTACAATGAGTTGCACATTCTACATGTGCTTGCTTTCGTCCTCAAGCAAGCAGATGGGTATGGACTTAAGAAGCTGTGCAGATACAAAGATATCCAAGATCATACAATATAGAAAAAATTATAAATAAAAAGACCTTAAAATATATATGATTAGATCTTATTTTTAGTCCCACAGTAAACCTAAATGGGTTGGTAGATTTCTGACCATTGTTGTCATCCCCTGCAGCTATCCTCATGTTATTGATGCATGCAGAGTGATTTTAGGCAGGAGATGACTGGTTTATATGTGAAGCTTCACAGAAATGTAGATTACTTACTGATAATTTTCTGCCTCCCTCTCACCATGGTCAGCACCCGAGCGTTCCTTGTTCCATGGAGGAGTTTCACCATATGAGACAACCTGATAGTACATCAACCAATCTTTATACCTTCTCACATGCTGCCTTGCAATCTCCTCCACCTCCTCCTCATCTTCTGTTCTACTCGTCAAAGAACCAAAAAGACTTCGCCACAGGCCCGGCGCGAGCTCCTTCCTGAAGCAATTGGGCGAGACCAACAGAGACTGGAGCAAATGCATCATCATCTGCCACTCATCCCTGCGAAGCTTCCAAACCAGCGCGAGGTAGAAGTAGGAGCAGCAAACCAAGTACCGGTTGTCGACCCCGGCCGTACTCCCGACCTCATCCAGCAACGCCGGCATCTGCAGCATCTTCTCGGAGGCGGCGAGCCTCTGGGTCCACCCATCACGGCACTGGCACTGCAGGGCGACCTCGATGTTCTCGATCCCCCAGTAGAGGTTGGAGAGGACGGAGTGCTCGGAGAACTCGAAGAAGGCCTGGTGCGAGACGGCGAGGGCGCGGCCGCACCGGAGCTGGAGCGACTTCCGGGCGGCCGCGTCGGAGAGGAAGCGGTGGACGTGGCGGTTGACGGACGAGACCAGGGAGCGGACGGCGTCGAGGTCGAGCCTCTGGGCGAGGCGGAGAGGGGGAGGGGAAGAGGCGGAAGCCATGGGAGTGAGTCGGAGAGGCGATGGAATGGGAGGAGGATGAAGCAAAGGGGAAGTGAGAGAGTCGAGGGAATGGAACGTTCGCTCGTGACTGCATGTAGACAAAAGGCCAAACGCGACGGGGGCCCGCGCACCCGCTACGGCTCTCCACAGCACGACAACGTGACCGCTGCCGCGGCTGCTGCCGCTGTCTCGGGTCGCCATCCTCCCCTTCCCAAGGACAAAATGCCTGCCTCGGTCATCCTCTCCGCCACGAGAAAGCAACTGCGTGTGAGTTACCACAACCACCACCCTGTACCAAAATCAACCCTGCACCATGTCAGTAAATTTCTCGGTTCGCAGGTGTGACGATGGCTCCTTTGTCGCAGTGGTAGGAATTCCTCGAGAGACTTCGTCGATCGCTTTAGGTGCCAATTGCTCTGACAGGAATTACATGTGCGTCTTCGTCTAACAAGTTGCAGACGAGCACAGTGGAGTGAAACGGTGCAGCCCATCAGGATTCATGCAGCAAAATCCGGAGAAGAATCGAGCAGTAGCCACCCACGTATCTTCTCCTCTGGATCCTGTCAATTCTTGGTTACATTCCTGCTAGTTCAGGATTAAAATGTGAGATGATGATGATACATGTTACTGCAGGATGATGATAATAATAAAGAATATATCAACAAGTGACATGGTGAAAAGACACATTACTGTGGCCTTGGGAGTGTTGCATACCTCCTCCTATCCTTTCACAAACTTCTTTTTATTTTTGTTTTGCTTTTTGTTTTATGTGAATTATTCGATGGGAAAGATCATTTCAGCATGCAACGGAAGTCACAAGCCTAGTTTTGGAGTGACAGTATAAGAATCCAATGGTCAGTATCTATAAAGCAGAAGAATACAGAATCCAATGACCATGGATTATATTATTTCTCTGTTTAACTGTTAATTATTTTTCATGTCCATGGTCTTTGGGAAAATGACTAATTAAATTGGCTGGAAAGTAACAGTTCAAATTTTTAGAACTAACCATACGTACATGATTATGATATTGACACTCGAGCAAATATTTTGTTGTGACACAATGAAACACATGGTCATGATTGGCATACTAGAGTGTCACAATAGCATTAAGTAGTTGCCCTAGCAAGAGTCAATAGAATGTCATCTTGACCAATACTTAGATCTAACAAGGATAAGATGGATGATAGAGTCTGTTTGTGTGACTCAAAGATTACTCAGGTCAAGAGAGATCAATCTAACCATGATGACAAAACTCATCCTGTGCCCACACATGCAGAAACAATAACAAAAACATGGCATTTTGACCAACTTGAGTTGTCTCACCACAGTCATCTGACATCAATGTTTACCATACTAATTCAACAAAATAAACACAAACTGAGCAGCATTTGTAACCTTGTTTTTGTCAAAACAAATCAATGTCACATGATCCCCACATAATAAAACTGGAATGCAGAACATGGCTCCAGCCAAGGAATTCCCCCGCAAGTATTAATTTAAATCTCAGGGGGCCTGCCATATGATTAAGAGAATCCAGTGATGGAGCTAAATGTTTAAGCCTCTGCAGCACTCCATTCTCAATAATAGAAGACTACAATGCTATACTCATCTTTAATCCTTCTCAGAAGAGTGGCTACCAACCTGTCCTTCTGGTCCCTCTCTTAGAAGGACTCAGGACACTACAATCTTTTCTATTATTCCTTCTGTCATCTTATAACAGAAGGTGCTTCACAACAACCTGTACATGAGGTGTGTTGATAGGGATGTGTTCTGCCCCATTGTCCAACCTTTTTGTTGCAGTAAACATCCAATTCTTGCAACCTATGAAGAATCAACCGATACATAGAAAACCCCACACCATGTCCCATTGAGCAACAGTATGTCAAGTAACATTTTGTAAACAGCCACCTTACCTAAAAGTGATGTCTTATTAGCTATAAAGTGCCCTGGAATCTGACCTGAATTGTTTTAATTGCTAGATGATCCATAAGGACCAACTTTGTTGACAAAGACCTCATTGTCTAAGCTAGATCACATAAGCAAAATATTTTATAAGGAAAACCATCTGATTACTTTGATACAGAAATGTAAAAGATAATGATACTGATTTGGTGACTTTGAAATGGAAATAAATAATCAGTCATTACTTATGTATAAACTGGCTTTATGTTTATAGGCTCATCAGAAATTGCATCCACATGTCAATGTGACTGGTCAGGCCAATCTACACTGGTTGAGATTGCTAACTGAGTGTTCCCTAGGATGAACACAATTTATTACTTCAGGTGGTACAATTCAATCGAACCGGATCTGTGTCAAAATGCCTATCAAACGGTAAATAAAGTGATGTCACCTTTTAAACATCAATGTACTTTTCAGTTTTCTCCATCCTCTACAGGGTCATTAATTATGGACAACATTTGTCACGAGTATAAGTCCACCATAATGGTTAAAGGAGCAGTAGATACAACTTTTCCTAATTGAGCAACTGAGCATAATTCCTCCCAGTTGTCTGGCAGGAATCTAATATTGTCATAGTGATTGACAACATAGCAAAGATAAACTGCTTATATAATCATCCATGTAATATTTACATGTGTCTCTGAGGATATATTATATAAGCAAACAAGTGGAACATATATAAGAAAGGAAAAATGTCCTAAAGAAATTTACATCTGCTGCATATTCCTTGGACAAAAATATGAGTGTTATTATTGCTTGATGTGCAGCATGCTGACCGGTAACTTCTGCAAAGTGAATCATACATTGCTCTTGCTGATATATTGAAAATTAGGAGCATGATTAAACCTCTGAAAAAGCAGATACGAGCATCAAACATTATTAGAATTATACAGAAGCTTCTGAAGCAAAGTTCTAAATGATCTATAAAGTTATAGATCCAACCTTTTCATCTACTAACATTTCCAAAAATACCATAGTATAAAATTGAATAGGGTGTTAGATTAATACTATAATATTTTTTTAAGTAGATTTATGCTATAATATTAACATGTCAAGTTGTCTTATGAAATACATTCTTTATCACAGTGTCAGAATTTTTCTGGACGTCTACCATGCCTGGTATGTCAACAAGGTGAATTACAAAAAATATTTTTAAGCAAACACTACATGAAACATTAAAATAGACCAAAGAGAACTTAAGAAAGACAGAGTGACACCGTTTATTGTCTTCAAATTTAAAACAATAGCCACTGTTTTGTCTCAGCATCTGCAAAATTATTGGAAAAACACTTAGGATCAAATACAAATGAGTAAAAATTGAGCCTCACACAAATAAATATAAGTTTCATATAGACAAGAAGAATTAATAATTCATGTTGAAAACCATTCCATCTCCATGTGTTAACAAATCTACTATATCGAAGCCCATTCTTTTTGGTTTAGTAAAATGGGTAAAGTAAAACATACTTCTGGTCTACTTTACTACATGACTACTAGGGTTCATGGATGAACTAAAACATAGACTGAACAAGAAGTTTTTCTTAGCCAATTGTTTGATGTTAGCTACACGAACCTTTTATGACATTATTTGTACTAAGACCAATATCACTAACTAGTCCAAGAACCATAACACCCTATTCTACATAGATCAAGAAATCAGTGATATTTATTATTATCAAACCAATTTTTTTTCTTTTGACTTAGATATCCAAAAATTCTTCATTAACAGATTAGAAGATATCACAGAAAGGAGACCATTCAGTTACAAAGACCCATCTTACGAGGATCATGAGATACTTGTTTCTGTTGCATTGTACCAACTTGCTAATAGTCATATTTGCACGTAATTTAATTAATCAAGGAAAAGCTAGGAGCCAGGTTGAATCAATTTAATTTAATCTACAATTGATCCATGAGTTCAAGACTAGTTTTTTTTTAACGACTTTGTCAGTATAATTTTAGAAGCTCAATTAAGTTGTTCCAGTCCAATTAACAGGGAGCCCACTGGTTCTCAGTAGAACAAAACTAAAAATAATAAGACAAAATATATATTGGTTAGTAATAGACCACTAACAACCTGAAAGGCAAATCTAAGACTAAAGAGAGATGGAATCATATCTTCCGTTGTATTGTATCATATTTAGAATCAGACATAGCTGGTTATAAGTTTTGTGTAGCATTTTTACTGTGAGAAAAGCAGGTCTCGTATGACAATCATATTTCCAATAAAAATCTCTTTGCCTGTTTGTCACTAATCCTACTCATGTCTTCATGATCTTTATTGTATGCCCTCTCTCTGCCTCCTCACCCTTGCCCCTTCTATTATAATATCGCTAGATTCCCTGCGTTTTTCTTCCTTTCTCTGCATATACAGCAGTGTGAACTGTTGATCATTGGTTATAAAACACACTTAACAACCATTAGTCCTCATGCATCCTCTAGTCTAGAGAGCTTTAGAAATTGGCTCATGACAAGAAGTCCTAATGTCCCAACTACTTGAAACCAGCTTCATGGGTCTTTTTCCACCAATGAACTCCATTGAGAGCAATATTACTAGTACGAGCACTTAATCTCTCCTTGCACCTCTAAATTCTAATTGGCACATCTCCTCTGACCAGTGCATCCATTAGTATCTTTTACATGTGCTCATGCCATCCTAAAAAGTTCTCCATCTATTTAGAATTACACAAATTGTTCCCAAATGTAAACAACTTCTCAGTTAATTTATCAATAATTTCACACATCTTGATGACACTTATTTATGGCATATGTTGCTTTCTAACTTCATAGCAACATTGTCCATTAGCATAATTGATCTTACAACTATATGCCTAATAAAATATAATTTATGTTCACATTTCTAGGTAATCTCATTATCATCATTTTTCTTCAATTGAGTTTTAATAATTACAAGAATGAAAACTTCATCAAACTGATTTTTTTTGCTTTGTTCGTTTTTCTGAATCCAAACCCTCACATGCTCCTTTTAGTTTTTATAGTTTCTCTATATGACGGTCATGATCATGAAAATGGCTTCAAATGATGAATTTTTCACTTACAGGTATTTTTTGAATAAAGTAGTAAAATCAGCATAATCTATTGCCATATAAATAATCACGTGCTTTCTCTATACGACCATTTAAATATTCCAACATGCAATCTAGGTTTGGCACAATGGTCATTTTTCACCTAGGATAACCTTGGAAGACAATAAACACATTTATTCTTAGCTACAATAAAATGGTTGACAGTATAAACCAAGGATTGAAATATCATACCGTACCAAAGTTTCGACATTCTCTCTGTACGGTACGGTGCTTATATATGGTTGACGGTATAAACCAAGGATTGAAATATATATATATATATAATTTATTTATTTATTTATAAATAAATAATGTCGTCCGGTAGCGAGCGGTCCACGTACCGGTTTACTGTCGGATCGGTACGTACCGCCCGTACCGGGTGATATCATTCAAAACTGTATAGCTTGGTATAAACCATAGATTGCCCACAACAACATGTTGAAACCTCAAAGAAAAATCCAAAGAATAGGGGAGAATAAGCATTAAATTGTAAAAAAAAAAATTTAAATCTGTAAGGGAATGATATCCATAAGATTTTTCATGATAGCAAATAGAAGAAGTACAGTTCTGATATGTTTTCACAAGATTCTGGTTTTGACCAGGATCCATGGCAGACAGCTGTCACGAGAGAAAAAAAAAGGAAAATGGATTATATCTTTAAAAGAAATCTGGAGAAAACAAAAATAGTAAGATAATTGGATGCGTTGAGAATAAGAATATCAAGAGATATTCTGAGCAATGGTGAAATGAAGTCTATGGATATATTGTTGACTCTAATCCTTCTTTTCATGCTATGATGCAGTGTCTGCCATACCGAATCGTACCGCCCCGGTATGGGCGGTACATACCGGTCCGACAGGCTAGCGGTACGTACCATACCGTACCGTACCGGTACCGAGCCCAGGTCGAAATACCGGTACAGTACGGTATTGTGAACCTTGCTATGATGAGGTTTTTAAAGGCTCAATAAAGTTTGTATGGAGATATCAAAGTTACGACCGGAATTGAAGATTTTCAATCTTCAAATACATTTATAAATCTATAAAAAGAGTTCAGAATGGAAGCAGGGCCATGGTTTTTTGACCGGAAACCTTATATACCAAGGCAATGGAACAAAGATGGTCTCAGTTACCATAATAAGGACAAGATAACTTCCTAGATTAGATTTCCATTCCTTGAACATCACTTGTGGACCAAAATATGCTTTAGAACATTGGCAAGCATCACAGGAAGGCCTCAGTCTACTGAAAGTGTAACTCTTAGGTCAACAAGATCATAAAGAGGACTATCTAAATTCCAAAATTCATACAGCCTAGTGATCCTGAAGGCAATACTTATAAGCAGAATTTTGTTACGAACTAATTCATATTCATTGTTAACACTGCAGACCTTGATCAATCCAGTGGTAATTGTGAATTTAACAAGGATATGAACCAAGTAGTTGGGAAAGAAGCAGAAAGAATAATTGATTTATCATCTAACATCAGTGTCTATGAAAAAAGTTAGAAGATAACCTGTATCGAATATTGGTGGAAGCGGTAAGGTCAAGGGATAGATTCAAAGATATTGTCTGATCTAATCCCTTTGCCAAATAACTACTATCAAAGAATAGAGAGTTTGCAAGTTTTAAAGTCAGGCTCTGGGATAGAGAAGTTAGAAAAAGCAGCAGAATTTGAAGCAAAGAGAGTTGGGAGAATGGTGATTACTTAGGCTATTAGATCTTTTCATACAGGTTGGACCAAATGGGGAGTTAACTGATACCATTTAGTATGTGGTAGAATTCTGTATGTATTTAATGCTATGAGGTGTAATGTGAGATCTTATGTTTCAATTTTTGTCAGAAATGAGTTTATAGCCAAGAGCCTTGTGGATTTATATTTTACTATGTATTGCTTTCTCCTTAGATTGGAATAAAATGATCACTTACTTCTCCCAAAAACATAAAAGAAGCAAAATGGATTTAAAATTAATATAGAAATGCTATAGGTTAAGACAACACAGAAGTTGAAAAATACAACTCATTTCATTTGCAGAAAGAAAATGAAATATATCCTGATCTGCCCATTTCATTTCGATCAAAAGTGCACTTAAATACTTCCTACAAACAACCTTGGAAAGCATAACAAGAAAACATGGAATAGAACATTATGATTTCTTGAATCTTAGAATGAAAAATTCACAGTTAGTACTGGGATGTTATATCTGCACTTATTTGCTAAGCTAGAAAGAACAGTTGGCAGAATGGTTAAACATTAAATTACAGAAATACAACATCTTTTCAAATTTCTTAGCGTGAGAAAACCTATTCTAGAAAGCAACTGATCTAAAGTTTAGCCTGCAACAGTGATGATCACCTTTGACGATAGCATTCAGCTAAATTTCCCTTAGGTAGACTTAGAAAGGAACTCTTCTGAGGGAACCTCCAGTGTTGCTCCAGCATGTTCTTTCGTAGGTTTAACAACTGCATTACAAGATTCAGATGGTCAAAGACAAAGGAAATGAGTAGCCCAATGGCCAACCACAAAATTGATGCAGATAAAGCAATTGATTGTCCCGCAAGCAAGCGTCTAAAGATTTGGAATCACATGCTCATGAAAAGCCACATGATGGATCATATCTAGTTCTCAAAGCTCACAGATTTTATGATTTTTTTAATCAGTTAATAGATTGTAGGTTACGATCTCAAAGAAAAGGTCGGAACGTTGCTCGAATCATTACCGTAGCCGCCAGAGGAGCTGAGTTTCGCTTGGACGATCATGTGAGAGATAAAGTGGGAGGCCTCCCGGGCCTCGTCGATCAAGCGATTCACCTCCGCCTCCGCGGCCACGCCTCGGTTCTCCTCGAACTTCCGCCGGATCTCCGCCGCAGATTCCGCCAGCATCAGCGTGTCCCCGGCGAACGTCTTCCGCGTCGCCCTCAACAGGGCCCGGTACGCCGCCAGAGCCTGCGTTCCCCCCATCCCTCTCTCACCAGCCGTTGTGTTCCAAGAACGACGCACAACAAAAACACCCACACAAGGAGACATGTTATGTAGCATGGCCGGTCTCTAGCCATGTTGTGTTGGCAAGGCTGATGATTATATCGTGACATCATCCCATCCAATCAACCTTTACTGGTTAAATGGTCAAGTTTCTTATTGGTCAATCTATATAGCCACGTGTTGGCAAGCCTAATGCATCCAACATGATTGTTCGCAACCAATCAACCTTTGCTCGTTAAATGGTCAGCTTAATTATTAGTTGTCACTTCGTTACTATTATATATCTTAAATTATCATTATAATATTCGAAATCATAATTTTTCTTTTTTTAGAGTTTGAGTTATCTAAAAATCTCCCTTTTTTTAGTTTACACTTTAATTTTCTTTTTCGTGTTTTCGAAGACTTTTATCAATTAAAATCCTTGGAATACGAGTATCGTATAGATCAATCCATAAGATAAATCAGTCTGAATTCATTCTTAAACAGGATTAAAAAATATTATTTATTGATTCAAAAATAACTGATATAAAAATCTTCAGATTTTTATTCCTAAACTTATATAACCGCTTAAAATCATATATTTATATGTAAGTTTCTATTAGATTATAAAGTGCCATAGCATAAGCATAATTAAAAATATCATAACTCATACACTAAAATTTACACATAGGGTGATTGGATTGGTCTATAGCATACCAACAGCTAATTAATTTTATAATTCGGTTCATATGTTGTAGTTTTCCCTGTGATTACGTTATTTGTGGATATTTCAATGATTAATAAATAGGAGCTATTATTTGAAAGAAAAAAAAAAAATATATATATATATATATATATTTTAAGACTAAAAGTTAAGAATTTTACATAAAATTTATAATATCATCTTTAATTTTATAATTTTTAATTTAGATCTCAAGATCGAAATATATTTATATAAATATGTTATGATAGCGAGTACTGCCTAATTGTCATTCAATATGTAATTGCTATGTGATATTTAAGGTGAAATGAGAAGATAGTGGTCAACTTCCATCGGTCTATCCACGTGGGCAAGGGTCCAAGGTATATGGTCATGGGGCAAGCCCCTCCTTATCGCCCACGTGTATAAGAGACCAAGGGGAGGTTGTTGAAGATAGTTATATATTATCTCTTCGTAAAATATTATGTCATTTTACGATAATGTATAAAAGCTTATTTTTAATATTAAAAAAATTATTTTTTTTTACCATTCGTATCCATACTCATATACATTGGGTTACTAACTTGGGCATTATATGGATTGGTTAGGAAACCATTGGTAACCTCGGTCTTCTATAAGTGTTACATTAGGAGCTCAATATTTTCATTTCGAAGGCACATCGGGCAATCCCGCTCATACAAGTCTAGACCACGTCGGACTGACCAGGACATCAACGACTACTTCCGTCAACATTTTTGGCGTTAGAGGAATGACCTAATGTTACAGGAACATCCACCCTCTGACACTCTCAATAAACACTCGAGTAATGAGGTTTTGCCCCCGACACACAATACTTTCACTTAAGGGGGGCAGCAGCTATCCTTTCCTCGCATAGATGCATCCATCTTAGTGTAAAACATTGATGTGATACTAGCGTTTATTCAATAAATTGGATCTCTCATCCCCAGGGATGACCCTGAGCCACATGCTCATCCTTGTCGAGATATTCTTGAATGTCACCCAACAAGTACAAATGCTAACGAGTATGATATAGGTGCGATCATTGGCTCAACTGCCACCAACACTAGCACCCATCGAGGTCCCCCCACCCGACATGGTGCCAATATCCCAAGAGCGCATGAGACATGTCAAACCACCAACCGAGGGGGCACTTCGATCCCCAATCGTGAAATTCAATAGACCACACCACCACTCTACTTTGCTTGAATATGAGACATAGTTGATGGATTTGATAAAGGATTCCTTAGGATCCAATTATGATAGATAGATCGATGTTTGGAGAGATGAATGAGAATTCCAATAATCTAAAAAAGAAGTGTTGGTCGACCCCACCTCGAGTCGGTCACCATTTATCTAAAAAATCAAAGAGGAATCGATTCCAACAAAATTTCACCTCCCATAGTTAGAGGCATTTAATGGTAGTGCCAACCTGATAGAGTATATCGTAGCCTCAAATATCATTATATGGTACATTGGATGCCTTGATGTGTTGTACCTTTCCAACTACATTAAGAGGCAGAATGATATGCTTACCTTAAGCTGATTTCGATTAGTTCTTTTGCACAGCTCGCGAGGAAGTTTGAATTTCACTTCCTCATGAACATACACTAAATGCCATTAATGGTAAGGCTTCTCAGACTTACATGGGAGAAGGAAGAAACACTTATAGGGTTGATTGCTCGGTCCACTAATGAAATTTGAGATATTGTATATGTCCATCCGTCGCTCATAATATAGATCTTCATGATGGGGCTAAACCTTCTTACCTCTACTGGCCAATGATCAAGAGATCGTCGATGACAATACCAAAGGTACCTTAATGGGTCAATCAACATATTATCACCAAGGTCATAGTCTTCAGTAAACATGAGGAGTTATACAAGAGGCTGAAGTAGAAGCAACCATAATCCACCCTAACCCTGAGGCTACCATGGTGAAAGAGAAATAAATGACCCGAGTTACCTCACCTAAGGTTTGAGCTAACCATCTTGAATATGACCATAATTAAAATTTTTCTATGGATAAAAGAGAATGGGCTCTTAAAAAATCCTTACCCAATAAAGATTTTGTTAGTGAAAAAGATAAATTCAAATACTGTGAATTTTATCGGGATTACAACTACAACTCGAATGATTATCGCGATTTGAAAAAGTAGATTAAAGAACTCATATATCGAGTACACCTTAGGTAGGTTGTTCGAAAGCATTAGGAAACCTCACCCTGATCTCAGGGGTTAATAGAGAGACAAATTGAGTCATCATTGGTGGACCCACTGTCACGAACGGTCGTCGCGCACCCGCAACAACTCCGTTCAACGAACCGTTCGTCGCTCACACCTGCATGTATAGCTGCTTGACACATATTTTCTCTTGGTTTTGGGTCATTTTGCTTGTAAATATGTAAGTTCGAACAAGCTGCAGTGTCGCAAAGCGACTGCTCACCGAACCGAGCAAAACAGCCCCAAAACAGCCCAAAACAACTCCGTTTTCGCGTGCCGCGGGAGGTGAGTGGAGAGCTGCCTCTGCTCACCAAAATGTCAGCCATCTCAGACCCCAGGAACCCCCCGGGTGGCACAGGGCTGGATGGGGCTTCGGTTATATACCGGGCGTTGAGATCTCTTTCGCAAGTTCGCACGTGACCTTTACGGGAACTTGTCTTTGTGCCCGGGACCAGGTGAGCGGCTGTTCGTTCATCCTTGAAAGCCTTATTTTTCTCCCTCTCCCTCTTTTCTCTTGTGCACATAAGGTGTTTATTGAATTGCTTGTAAAGCTTCCCTTTTCGCGAGACTTTGGGACTTGTCCGTTGCTCGTTCTTTCGAACTAACTTCTTTCTCTTTTACAGGTCCTTCGGGACCTGCGAGAGGTTACAAAGTGGGCTGATCCTTGCGGAGCAAGATCGCAAGGGCGAAGCGTGACTTAGGCAATGCAAGCTAAGTTCGCGTCTTTGCCACAAGGGTGACTCGCGACTTAGGCAATGCAAGCTAAGTTCGCGTCTTTGGCCGCAAGGGTGCCTCACGCCTTAGGCAATTCCAGCTAAGGTCATGACATTATGGTATCAGAGTGGGCAAGCTCTTCGATCGAACAGCGAACGAACTTCACAACTTTGCCATGGCAAAGCATCGTGGCGAATCAAGCAAGACGGGGCAAGTCGGACCCTTGCCCCAAGCAGCCGCAGGTGGGCTGCACGTGCACACTCACTCTCATGCTGTTGGAGCCGCTCAAGAGGAGCGCGGCAGCGAACAGGATGAGCGAGAAGTTGGCAACTCTCCGCGAGCGGAGGAAGCGCAATCTGGTGCGCTAACTGGGAACAAGAGTCATAAGGAGAGACTCACGACGGCGGAAACCCGCTTGGATATTCTGGAAGCGAGCATGGAGGAACTCTACCATGGCCAACAAAGACTTGTTGGGGTAGAGAGCTCGCAAGAGGAAGCGGAGTCCAGGATCGACAAGGTCGAGGCCCTAGTCGACCGACTGTCTGATGACACCAAGGACTCCGTGCAGCACTTACAAGATGTTGTGGCGGAACTCACTGCAAAGGTGGCCATGCTCACAAGAACGCTAAATGCTGGAGGAGGCAACACCCGCGTTGCACCGCCACAAAATTTGAGGGCACCTGAGCCTCATGGATATGGAGGGGCCAGAGATGCCAAAGAGCTCGAGAACTTTCTATTTGACATGGAGCAATACTTCCGAGCTACGAGGCCCGATTCTGAAGATACCAAAGTTTCTATAGCAACAATGTATCTGAACGGAGATGCGAAACTTTGGTGGCGAACTCGTTGGGAGGAGATCCAACAAGGTCGGTGTCGAGTCGACGCATGGGAAGACTTGAAGCGGGAGTTGAGAACTCAGTTCCTACCGGAGAACACAGAGTTCATCGCAAGAAGGAAGTTGAGACAACTCCGCCAAAGTACCACCATCCGAGACTATGTGAAGCAGTTTTCTGCACTAATGCTGGACAAACAGGACATGTCCGAGAAGGACAAGTTGTTCAGCTTCCTTGATGATTTGAAACCATGGGCTCAACAGGAGCTAAATCGAAGGAATGTTACCGATGTGGTCGGGGCAATTGCAGCTGCAGAAAGGCTCACCGACTTTGTTTCCTCTAAAGACCCAGCGAGAAGGAAACAATCTTCAGGCAATCGCCCTCCAAATCATTCTCGAGGGAAGGAACTCGGGGGCGAACAGAAGAAGAAGAGCTCCCACAAAGGGCCGAACCCAAAAGGCAAGGCCTCAAAACCTGGAGGATGCTTCTTGTGCGGAGGACCGCACATAGTAAGAGAGTGCCCACAGAAATAGGCACTCAATGCTTTGACAACTTCCATCCACCCTCCCCGATCGGACAAGGGCAAAGCTGTTGCTCTTAGTTCGAGCAGTTTAGAATCCAGCAGCGACGACGAGGAGTTGCAAGGACCCCGAATGGGAGCAATGCGTTTGTTAAACGCTATGCGGGGTCAAGTGGGGGAGAACATGAAGATGAAGGCAGGAAGTAGTGAGCTGATGTATGTGGACATCAAGCTAAATGGCCAAACAACCCGTGCAATGGTGGATACGGGTGCTACCCACAACTTCATAGCCGATCGCGAAGCACAACGACTTGGGTTGACCTTGGAGAAGAGCCCAAGCCGAATGAAGGCGGTGAACTCGGAGGCCAAGCGAATCTCCGGGTTGGCGAAGGGTGTTCCTATCAAAATCGGGACTTGGAGCAGAAACACCAACATGATGGCCGTGCCACTGGATGACTTCCAAGTGATTCTTGGAATGGAGTTCATGCATGCGGCGAAGTTGGTGCCAATGCCGTTCTTGAACTCCCTATGTATGATGGGGGGCAATGACCCCTACGTGGTTCCCATCTCTCGGAGAGGAACCAAAGAGCCCCAACACATTTCGACATTACAATTGAAGAAAGGGGTGCGAAAAGGCGAACTGACATTCGTGGCTGCTATGAAGCTAGAGCCACTCAACGAGGAGGCCATTCAAGAACCTGCTGTGGTGGTGAACGTCCTGAAAGAGTTCTGTTAGGATCGAGAGCACTAAGAGGGGGGGGGGGGTGAATTAGTGCAGCGGAAATCTTACAGCGATTAAAAACCAAAAGCTGCGTTCGTTCAATAAAAGCTATTATGATGCAAAAGCTAATTCTCAGTTTGTATCTAAGTGCAGTTTGCGTCTAAGCGCAGATTGCGTCTAAGCGCAGTTTGCGTCTAAACACAGTTTGCGTCTAAGCGCAGTTTGCGTCTAAGCGCAGTTTGCGTCTAAACACAGTTTGCGTCTAAGCGCAGTTTTGCGTCTAAGCGCAGTTTACGTCTAAACTCAGATTTACGTCTAAACGCAGTTTTACGTCTAAACGCAGATTTATGTCTAAACGCAGATTTACGTCTAAACTTTGAAACTCGTTTGTATACTCGCAGAAGGCAGTATGCAGTTGAAATCAAGACGTAAACGTGAACTGAGAACTGATGATTGTGAGAGGAAAGCCGATTTACGTCTAAATGCAGTTTTACGTCTAAATGTTGAAACTCGTTCGTAAAATTGTAGAGGACAGTTTGCAGTTATCAATAGGATCAAAATGTAAGTGTAAACTGCAAAGAAACTCTTTCGTAAAAGCACGGAAGACAGTTCTGCAGAATCAAACGTAAACGTAAACTGTAATGTACGAAAATACGAATTTACGTCTGAATGCAGATTCGGAAGAACAGCACTTAGAACTTGTTCGTGAGAGCGCAGAGAGCAGTAGTAATGGAGGAGGTTTGCAGTAATGATAAAGTGCTCAAAAATAAACGCAAACCAGAGATTTAGAGTGGTTCGGTCAGCCTTGACCTACTCCACTTTTGGCTTCCTCCACCGACGAGGTTGCCGACGTCAACTAGGGGCCTTCCTTCAATAGGCGAAGGCCAAACTTCCCTTTTACAGTTTCTCTCCTTTTGACAGGCTCAGGAGACAACCTTTACAGACCTTTCTCTCCTCACTTTACAACTGAAAACTTGAAGAACAGAAGGAGGAGACTTAAAGGCTTTACAACACTTTTGAGCTCTTAGAATCACAGAAAAGATCAAGATTTCGGTGTAGGTCTATATCTTTTCAGTGCTGAATGGGTGGGGTATTTATAGGCCCCAACCCAATTCAAATTTCGAGCTCAAAACGATCAAATCCCGGAATTCCGGGATCAGGCGGTTGCACCTCTTGACTGGAGAGGTGGCACCGCCTGGCAGAGCTCGAAGTCTGAGCTCAGACGATTCCACCTTCTCTGTCAGGGGTGGTTGCACCTTCCTGCCAGAGCTCGAAGACCGAGCTCAGGCGGTGCATCTCCTGACCAGAGAAGTTTCTCTTCTCTGCCAGAGGTGGTTGCACCTCTCTACCAGAGGTGGTTGCACCTCTCTGCCAGAGGTGGTTGCACCACTCTGCCAGAGGTGGTTGCACCTCTCTGCCAGAGCTCGAAGACTGAGCTTAGGCTGTGCATCTCCTGGCCAGAGAGGTCGTACTTCTCTTCCAGAGCTCGAAGACTGAGCTCGGTGATTGCATCACCAGGCAGAGCTCGAAACTTGAGCTCAGGCGGTGCTACCGCTTGACAGAGGAGGTTGCACCGCCCAGTCTCGCTTGGAGACTGAGCCCTGGGCGGTTGCACCGCCTGGCTGGAGCGGTTGCACCTCCCAGTCTCGCTGGGAGACTTAGCCTGGGCGGTGGCACCTCCCTGCCTGGGCGGTTGCACCTCCCACAGCTTCTTGGGTTCGAATGGGTTGAACCATTCGACCCAACTTGAGTTCTTCAGGGGCCCAATTGCCCCAGGATTAAGCTAATGGGATCACCTCCCATTTCTAACTTAATCACCGTGCTAACTACGATTAAATCTAAGACAATTTCTGCAGCTTTGCTTCGGTACGTCAATCGCTTCTTCCGGCGAGTTTCCGGCGAACTTCCGTCGATCATCCGATGAACCCTCGGTGATGCTTCTGCGGACTTCCGGCAAACTCCTGGACTTTGCGACGATCCACTTGGCGAGTTCTGACGAGCTTCGCTTGGCAAGCTTCTGGACTTCTCGGATCTGTTCTCGCAGAACCTCCGACGACCGTCCGTACTTCTGTCGAACTCTCGAACTCCCAACGTGATCATGAACTTGACTCCGGCGCAACTCCTGCTGCTTGTCTATCTTTCATCGTAGTTAATCCTGCACACTTAAAACAAAACTTCGATCGAGACAATTAATCCTAAGCAATTAACCAAGTTGTCCGGCATGTCATTGGTCCCTCGACGCTTCGTCTGATTCTTCGGCGCATCGTCCTCTCCTGCGGCCTATTGCCCAATCGGCCAGTTGACTCCGCAACTCCGATATCCTTGGCACAATACCCGCTCTACTTGGCCCGATGCCCGAGTCCACGGCCCGAAGCCTTCTGTCGATACGTCGACCGATCCACCGGCCCAACGTCCAATCTTCTGACATGTTCCTCCGGCACAACATGATTTTCCTGCTTTAATTGTCTCATCCTGATCAAAGCATCCTGCGTCACTCAAAACGCAGATTAAATCATAAACATATATCAAGTAGTTTCATCATCAAAATACGAGATTCAACAATCTCCCCCTTTTTGATGATGACAACCACTTGATGACGGAGTTAAACTTAACTCCCGGAGTTTAAACAAACTCCCCCTATCAATATGCCATATTGATAGAACCTTGAATTCAACCTGAATTCAAGTCATTGCAATATTCATCATGAATACTTGCAACACGTCAACATGAACATATGCATAAACTTATGCATCACATGTCATGTCATCAACATACTTCTCCCCCTTTGTCATCAACAAAAAGGAGAAGTACCACAATCAAGTGTTTGTGATATTGGTTCAATTCATTGCATGAAAAACATAGTATCAAGTTTTATCATAATGCAATCTTTGGAGCTAGAAGATTTAGCAAGTATTTCATCATGCTTAGAACATTCATGCTATCAAGTTTTAGATATGCAAGTTTTATAGCATATAAGATAGCAAGTTCTACATCATGTAAGCTAGCAAATTAGAGATGTTCAAGAAGGCAACTCTTGCTTCTTGAAAATTTTGCTCACTTTGCTAGATGCGCAAGTTAGCATTTTTGCCTCTTTTGAGATAGCAACTTTTTGCTTCTCTTTAGACCAACAAGCTAGCAATTTTTACGATATACAAGTTTCACAATATATAAGCTAGCAAAAATTTCGAAAGCAAATACAAGATAGCTTTCTTGTGTAAGCTCATGATTCTTGCTTCCTATTGCAATGTGCAAATTGCAAGTTTTGCTTCAACTAAGATATTCAAGATAGTGATGTTCAAGAAGACAATTTTTCTTCTTGAAATGAGCAAGTTAGCAATCTTTGCTACTTAAGATAGGCAAGCAAGCAGTCAAGTTTTTGCATCTTCTTGACTTGTACAAGCTAGCTATCTCCCCCTTTGTCATTGTAAAAAAGGAAGAGAGAATACAGTTTTGTACTTCTTTTTTTCCTTTTACAACGATTTCAAAATCATGACAAAGGATGAATAATCAAGTTATGAATGTCAAGACAATTTTTCATCATGAATATTTTATCATTGCATGCATCATTATCATAAGTTGAAGTATTACATGCATGATATCATATCACCATTCATAATTACATTAATGTTTCAATATAGCAATTTCTTCTCAAAATGTGTAACTTGGCACTCATAGCATTTTAGATCATGATTTACATCATATGCAATACATCACATCATAATTAGAAAGCAAGTATTGCATGCATAATTGCACATCATAAATGTTTCATATCATGATGGTATCAATTTTGTCAAATTATATCCTACCATGCATGATCAAAACTTCTCCCCATTTTATCATTGAAAACAAGAAGAAAGTAGGGGGTAGAGCATAAAAGTATTAAATATTTTAATCATTTCAAGGCATCATAGATCAAGTTATGATTCGTGATTCATCATAAAGCAAGTTAGTTTTCAATCATCACATAAGGCATTTAAGGAATTTTTAAAACATAGGAGAATGATTAATTTAAGCATACAATGTTTCAATCCAATTCAAGTCATGAATATCAATGCTTTCATATTGTGAGTATCAATTCATGAATACCACAGGATATTATTTGTGACTTCAATTTTGCAAGATCAAGATTATGATTCAAATCAAATCATTAACTTGAAATTCATAATCAAGTCATTAAAATTAATTTCGAGATTCACAAAATATCATGAAATCATTAATCTCGATCAGATGGGAAAAGCATTTTCTTTTTAAGTGATTCTTTTAACGCATCATAAAAAAAAAAAAAAACTCATTCATAATTCAAGTGATTTACAAGATATCATAAATGAATTTATCACTTGTATTTCATCAAAATCGAGAACTCTAGAGATAGAAAATGATTGAAGCATTTAACATGATTGATGCATGATTCATATTTAAAGTGTATCTTATATCGTAAATACGAATCAAGCATTTGTCAAATCTGAAATCATCCTCAAAATTACATTCAATAAATTCATGTATGACAAGCATAGATTTATCAATAAGATAGAGGATTACATTTCAAGTGTTCATCAATTGTAGCATTTCATCATGTGGTAAGATATCAATGCGTAAAACTGTGAAGCAAGATTTTGTTTGATATCTTGATACAGGGCATATAGCAATGATAGCAATCATATATTTCTTGGTGATGCAAGCATGGGATAATCATAGCATAGTGTTTATAGCATCAATTCATATATTTCTCCCCTTTTTTAAGTGTTTCATCTTAAGTGATCGATTTCATGTTAGCATGCCTTTTCATTTATGTCAAATGAAAACATGCATCAACGTTTAGGATCGTAAAATGAATTTCATCATAAAACCATCAATCACAAAAATCATCATGTATATCTCATGCATGAAATTGTCAATCGAAATATTTAATTTCATCATTATGCATTTCTTCAAATCAAACATGATCTTTAATCAAAATCGAGAAATAACAATGGAAATTAACGTAATGCACATTATTACTTCTTAACCATGATTTCATATTTTCAATCAAGATCATTTTATTTGTTTATCATAAAATATGCAATATTATCATTTTTGAAATTACTTAGTATGATCATAATAATTTTTTTTTTTAACATGTAATTTTTAAGAAAATTAATTCTAAACTAAAAGAGAAAGATACATCATGAAAGCATCAAGTAATTTCAAAATAAATTAGGGGGATTTCGATTACCTCATCATTGTAGGCTGTTAAGGCGTAGTTTGCCGCCTTGCTTTTGTTGACTTTCTCTTCTTCGGAGGAGTTCGATTCATCCCAGTTTTTGTTCTTCTTCTTGCGTTTAAAGCAAGTAGTTTGATTCTTTTTGCTTTTTAATTTTCGTTTCATTTGTAGTTTAAGTTCACCATCACTTGAGCTTATGCTCGAGTGGTCTTCAAATGTTCTATGTCCCAAATCCTTCCTGTTCTTTGGAAGGTGGTTCTCAAGTTCTTCACGTGCATTGCACGTCATTTCATATGTGATCAATGAACCAATTAGTTCTTCAAGTGGAAATTGGTTCAAGTTTTTCGATTCTTGAATAGCAGTTACTTTTGAATCCCAAGTTTTAGAAAGTGAGCGCAAAACTTTGTTAACGAGTTCAAAATCCGAAAAGCTTTTACCAAGTGAATTTAAACCATTGACGACATCCGTAAAACGGGTGTACATGTCAACAATGGTTTCGCTTGGTTTCATATGAAAAAGCTCGAAATCATGCAGTAAAATATTAACTTTCGAGTCTTTGACTCTACTAGTTCCCTCATGCGTGATTTCAAGAGTGCGCCAAATATCGAAAGCCGTTTCGCACAAAGAAACCCGATTGAACTCATTTTTGTCCAAAGCGCAAAATAAGGCATTCATAGCCTTTACGTTTAAAGAAAAATACTTCTTCTCTAAATCCGACCATTCGTTCGTCGGTTTAGAGGGAAGTTGAAAACCATTTTCAACGATATTCCATAAATCCAGATTTAGAGAAATCAAGAAAACTCTCATTCGAGTTTTCCAGTAAGTGTAGTCCAATCCGTTAAAGAACGGTGGACGAAAGACCGAAAAGCCCTCTTGAAGAGCCATTTCTCTCGGGTGTAAATCCGAAATGAGAGATACCCCGCTCTGATACCAATTGTTAGGATCGAGAGCACTAAGAGGGGGGGGGGGGGGGGTGAATTAGTGCAGCGGAAATCTTACAGCGATTAAAAACCAAAAGCTGCGTTCGTTCAATAAAAGCTATTATGATGCAAAAGCTAATTCTCAGTTTGTATCTAAGTGCAGTTTGCGTCTAAGCGCAGATTGCGTCTAAGCGCAGTTTGCGTCTAAACACAGTTTGCGTCTAAGCGCAGTTTGCGTCTAAGCGCAGTTTGCGTCTAAACACAGTTTACGTCTAAGCGCAGTTTTGCGTCTAAGCGCAGTTTACGTCTAAACTCAGATTTACGTCTAAACGCAGTTTTACGTCTAAACGCAGATTTATGTCTAAACGCAGATTTACGTCTAAACTTTGAAACTCGTTTGTATACTCGCAGAAGGCAGTATGCAGTTGAAATCAAGACGTAAACGTGAACTGAGAACTGATGATTGTGAGAGGAAAGCCGATTTACGTCTAAATGCAGTTTTACGTCTAAATGTTGAAACTCGTTCGTAAAATTGTAGAGGACAGTTTGCAGTTATCAATAGGATCAAAATGTAAGTGTAAACTGCAAAGAAACTCTTTCGTAAAAGCACGGAAGACAGTTCTGCAGAATCAAACGTAAACGTAAACTGTAATGTACGAAAATACGAATTTACGTCTGAATGCAGATTCGGAAGAACAGCACTTAGAACTTGTTCGTGAGAGCGCAGAGAGCAGTAGTAATGGAGGAGGTTTGCAGTAATGATAAAGTGCTCAAAAATAAACGCAAACCAGAGATTTAGAGTGGTTCGGTCAGCCTTGACCTACTCCACTTTTGGCTTCCTCCACCGACGAGGTTGCCGACGTCAACTAGGGGCCTTCCTTCAATAGGCGAAGGCCAAACTTCCCTTTTACAGTTTCTCTCCTTTTGACAGGCTCAGGAGACAACCTTTACAGACCTTTCTCTCCTCACTTTACAACTGAAAACTTGAAGAACAGAAGGAGGAGACTTAAAGGCTTTACAACACTTTTGAGCTCTTAGAATCACAGAAAAGATCAAGATTTCGGTGTAGGTCTGTATCTTTTCAGTGCTGAATGGGTGGGGTATTTATAGGCCCCAACCCAATTCAAATTTCGAGCTCAAAACGATCAAATCCCGGAATTCCGGGATCAGGCGGTTGCACCTCTTGACTGGAGAGGTGGCACCGCCTGGCAGAGCTCGAAGTCTGAGCTCAGACGATTCCACCTTCTCTGTCAGGGGTGGTTGCACCTTCCTGCCAGAGCTCGAAGACCGAGCTCAGGCGGTGCATCTCCTGACCAGAGAAGTTTCTCTTCTCTGCCAGAGGTGGTTGCACCTCTCTGCCAGAGGTGGTTGCACCACTCTGCCAGAGGTGGTTGCACCTCTCTGCCAGAGCTCGAAGACTGAGCTTAGGCTGTGCATCTCCTGGCCAGAGAGGTCGTACTTCTCTTCCAGAGCTCGAAGACTGAGCTCGGTGATTGCATCACCAGGCAGAGCTCGAAACTTGAGCTCAGGCGGTGCTACCGCTTGACAGAGGAGGTTGCACCGCCCAGTCTCGCTTGGAGACTGAGCCCTGGGCGGTTGCACCGCCTGGCTGGAGCGGTTGCACCTCCCAGTCTCGCTGGGAGACTTAGCCTGGGCGGTGGCACCTCCCTGCCTGGGCGGTTGCACCTCCCACAGCTTCTTGGGTTCGAATGGGTTGAACCATTCGACCCAACTTGAGTTCTTCAGGGGCCCAATTGCCCCAGGATTAAGCTAATGGGATCACCTCCCATTTCTAACTTAATCACCGTGCTAACTACGATTAAATCTAAGACAATTTCTGCAGCTTTGCTTCGGTACGTCAATCGCTTCTTCCGGCGAGTTTCCGGCGAACTTCCGTCGATCATCCGATGAACCCTCGGTGATGCTTCTGCGGACTTCCGGCAAACTCCTGGACTTTGCGACGATCCACTTGGCGAGTTCTGACGAGCTTCGCTTGGCAAGCTTCTGGACTTCTCGGATCTGTTCTCGCAGAACCTCCGACGACCGTCCGTACTTCTGTCGAACTCTCGAACTCCCAACGTGATCATGAACTTGACTCCGGCGCAACTCCTGCTGCTTGTCTATCTTTCATCGTAGTTAATCCTGCACACTTAAAACAAAACTTCGATCGAGACAATTAATCCTAAGCAATTAACCAAGTTGTCCGGCATGTCATTGGTCCCTCGACGCTTCGTCTGATTCTTCGGCGCATCGTCCTCTCCTGTGGCCTATTGCCCAATCGGCCAGTTGACTCCGCAACTCCGATATCCTTGGCACAATACCCGCTCTACTTGGCCCGATGCCCGAGTCCACGGCCCGAAGCCTTCTGTCGATACGTCGACCGATCCACCGGCCCGACGTCCAATCTTCTGACATGTTCCTCCGGCACAACATGATTTTCCTGCTTTAATTGTCTCATCCTGATCAAAGCATCCTGCGTCACTCAAAACGCAGATTAAATCATAAACATATATCAAGTAGTTTCATCATCAAAATACGAGATTCAACAAGTTCAAAGACGTTATCCCACCCGAGTTGCCGAAGACTCTCCCTCCATGCAGAGGCGTGGATCACAGTATCGAGCTGGAGCCAGGAGTGAAGCCTCCAGCAAGACCACCCTACCGCATGCCTCCACCAGAGTTGGCCGAACTCAGGAAGCAGTTAGGTGAACTACTAAGCGGTGGTCTCATCCGCAGCTCTAAAGCACCTTTCGGAGCTCCAGTTCTCTTCCAGAAGAAACAAGATGGGAGCCTCTGATTATGCGTCGACTATCGAGCCCTCAACAAAGTGACAGTGAAGAACAAGTATCCCATCCCGCTCATCGCGGACTTGTTCGATCAATTGGGCAAGGTAAAGTATTTCTCAAAACTCGACCTTCGGTCGGGGTATTGGCAGGTGCGCATTGCTGAAGGCGACGAAGCAAAGATTACCTGTGTGACCAGGTATGGAGCGTTTGAGTTCTTGGTGATGCCTTTCGGCTTAACCAATGCTCCGGCCACATTCTGTACTCTCATGAACCAGCTATTCAAGGAGTATTTGGATAAGTTCGTGGTCGTCTATTTGGACGTTATCGTCGTCTATAGCCAAACACTCGAGGAGCACGTCAAGCACCTGCGGACGATTTTCAAGGTTCTCAGGGAGAACACTTTGTTCATAAAAAGGGAGAAATGCTACTTTGCTCAAACTGAGATTCTATTCTTGGGGCATCGAATCGGTGATGGCTCCATCCGGATAGATAAGTCGAAGGTGCAAGCAGTTGCGGAATGGCGAACTCCAAAGAAGGTGTCAGAGTTGAGATCCTTCCTTGGTTTCGTCAACTACTATCGACGCTTCATTGCAGGATATTCGAAGCGGGCAACTCCACTGACGGAGTTGCTGAAGAAGGAACAGCCTTGGAAGTGGTCTGACAAATGTGAGATAGCATTCCAAGATCTGAAGGCTGCTGTTCTAGAAGAACCAGTGCTCAGATTGCCAAACTATGGAGAGCCCTTTGAAGTCCATACAGATGCTTCGGACTTCGCTATTGGGGGAGTACTCATGCAGGAAGGTTATCCGGTGGCCTACGAGAGCCACAAACTCAACGAGACCGAGAGGCGGTATCCAGTGCATGAGAAGGAGATGACAGCAGTGATCCACTGTCTACGAGTTTGGTGACACTACCTCCTCGGGTCGCGATTTGTGCTGAGGACAGACAACATCGCCCTGAGCTATTTCCAAACTCAAAAGAAGCTCTCCCCAAAGCAAGCACGGTGGCAGGACTTCCTGGCTGAATTTGATATGGCAATGGAGTACAAGCCTGGGAAGGCGAATGTCGTGGCCGATGCACTGAGTTGGAAGGTGGAATGCGTGAATGTTGCACAACTGGAGGGCAGAGGCCAAACAAGTCAGTTGCACTCTAACTTCCTTTCCCGAATCAAGGATGGACTGTATAGTGATCCCCAGGCAGTTATCCTGATGCAGCTCATCAAAGAAGGCAAGGCACGACGATTTTGGGTCCAGGAGGGACTTGTTTACACAAAAGGGAATAGGGTCTATGTTCCCCGAGTGGACAATTTAAGGCGTGAACTCTTAAAAGAGTGTCACGATTCCCTTTGGGCTGGACACCCAGGCATTCACAGAACGTTGGCTCTCGTGGAGAGGGCCTTCTACTAGCCAAAGATGGGGATTGATGTGGAGGAATATGTTCGAACATGCCTTACTTGCCAACAAGACAAGGTGGAGCAGCGGAAGCCGGTGGGACTTTTGTAGCCGTTGCCCGTACCAGAAAGACCGTGGGAGAGCATTTCCTTAGACTTCATATCAAGCTTGCCACCTGTAGGGGGACTTGGATCGATACTCGTGGTGGTCGATTGGTTTTCAAAGTATGCAACTTTCATTGCTGCTCCCCTACACTGTTCAGCTGAAGAGGCGGCCAGACTGATGATGAAGGGTGTAGTGAAGTATTGGGGAGTCCCACACAATATCATTAGTGATTGAGACGCTCGGTTCCTGGGACGATTCTGGACCGAGCTATTCAAATTGTTGGGGTCAAAGTTATACTTCTCTACAAGCCTCCACCCCCAGACGGATGGCCAGACTGAAAGAATAAATTCGCTCTTGGAGCAGTATCTCCGGCACTACGTGAGTGCCAATCAACGAGATTGGGTGAAGCTGTTAGACATCGCCCAATTCTCCTACAACTTGCAGCGGAGCTCTGCATCCAACAAGAGCCCCTTCGAAATTATCATAGGACAACAATCGTCGACTCCGTACACTATGACAATTGGGTATACTGGAAGTAGTCCATCAGCCTATCATTTCGCAAAGGAGTGGTATCGAAATGCAGATATTGCGCGGGCTTACTTGGAGAAGGCGGCAAAACGGATGAAGAAGTGGGCAGACTTGGGAAGGTGACCACAAGAGTTCAAAGTTGGCGATTTGGTATTGGTAAAGCTCCAACCAGCATCACTCCAATTCTTCAGGAACAGAGTCCACAAAAGATTGGTGCGTAAGTATGAAGAGCCCTTCCCAATTATTAGCAGGGTAGGCAATGTCTCTTACAAGTTGCAGCTGCCGGCGTGGTTCAAAATTCACAACGTTCTTCACGCCAGCAACCTAAAAGCCTACCATTCGGATCCGCAAGATGCTTCCCGAAGTGTTCCAACTCGACTACCTCCCATCACAGCCTCCTACGAGAAGCGAGTGGAAACCATTCTGGCGGATCGCAAGATAAAGCTACCCAACGGAGCGGAGCAGACAGAGTACTTGGTGAAGTGGCGAAAGCTTCCCTGAACTGAAGCCAGTTGGGAGCCTGAAGACGCCTTGCGACATGAAGAAGAAGTCATCAAAAACTACCAACAAGCGTCGACGAGGGCGTCGACAGTTTAAGTGGGGGAGAATGTCACGAACGGTCGTCGCGCACCCGTAACAACTCCGTTCAACGAACCGTTTGTCGCTCACACCTGCATGTACAGCTGCTTGACAGCATGTTTTCTCTTGGTTTTGGGTCATTTTGCTTGTAAATATGTAAGTTTGAATAAGCTGCAGCGTCGCAAAGCGATTGCTCACCGAACCGAGCAAAACAGCCCAAAACAGCTCCGTTTTCGCGTGCCGCGGGAGGTGAGCGGAGAGCTGCCTCCGCTCACCAAAATGTCAGCCATCTTAGACCCCAGGAACCCCCCAGGTGGCAC
This sequence comes from Musa acuminata AAA Group, assembly GCF_036884655.1. Taxonomy (NCBI): domain Eukaryota; kingdom Viridiplantae; phylum Streptophyta; class Magnoliopsida; order Zingiberales; family Musaceae; genus Musa; species Musa acuminata. Next base: position 7,499,318 of record NC_088334.1, on the reverse strand, counting down.
AGGGCTGGATGGGGCTTCGGTTATATACCGGGCGTTGAGATCTCTTTCGCAAGTTCGCACATGACCTTTACGGGAACTTGTCTTTGCGCCCGGGACCAGGTGAGCGGCTGTTTGTGGGCTTGCAGCTGTTCGTTCATCCTTGAAAGTCTTGTTTTTCTCCCTCTCCCTCTTTTCTCTTGTGCACACAAGGTGTTCGTGGAATTGCTTGTAAAGCTTCCATTTTCGATAGACTTCAGGACTTATCCGTTGCTCGTTCTTTCGAACTAACTTCTTTCTCTTTTACAGGTCCTTCGGGACCTGCGAGAGGTTACAAAGTGGGCTGATCCTTACGGAGCAAGATCGCAAGGGCGAAGCGCGACTTAGGCAACGCAAGCTAAGTTCGTGTCTTTGCCACAAGGGTGACTCGCGACTTAGGCAACGCAAGCTAAGTTCGCGTCTTTGGCCGCAAGGGTGCCTCACGCCTTAGGCAATTTTAGCTAAGGTCGTGACACCACGTTGGAAGAGATAGCTCATCGGGTCATAAAACTTATGCTTAAGCTACCATTGAAAAGAGTTCGAGGATGAAGGATAACCTAAAAATAACCTTTAAGGAGGAAAAGACGAAGTTCCTTGACTTAGATCACGATGATGTCTTAGTTGTTTCTATAAAGATGATCAATGCTCGAATGAAGATGTTTATAATTGATATAGATAGCTCTATTGATAACCTCTACTTTGATGCATTTTAAAAACTCAGGCTCTCGACTAATGACTTTACCCTTATGACTTCTTTGTTGATGGGTTCGTTAGTGATAAAGAATATATTAATGATAACCATCATCCGACATATAAGTGTCACATGAAAATTATCATAGAATGAGGAGCTTGTGCGAGAAAGAAAAGATATCCCAACTTACGAAGGTGGAAGAACAAGATGCAAAACAAGATATTGGAAGGCTAAGGTGTTATAGATATGACACGTCGGGAGGATGAGGAACTCAAGAACCGACTCTCTTTGCAAAAAATCAAGGCTAAGTAGAGAAGACTCTTAAGGGGGCTTGGAGGCTCAAGAATTAGCTTCACCCCTATGATTAAGGGCAATTCATAACGAGGGGATTGATCACTCTCCTCTCATAATGAAGACAAACGTTCTCTTGGATCGATTCTAAAGGGACATCAATTGATGAAGGGACACCTCAGAGAGCGCAAAAGTGGCTGATGTGCAAAGACCATCTCAAAGAGTATAAAGTAACCAATGCATGAAGACCACCTTTAAGAGTGTAAAAGTGATCAATGTTGTGAAAAACCCTACTCGTATAAAACAAAACCTATAATGGCAGAAGGCACAAGACAAAATATACCTAAGACATGTGAGTAAGAAAAACTCAACTTGTGTTAAAAGAAACCATTTACGGCAGAAGACATAAGGCAAAATATTCTCGAGGTGCGTGAGTTGGGAAAACCCAATCTGTGTAAGAAGAAATTCATCATAATGGGAGGTATAATGTGAAATATATCTGAGGCGAATGAGTTAGAAAAACCCAACCCGTATCAGAAGAAACTCACCATGGTGGAAGACACAAAGTAAAATATGTTTGAGATATGTGAGTTGGGAAAACTTAACCCGCATAAGAAGAAATCCATCGTAGTAAAAGACATAAGACAAAATGTGTCCAAGGCACGTGAGTCAGGAAAACCCGACTCACATAAAAAAAAAACTCATCACGATGAGAAGCACAAGATAAAATATATCCTAGGCATGAGTCAGTAAAGCTCAACCCCCACTTTTGCGGAGAGGTCGGAAGACTCGACCCTCACCTTTGCTTGAGGCATTGAGGTCGAGAAGAGACATGGAGGTCGGGAAACCCAACATCATCCGACCAAGGTGCGTCCCTCGATGATACGAGAGGTAGTTTGGTGATGGATCGAAGAGGTATAAGTTTGACGTATTAAATGAACTATACGTTACACTTTGGACCCCTCTCATGAGAACCTTGAAGCATGCTTGGGAGGGTGGGATAAATGATAAGAAGTACACTGTAAGTTAATCGTCATTCGATACGTGACTGGTCTAAGGTAGAAGGAAAAGACATAGGTCACCCTCCACCCATCTACCTACATATATGCAAGAGTCCAAGGTAGGTAGTTATGAGCTACCCAACCCCACCCTACCCTCCTATCTTTGTCACTCACATAGACAAGAGGTCAAAGGAAGGATGTTGGAGGCGATTAGAGAGCTACCTCCTTGTAAAATATTATACATTTACGACCAAGTATAAATGCTTATCTTCAGCATAAAGAAAAGAGATGTTACTGTTTTTGACCACTCACGTCTATACTCATATATTTCATATTATTAACTTGATTATCGAAGAGATCGAGTCGAGAAACATCTCCCATCCTCGATCTTCATACAAGTGACACCTAATGAGTTTGATGTTTTCAGCACGACGAAAAGAGAGATTATTATTTTTGATCACTCGCATCCACACTCATATATCTCGAATTATTAATTTAGTGTCGAAAGGATTGAATCAGAAAACTTCTTATTCGATCTTCGTGCAAGTGATATACGGAGGACTTCTTGTTTTTATCTCAAAAGCATCATAATATCAATGAATTTTTTCTTATAATATTTTACAAGGAAACTATTTAATCATGTTAGAAAAAGAAATTCATTTATATACTCATTTATACCTTTTAAGAATAACTGCATCAATAAAAATATATGAAAATTTTAATATTTAGACTATTCCTAAGAAATCGCCCAAATTTGTTGCTACGTAAATTCACCGACAATGTTACCCGCATTGTTTGTTCGAAGAAGTGTGCTAGGGCCCACTTTTCCCTCCTATAGCAGTCGGCACAAAGATGGAGAACTTGTTCACCGTAGTGTTACCTAAAATGAACCGCTGGGATATAAGACCCGAATCTCGAAGCATGGTCTTCCCCGACTATAAGATTCCTCTTTACGCCCTAATCGCCATCCGCCCGAAAGCCCCAAAACCTCGACGCCGATTTGCGAAGCCAAGCCGCCTTTTCCCACGCCCAGGTCAGCTTCAAATCCCTAAATCTGTCTCAGCTTTTTTTCTAGGTCTCCTGCGATTGCTTTTCATATCCATGTTATGTTCGTAAGTTGTCGATCTTTTCCCCAATCTGTATCATCCTTGGCTGGTTTTTCGCTTTTATGGCGTTCTTGGTTTTTTTTACTTGAAATCGAAGACGATCAAGTGTTTTGCGCAGATTTGTTTTCGGATATGACGATTTTCTCTAATCTTTGAGATGCTGAATTTTGTGAACGTTTGGCTGGAAATCCATTACTTATCCTGTTTTCATCTGTTTGATTCCTGTGCCCTTTTTTGCAGGAAGTATGAGTAAGCGATACAGTCGAACCATCTACGTGGGCAATCTCCCCGGTGACATTCGTGAAAGGGAGGTGGAAGATCTGTTCTACAAGGTCTGTTAACCTTTGGAACGTAAAATTACCTAAATTCTTACCTAGGAGATGCTACCATAGGACAAAATAGCTGTTGAGAAAAAAACATATTTTTTTTCTTACTAAACTAGTTCTGTTATATTAACGGAGGAAAAGTTACATCTATGGTCTTGTTTTACTCTGTCAGAGGTCTTCATTCCTTGGGTCGAGAGAGTGTAGTTACTATTTGATTGGCTTATATTTTGTATTGTTTCTTACAAGAATATATCAATAAACATAATCCTGGGTTTGGTGTTCAAAATGTTGATGATTGATTGAAATTTCTCACTGGCAGTGCTCCTGACATCTGGTATACTAGGATCTTGTGGATGATGCTGTTCTCATTTATATCTGGAGGATACATGTTTGTACAGTGCATCATAGTTCATTGTACATTAACATAAATCTACTTGTCTTTATTGCGAGCCAATCTCTTTTCGGTGTTCTTCGTTCCAGATCATCATCCTTTCCCTGCTTTGCAGAATCATATGCTGGCATACTTTCTATATTTACAGAGAATTGTTAATCATCTTTCCTTTTTTAGGATCTTTAGTGAAAGATACTATTATAAGGATACCTCTCTTATGTATCAGTCTTATTTCTGTCCATTTTAACTTTTCTTAATCTCTTATAATTATCAGATTGATAAAGTTGGTAATACGTGGGAGCCAAATATGAATTATTCATAATTGAAACCCATTAAAATTTCTCTTTTAAGAAGTCAGGAAAAAGGAGAGTATCTTTTGGAAGATTTGCAAATGATGTTGCTTTCATATATTGGTTAAAGTGCATTTAATTTGAAAGATAGATCTCTGAGTAACTGGGATTTATGAAATTAAATGCACACGAAAATCCCATCTCCTTTGCTGTTAAAATCTGTCATCTGTGATCCCTTACTTTGATATGTTTTTGTTCAGCTGATCCTGATTCTAAAGTTTGAGTACTGACCAAGTTGTTGATCGTTTAATTTTGCTCAACAAAGATACGCAATTACTTTTTTGCCTTTGATATATCTTACTTGAGTTCCTAGTGTTGCAATTAGTTGAATATGAAATAAGTCATATTAGAGTGTGCACGTGCCAAACAAAGATTCTGATGGTTGGTAAAAAAAATGATAATGGTTTCAGTAGGTACTGTTGTCACCAGTTTGCTGGGCTTGCTTTTTCTGAATATGATGACTTCAATTTGGCAGAAGAGATCATCACCAATCCACTTGATTGTAAAAATGATGTCAGAAACTTGGTGTTGATACCGGTTGTAATATTGGTCTTATTCTTTTGATGATTCATGCATTTTGCAAGTTTTGTTTTTTAAGTCATTGAAGGGACGAATGACTACAATGAGGTGTTTCACTGTTCATAAACTTCTTTTGTGGAAGACACTGCATTCTATGATAGCCTAAAGCATGACATGGCCTTCTTGTTCTTTGTTAATTTCGTTAAATTTTGTGGGTTGAGCCACTTTAAGGAGGGATATGTTAGTTACAGTCAACACATAAGAGGACCGGTACTGGACAATAATGGTTGGTTATTTAGTTTATTATTATTATTTTATATACTGGGTGATAGAGGTTGGTTTGCTGCCTGATATACCAATACTGAACTGGTTTGGCCACTTGCAAAACCAAAATCACTTTGAGATTTAAATCCTTTGTATTGAAGTCTATTACTCACTTTCATTGTTGTTGGAATTGTGACTTGTAAGTATACTGACCTTTTGTTTTAGAATTGTTCAAATTGTTTAATGTATTATTTCAAAGGGCAAGTGGTTCTTTTTGTTCATTTGTCTATGCTAGGATTACTAGTCACCCTATCCTGATAGTAATCAGAGAAAAGGATTGTTTAATGTAATTTTTCTAAGTTTTTTTTTTTATTGTGCAAGTTCTTTTTATTGATTTGTCTATGCTTTACAATAAGGATGTAGGATTACTAGTCATCCTATCCTGATAGAAATCAGAGAAATGGGAAGGGGAACCTTATGGAATTTGTGCAGCTACCTTTAAGTGATTGTGTTCTTTTATTTTAAAGAGACTGATGAATAAAGACTCGAACCAGAGGATGTCAATCTGATTTGTAGGCATATGGCTGGCTACTGTATGCTCAAGTTCTTATTCCACTCATCTGTGATTGCATCTCATGTTATTGCTATCCTTCACAGAGACCAGAGTACTACATATATTTGTCATTATTTTGTTTCAGTACGTAGTCAATGCTTGGCCTTATTTTGATTAAAGAGTTACTTTTGACGTTTTATATAATATTTTGAGTTGTAACATAATAAATAAAATAACATATATAGATACTACTTGATGTAGCCCCATATTAATTTATGTTACAATTTTTGAAGGGGCTTATAAATCATTAAGATAATGGTTTGACAAATTTTTCCAATTTTGGTTGGCTTAGTGTTTGGGGAACTTGAAGTAAGAGAGTACTCTAGCTGTTCTATGGATCTGAAAGGATTGGTGATATGGTATATTTATTTATTTATTTTATCTTTATACTCCTTAATCTTCAATTTGATTTTCTGTGCAGTATGGACCCATTATTGATATTGATTTGAAGATTCCTCCAAGGCCTCCAGGTTATGCTTTCATCGAGGTAATATTCCTTCCTCTCTTGGTAAGAAGCAATTCATGACTGTAATCATGAACGAAGAAATTGTCCTTGGTAAACAAATAATATTATGTGAATGCATGAAGAATTTATGATTCATATGTATCTGTTGCCCAGTAAAAAATATTCTTTTTTCTACCTCTCAACCAGTGTAACTAAAGTCAGCTTGCTGGAATTTGTATTATTTTAAGATAAGATAGGAAAGTGAATAAACACCTTTTAGTCATTGGCTTTTAAATGTTGCTAATATTAATCCTTCTTGCAGTTTGAAGATCCTCGTGATGCTGAAGATGCTATTCGTGGACGTGATGGATATAATTTTGATGGTCACAGATTACGAGTAGGCATAATGATGCTGACTTATCTGTTATTTATAATTGTCCAATTCTTATGATCTTGTGCCACAATATGTTGCAGGTGGAACTTGCTCATGGTGGTAGAGGCCAATCTTCATCATTTGATCGACATAGTAGTCATAGTAGTGGGGGACGCCGTGGTGGTGTTTCCAGGCGCACAGAATATCGCGGTGCGCTGTTGCCTCTTGGCCTGTTTATGAGTTTCACAGGATGACTTTTGAGGTGAACTAATTTTGGTTTTAAAATGTGTGTTCATGATTTTGTGTAGTAATGGTCACTGGTTTGCCTTCGTCAGCATCGTGGCAAGACTTAAAGGTATGCCATATTATAATTTTTTTAATGGCTACAATTTCAATTTTATGTTAATTATATTTTTGGATATTTCTATTCTAGGATCATATGCGCCGAGCTGGTGATGTCTGCTTTTCTGAAGTTTTTCGTGATGGTGGTGGTGAGTTGCTCTAGCTTTATATTTATAAATATAATTCTTTGCTCTTATATGTTGTCTTAGCTTTTTGATGGAGGTAGTTCTGAAGTTGTGCACAACTCTGATTACTTCCTTTTCGTTAGGTGTTTTTGTATGTGCAGCATATTCATGTTGGTTTTCATCTCAGAATGTATTATCTTTTGAAGTGGACATATGATGAGAGTTTTGCAATTGAACAAACTTGATGTGAATGTATAGGAATAAATGTTTTCTGTAATGGAGAAGGTGAGAGGTGCCAAGTGTGAAGTGGTATTAGAAATTACAACTTAATGATTTTATCATCCATATCCTTCTCACTTCTTCTTTGGCAGCTTAAATGCATCCAGGGTCCTTGGGTTGTGGCAAAGGCGTGCACTGAAATCTGTAAACAATTTAGAAGAACCCTCATGAGCCTACTTTAGATCGATCAGTGATTTAGATAAAACCAGACTAGTTTGTCTCTGATGCATCTCAAAAGATTTGTTGAAGCTCCTATTGCCATTATGTCACGGACTTAGCTGGTTTTGCCTAAGTCGTGCGGCACCCTTGCGTGTCCGTCCGCAAAGGTCAGCCTCCCCGAAATCTCCCATGTCCCTTAGGACCCAAGAAAGAGAGAGAACGGGTTAGAGAAAACGCCTCAATCGGGATCCACAAGCAAACATCTCCGAAAAACACTTCATAGACAATGCAAATTACAAACAGACTTTACAAGCTCTGAACAGTGGCACAACAAAGGGTAAAATGGTCCATTATAGACCGAAAATCTCTTGCACGTGTCCACATGACACAACTTTTATTTACAAGCCTAAAGAGACCACCAACCCAACTAAAATGGGACTATTAAGCCTTCGGCCGCCCCTCTACATGCTGTACAAGGCATGAACATGCCAAAAGACACGGACATACATAAGCATTACATCAAACACCTTGTTTAGAAGTTTGTCCGTGACAACTAGGCGACAAGTTTTTTTTTTTTAAATCTTTTATTCCCTTCTGATACACCCTTAAGCTTCCTCGAGCCTCAAATAGAATACTTTGGCTATGTTTTTTACCCTTCTGTCAACATGGTGAACTAAAAAAGGAACTTCTTGAGATATTATTCCCTTGGACAGTAAAAATGATTGGGACTAGTGATATGAGGTCCACTTATGATTTTGTTTAATCAATCCACTCATTCTTGAGCTAGAATTCTCCTTTTGTTTTTCTTTTAGGCCTCTGGCTTCTCTAAGTTCTCTCAATTGCTAACATGCGTATCAGCTTTTTCACCTCACCCTTTACCTTACCTCTGGTTTGTTCTTGATATAGTCCTTAAAGTTTGTTAAGGCGATGTAGGAGCTAAGCTGATACTGGTAGAGAAGTGCTGAGAAGTGGACTTTCAACTGGTGAACATGGAGCTTCTAAACATTTTGCAATGGGAGAAACAGGAGTAGAAGGGAGCTAGGAAGTATGAAGAGAGGAGGTGGGGAATGAAAAGGAGAGCAATAAAGATATACTTTCTGATTTTGTCTTTTTTGGATATTATTATTATTATTATTATTATTATTATTATTATTATTAATTGTCTATTTGGGGTTGAAATGCAAGTTCATCTATAAATTCACTACTTATCTCAGTTAATTGATTAATCCCAATCCCAATTTTGAATTTTATATCTTGTGTTGCTTTTAGTGTTGTTTTTCTTAAGTGCCCTTCATCGTTGCTTTGATGTTAAACTTGTTTTTCTAATTTGGTGTAGCTTCATGTTCGCTTTAGTGAATATTATTGACTTTTCTGTTGTAAATTTACAACCCAAACAAATGCAATTTTGCTAAAGCTGGTTGGTATTTTAGTGATATTTACTCAAACAATCTAGTTGTTTTCTGATCAAAGCTTACCATGAATTTTCATTTGAATTTGAATTGGACTAATACCTCTGGTTGTAAATCACCATCCTCTAAGAAAGAAATTGAAATTCATTAGAAATATTCAGTTTATGAATTTTTTTGTATAACTATATCTGTAATGTATATAATGGTAATGCCATCTTTTACTTTTGCTTCTCAGACAAACAAAGAGACATTAGTTGGCTTCATCTTCATTATGTAAAGCTTGGATGATGATTATAATTATTATTTTTATCATAGAATTGTTCTCTATAATTGGTCATGTAATTCTGGGCACCCTGAGCTCCTTATATTCTAACAGTTTCCTCAATCTCCCACCTTATGCCTAAATTGGCTGTCAATTCTGTATTATTTTGGCTAGTTTTATAGATGAAAATATTTTTACCTATTTTTATGCTACTGATTGATTGTCATTGTCATAGCATTCGTTTTGCAGCTGTCCTCTGTCTATGTATTTCATGGTTAGCCAATTTGAAGATAAAAAATTTTCCATGTTGCTTCTTGATCAGATGCAAACATTGTCATATAAGTACCTGCTGGAATTTACACGATCATCTTTGCAGGTACGATTGGAATTGTCGATTATACAAATTATGATGATATGAAATATGCGGTAAGTGATTTTTTTATGTCGATGACTGGTTTTATCATTCATGACATTTGCGAAGCCTTCTTAAATTTAGTATTTGTCTTCGGTACAAATCAAAGTATTACTTCTTTGTTTTTCCAGATTAGGAAGCTAGATGACTCCGAGTTCCGGAATGCATTTTCGCGGGCATATATAAGAGTATTTGATCTCATAATATCTTCTTTTCTTTAACTTGGCATGTGAACATCTTTCTGAGAAGTTTCCTACTGTTTTCTTGTAGGTGAAGGAGTACGACTCCAAGAGAAGCTTGTCTAGGAGCCGTAGTCGTAGCCGTTCAAACTCAAGAAGCCCAAGTCCGGCTCGCAGCAGGAGTCGGAGCCGAAGGTTTAGTGTTCTATCTATCATAATTGTAATAAAAATGTGACATAACCCTGACTTGTATTAAATACGTTGAGCAGCAAGTCTCCTAAGGAAAAGTCATCACGCCGTTCCTTGTCAAGGTCTCGATCAAGATCTGCATCTTCTCGTTCTCGATCAGCATCCAAAGGACGCTCTTTGTCAAGGTACTCTTAAAATGTTTAGCTAGCTCCTTGATACTACTTGAACTACTTCAAATTGCAGGAGTATTACTCTTATTCTTTGTTTTAATTTTCCAATTTTACCTATGTTTTTTTCTTTTATAATTGATTAGAGTATAACTAGTGATCATCATGGTCTTATTGTTTCAGATACTCATGTTTGTGAATGTGTATGCTATGTCTATTAAAAAAACTGTATGTATGTGTTCAGGTTGGAAGTCTATTGTTCACAGGATTATGAATTGTGAGAAAAGCTGTGATGTCTATGCTGTTGCACTCAGCTCAGATACATGGATAGGGTGAGAAGCGAGATACAAAACAAAATATACTAGGATATGAAAGGAACAGAAGATGAGTTTAGCTTTTCTTGTTTAGCTCTGTGTGAGGAAAGTAAGGTCAACCTTAAAAATTCAGGAGACCCAAATAATTATTGCTTGACAAAGTTTCTCTTCTCTGTTCCATTTTGTTTTTGTCTAAAGTGGGGATTTAAGAATCCCTTTCCCTTCTCTGTCATGTGTCACCAGTTTCATTGTAGTAGGAATGCATATTAGAGGTTAATTGATACTTGTTACAAAGTATTCTTGAAAGCAGGGTCTGCAGTACCGAACTGTATCGTCTGGTACGGGCGGTATGTACTGGTCTGACCGGTTGCCGGTACGCGGACTGTTTGTTATCGGTCCGAGCGCACTGTAGCACTGTAGCAATGCTACAGTATTCGGCACACCTGGGTGTACCGCTCGGTATACTGTACCGTACCGGTACCGAGCCCAGATCGAAATACCGGTACGGTACGGTATTGCGAACCTTGCTTGAAAGTGTTATGTTGTCATGTTGGTGATTTTGTTACAAAGTGTAACACGATTTCCTTTTCTCAAGTATGTTGGTGGGGCTTGATGCCATTTTTGTGAGGTTTATGGGAAATTATGGGTTCTGGATTGGCATGTGTTCTCTACCAAGTGTGTTTGTCGTGTTATTTTAAAATTTAAACCATCTCCGATGCTGCTTTTCTTTATCTGATCTTTACATCATTTTTATTAAGTTGGTCATGATTCTAGTTGTGCCTGATAATATCTGTAGTAGATCCACTGCTATCTAATCTTCAGTATCTGCTGCTATTTAAATGATGACCGCCCCAATTATTAGTTTATATTTTGTCTTACAGAACTTTGCATGCTAAAATGGTTTAAATAATGAAAGCTGGACATTTACTATTATGATTCATCTTTTGTATTTTTGTCCCTTTTTCCTGTCAGTGGTCATGATAAGTCTATACACGCTGCCTGGTTATTAACCTTTATTTGAAAGTTAACTTGTTTGTTTTTTAGATTTGGGCATAAGCGGGGATCTCTGGATTGCATATTAGGATCTGGATTGGATTTGGTACAAATGCTTGCAACTCTTTTGGTGTTGTGAGGTATGCTGTTTCATAGACAAGTGGTTTATGAAACCTGCAGCACATCTTGATGATTACCACTAATGGCCTTTTCTGATAATGGGCCTCTTTGGGGGCAGAAAGGATTGGTTGCGCATTAACGAGCTGGATTATTCTATAAGCCAAGTGGAATTGGGCCTCACTGGACAAGTGCTAGGAACAAGTTTTGCCATTCTCCAACGTTCTCCCAGTACTATAAGTTGCACTCAGGATTCTGGATGTAGCTTTATTGGTACAATAAAAAATCCTCTCAATAGATTAGGATAATTGTTGTTGCATAGGTACCTGATAATATAGATGCTTGCATTTTTATATATTGACTAGGCTTGCAAGTTTCTATTGATCTAAGGTAGTTTTTCTTTTACTCGAAGGCACAAGCAATTACATTTCATGAGTGATCACAAGTTGATTTTGTAATAATCAAATGCTTCTAAAGTATTTTGAATTCTTTGTTCTGCCTTCCCGCTGACGTGGAAGAGACGTTGAGGATTTTGGATCAAGTTGTTAAAGCAGCAAAATGGATATTGAATTCAGTTTTCTGAAACTTTTTGCAGATCACGATCAAGATCCAGATCTCCTGTAACTTCTGTAAGTTCTGCATTGCAGGATTATTCTTCTACTTTTATATTGTTCAACTAAACTGTATCTGTGCAGCCCGCTCGTGATGAGCCTGTGAACCAAAGTCCTACCAAGCGGAGTCCTAGTAAAAGCAGGAGCAGGAGCTTATCTCGATCTCGATCGCCTGTGGTATGATTCCATGATAGAATTGCTAATTGCCTTTACATTTACCGCAGAATTTGCTTCGGTCGATGATAAATTTTTTTTTCCCACAGGCGAAATCTGATTAGACCAATCTGCCTGATGCGGAAGCTGTCCAAGATGGAACGAAGTCGTTTGTTGTATTCTTGTTTGGCCATCTATGATCACTAAGACTGTTATTGATAAACCCAGACCCTTTATTTTTCTGCTGAACTTTGTTGAAGATGTTTATGATCAGTGTTGACAAATATTAAGACCCAACATGCAAGAACTGTGTTTGTTTATAATGTAGAACAATTTTTCAGTACTCAAACCATTCAATTTGTTGTGATGTTTTGCTGACGTGCTAACAGGATGGTTTAGCATCCGTTTTTGTTTTGATGGTAAAAGAATTGTCTAAATGGCTGAAACTGTTTCCGGATGATATAGATTGCTCACTCACCATGTGAGGCGTTTGTCAAACTTTGCTACGCTTTTCAAAGCCATATGATATGCCAATGTGGATCGAGTGAAAATTTCCTTCGCTCACAAAGACAAATGTGTGCTGCCACTAAGTTTGTGGTGATTGTTTCTTGGTGCTGTCAAACTTCGATTTATTTTGTCAAAGCAGTGATGCAATGAACTCGTGTCTGGTTTGCCGAAGATATATGTCAACGTTTCCTTTTCGACTCACTTTGGCTCGGAAGAATGTCAATGTACTTTGCATCATCCGACTACTTAATTCTTACATAACCTTACGACGCAACATATCACTTTCCGGTTGCCCGCTTCATCTTGGAGATGGGAGATGAACATTCTTGCCTGATTTCTACATCTGTAACACAATCTCCACCCGCTATATAATATAATATAGCAGCGAATCACCCGTTCTATGAAAGAAGAGGACACAATCATATCAAGGAGATCCCAAGACGTACCACCAACCCACCTGATTGGATGTCCATCGCCCTTTTGTCATGTGAGCGAAACGTTACACGTTTGTCGTCACAGAACTTTGTTGGGAGGACAAAATTCAAGCGGTCCTCTTCGGGAGGGGAAAAATGATAGGACCAAAAAAATATAAGAAGCAATAGAGGCTCGTTTCGTCGTCGACCCCTCGAATCCCGTCCCTCTCAAGTTTGCCCTTAACCCTTTGTTTGCAACAGAGAACGAAAAAGAAAAGATCTCATTTTTGTCACTACGATGACCCTACCCTCCTCCTCCTCCTCCTCCTCTTCCGCCGCCACCACCACGACCGCCTCCGGGGGAGCCTTTTGCCCCTTCGCCCTCCTGTCCGACGACATCGTCCTCAATATCCTCGCCAAGCTGGAAACCGACCCCCGCGACTGGGCCCGCCTCGCCTGCGTCTCCTCCCGCCTCTCCTCCCTCGTCCGCACCGTCTGCTGCCCCTCCCGCTGCTCCCGATCCCTCCCCTCCGACCTCCTCCCCTCCACCGCAGCCTCCGCCGCTTGGCCGTCCCTCCACAAACTCTGCGTCTGCTGCCCTGGTCTCCTCCGCGCCGGCGTCCTCCTCGAGCACTCTGACTTCGGCCTCGAGCGTGACATCGGCCCCCATCGCTCCGTCCCCATTTGCTCCTCTTCGTCCACCTCCTCCAGTTGTCCCCCGATTCCCCCGTCCCAGATCCACCCGGAGACCGCTGATTCTTGCTGGTCCCTCTTCGACGACCTCTGCTCTGACACCATCTACGACCATTCCGAGTTGCAAGATGCCGCCCTTTCGCCGATCGATTCATCTCCGAGCGAAACTACCGTCAGAGTCGGCTCCGCTGCCACCAAGAAGAGGAAGAAACATCAGGTCGGCCCGGCAGGAGCCCATTTGGCTTCCGGGCCTTGGACTGTCAGCCGCGAGCAGGGGAATAAGCTGCTCGCCAGCCGGTTCAGAGGTGATTGTCTCTACATGTGCGACTGGCCTGGATGCGTTCACGCGGAGGAGAAGCGAAAGTATATGCTGTTTAGAGGGGTGTTCAAGAACTTCAAGCGGTCGAGAGTGTGGAAGACGATAAGCGACTCGAATAGGGGCAAGATTGCGTTGGGCTGTGCATTCTGTGCTTGCAGGGAGACATGGGACCTTCACTCTGCATTTTGCTTGAGGAGGGTCTTTGGATTTCATGATGACGGCGAGCCAGTGGTCAGGGCATATGTTTGTGAAAATGGGCATGTCTCAGGGGCATGGACTGAGAGGCCATTGTACTCTTAAAGATGAAATCTTTCAGGCCTATGTGCATGCTTTGGTTGATCGATTTGGCTTTCAGGAGCTATATATTTTTAATTAGGATTCTGCTACTCCTGATCTGCGTGCATTCACCCTCCCCAAACCTCGTGCACTGGTACGTTTTTTTCATTCTGCTAATCCTGATGATGTCGAGATTTGGTATTGTTATTGTCAACTTGGTTGAAAATGGATAACCTTACCTGGCTTCCAAAGATCACTGCTGTTTTAGGTAGAACTATCGTTTCGTTTCTTATTAATGCTTGGTATTATGATATGTCATTTGATTGTAGTGATGATACATGAAAAACACCTTTATTGTTTCACTGATCTGTTCCAAGATGTATGTCTGTTGTGACCACAATAGTCCATGGACAAAGTTAGAGGCCGGAGCCATTTGGAATTTGGGTCATTTTGCTCACTCCTGATCTCTTAATTTTGGCATTTATCATGTGAATGTATTGATCGAGTAAGGTGCAATTTGGTGATCATCCTGCTTCATCTGTTGCTGTGGTATCTGTGTGCTGTATTTCTGGTACTTAGTCCTCTAAATTCATCAGATGTTATTTCTTTGATCTATGTAGGCAGCTTTAAAACCTAAAGTTCACTTCTGCTCATTGCTTGCAGAGTGGGATCATGCTGTGTTATAGCGGAGGCAGTACCAAAATGTTAAAATATGCTAGTCTCTAGGGTGGTGTTCAAATCGGTTCGAACCGAACTGTTAAGGGCCAAACCGAATCAAATCGAAAAAGCCGTTTGGTTTGGTTAAAGTAAGGTATTCCAAATTAAAACCATTTGGGACCTATTTAATTGAATCGGTTCAAAACCAGTTAATCCAGTTTGATTAATCGGTTAATCTAGTTTGGTTAACCGGTTAATCGATTTTAAATGAACTGGCTTTGTTCGGTGCTTTGATTCAGTTTAATTGAACCAAACCAAAATTTTGATCCAATTGGACTAACATTCTTAAAAAAATTTATATCACAAATATCATTCTAATTTCTTAAAAAAATATTAGATATAGAAGGAAGAAAGGAATCAACAATAAGACAACACAAGGACGAAACTCCTCCCGACAACAACCTCCAAGAAAGTTGAGAGTAGAGCAGTTGAGGGTCTTCTTCCATTGCAACATATTAGTCACCACAATCTGCTCTCAGCATCATTGAGCTTCAAAAAGAGTAAAAAGTAATAATTCGTGGTGAATGCATCTTATTGATCCAGACGCCCCAACCGGCATGGATATTTAGACATCTTAATGACAATTAGAAAGATGAAATTATGAACTTAAAAAACTGTTGCTTTTCCAAATGGTTCGGTTCGATTCGAACCGGTCAACCGAATCGAAGAAGAATACCCTCCCAAATGGGGAACCATTTATAGTCTTCAAAATCGAATTATTGATGAACTGGTTCGGATTGAATCGGTTTGATTCGGGTTCGATTCAATTTTCCGATTCGATTTGAACACCCTTACTAGGCTCAAATAACTCTTGCTAGGTAAGCATCTTGCTCCGACATCTTATGTACCAAATGAACTTTTCTTTCTCGGTTCAAAGGTTAATGTCATAAAAAATATATAGATTATTCCACTTGTTCATTATAGGAGTTGCAATATCTTAACTCATCTTTAATGTTATCTCTGGTTGATACTCGACAGTGTTGCTTTACAAGTCCAGACACTTGGTTTTTAAGCAGCTTTGTGTAGAAGTCACAAAGCAACTGGATAAAGAATTAATAACTATCATATAATGTTCAGAGTACACCTGCTTGATGTCTCCTTGACAAACGCCAGCTTATGAAGTACATGTTTTAATTATTTGGTTCTTTCCTTTGACATTGATAACAGTCAACATATTCTGTATTATTTGCCAGTGATCCAAGTCCTGAGTAACTTAAAATCAGATAGCAGCTCAACTCAGTCTTTGGATTTCTTAATTCAAAGAGTAGAGTTCACCAAAAACACAGTGATAAGGTATGAATTCAAGCATGCAATTTAAATTTCCTGCAGTTTGGGCTATTGTTATATTCTTTGCTTTCCTTATGTTTTCTTTCTCTATAATGTACTTGAGAGTTTGCCTGTACGTTTGAATCTCAAGCAGATGAAAACCCATCGAAGAAAACATCAGCATGATCCAAGAGACCACAGATCGGTGGGCAAAATAAAAAGACCATATCATGATCCTGAAAAGAATCTTCTGGTAAACAATTGCAGCTATTTCTTTTTCCTATATCCAGACGTGTTTCCCTTGAATTCATACCAATCACATTGCAGCATCCTTATATTCCTCTCCTTCCGCATACCAAGTGAGACCCATCATCAATGTGGAAATCTCTTACAAACATGCTGCTGCGTGGAGTCCTCACAATCACATCATCCCTCACAATGTTGTTCAGTCGTGAAAGCTACATGCAGAGCTTTCTACTCTCCTCGGCCACCATGGAATGTGCCACCAAATCCCTCTTACCGGTGCAGCAGCTCATTAGCAACTTGCAGCATTTGGACGCACCTTTGATGGTGGGTGGCAAATGCCGGTGGACGCAATAAAGACCATCCTCCTCTAAACTCTGTTTAAGGAGGTTCATTGCTCGTGGAGAGGGGTTCAATGTATTTAGCTTAATCTCACGATAATGGAAGGTTAGAGGAGACTCAATATACATAATCTTTTAATAAACATTGCCTAAATTTCAAGAAAGAACAAATAATTTTATCCTAATATAAATTCAAGACAAGATAAGCCGTAAATTCACAAATAATACATAAAATATTTACACGAAATACTTTTTTTCCTTTCGTATATTACTCACCAAAATTTTGAGATATATAAAGTATTTATAGAGCGACCAACTATATATATATATATATGTATATATATATATGTGTGTATATATATATATATGTATATATATATATATACACGTATATATATATGTATATATATATATATACATATATTTTTAAATTCTAATTTCTTGATTAATTTTCTCCAAATAAATAGAATCTAATTAAGAAATTCAAAAAATATTTGAGAGCAACAAACTGGTAATTTTTCCACATTCAAATTTGTTGATTATTAAGAGAACTTATCCTTCAAATTGTTCCATAAGTACATAAAGTTATAATTAAGGAAGTCAATAAAAATACTTGATCTCATCCTTTGTGAAAATTAAAATTAAAATGATAAATAAACACAATCTGCTGATGTACTGTTGTCCATCTGAATGAGAACAATTGATTAGTCATCCTAATAACAATTATTACATGGATATTCATCACAAACAATGAGGACAAATCCAAACCAAACTCTGCAGACTCCACGGTGCAAATCTCCGGGGTGATTCAAAACTTGGCAGTCGCGCTTCCAATCCGAATACGAGAAATTGATCATACTCTGGTGAGATTCCATCAGGTGAGTCTCGCGTCATGTCTTCCCCTCCGAAAAGATACCTTTTTAGGAGAAAGGAATTAAAAGTCATAGACAGTATCTATGTCGACATTTCCAACAAGGAGGGTTGAGATCAAAGGTATGAATGAGATGACCGGTTTTGAAGCGGGCCTCGATGACCTTCCTATGCAGCGCGGTCTGCGGAGTATTTGTAGTCGCAGATTTGGCCTCACTTGAGTCGAAGGTGAGGGTCTCCGATCCAATCCACGACGGCTAACTCTGGTATATAATAGACTCCTATTGCCATCACATTCATCGTTGGTGATCCTTGGATCCACTTCTCCATTTTCTCAGCCAAAAGTTGGTGCCTTTCTTGTGTTCGATGAAAGGTGGAAGCTTTGCGACTGGGTGGCGGAGACAAGATGAAGTTTTGCAAGAGATACGAGGACTACATGCGGGGGAGGAGGGAGAAGGAGCTGCCTGCCCTTGGATTGAAGCAGCTAAAGAAAATATTGAAGAGGTGTGGGAGAGAATTCCAGTCCCAGCATCAGAAGCAAGATGATGGAGGAGGGAGCAAATTTGCCGGCAATTGTGCAGGTATTATGTCGAAATAATTTTTTTTTAATGATATCATGTCCAGGTTTAATATATATATATATATAAATTTTTTTTCTGGGATTTCAGATTGTTCGCAAGGGAAAGGTCTGATCTTTTTTTGTTCCAATTGATGAAATCTTTTGAATCTGTGCAGATTTCAGTGGTGACTATATTACATCAATTTGCTTTTGACTGTATAAGCTTCTGTATACTGTTGTCTGAGGATCGGTCGTATTTAGCGTGGTGATCGATCCACTCGAGTGATGAGATTGTACCTTCGTGTGGCCGCCGCCTGGTATGCGCAGAATAGCGCCATGTGGCGTCGTCCCGAGCTTTCCAAGATGGGACTTGCCGAGGGGGTGCCTCCCTGTACGGGCTCCAACTCGACGAGGGAGGAAGGCAGCCCTTATGCTAGCTCTGTAGAGGTGTGACATGGCATGGATCGTGACGTGGCCGAGATCCAAAATATGCCTTATCACTATATGTTAAAATGAGAAGACAATGAACTAGCGGTTGAACTTCCAATCGCTGTAGATTTAATCCAGCACCACTAGGTAACACAAAACTTGTTCTTCTCCCAGCACTCAGTTTAATCTGTTCCAGGTCATGGCATGTTAAACAATTGCCAGAGCTTGGAAACGCATAAGCGACACAGATTTCATGATGTTTCGGTTTATGCTTCTTTTTCTTTAGACAATTTCACTGTGACAAATTATCTAAAGTCTTGGCAGAAGCTTAAGCTATTGGTACCTATTTTTTTTCTTCGGCAATAATTTTTTTCTTGTTCATAGCTAATATATGTGGTTTTTCTACAAATTTTAAATGAATCCTAAATGCATGTGGTAGTTAAAACTCTTGCTACCCTGTACAACATTACATTTCTTCTAGGTTTTCTGGATTCAGTTTGTCGTCTGTCTCTCGTGTAGTTTGTGATGGCACTTTCTTCCCCTCCCTACACAAGGAGATGTCAGCTGTTGTTGTTTGCTTTAATCAACATGCTCAGAAGCTACTTAAATTGCATTTAGCATCAGGCTTTCGGAAGCTTATTATGTGGCTCAGAGGCAAGTCTCCGAAGAATGATGGAGCATTGATACAAGAAGGGAAGGACCTCGTTGCATATGCTATCATAAACTCCATTGCCATGAGAAAAATACTGAAGAAGTATGACAAGGTATGCAAGCTCAATCACAATAAAAATTTCACATTGCTTTCATTTTTCTGAAAATTTCATCATGCTCTGATCTGTCGAGTGCTTTCGAGTTTCAACTTGCAAATCTGCAAATACATATTTAAAATACTAGTTTGTATCTACACTTTTATGTGTTGCAAATTTGCCTAAATTGGTGCTCTCTCCTACAGGTTCATTGCTCGAAGCAAGGGCAGGCATTCAGATCCAAAGCACCCAGTATGCATATCGAGATCCTCCAATCACCATGGCTGTGTGAGCTAATGGCCTTTTACATTAACTTGAGGCAAAGCAAACTTAAGAACGAAGCCATCACCGAACTATATAATGACTGCTCGCTTACATGTGATGATGATGGCAAACCAACACTTTCATGTGGCCTCTTTGATTCTATGCAGATTGAAATCGAATTGACATGTTCGATTTGTTTGGTGAGTCTTTTACTCTATGTAAGGATATGTTTGTTTTGCATAAGTTTGAAGTCTGCTCATTGCATAATTTCACAAGTATCTTATTTTGTTCCACTTTAATGTCTCATCACAAGTGAAATAAAGTCGGTCATTTTCTACTAAATCTTGTCATTTTACAGGACACCGTCTTCGATCCTGTTGCTCTCACTTGTGGCCATCTATTCTGCTACATGTGTTGTTGTGCTGCTGCATCGATAACGATAGTTGATGGTTTAAACTTTAAAGGCAGCAGACCCTAAAGCAAAATGTCCTCTTTGTCGACAGGTAAAATCTCTTACATAATGAATTCATGCTGACTGAGGTATTTTCTAGCAAAAAATATACGTAATCAATGGAATTCTATTGTGCAAATATAGGAAGGAGTAAATGCTGGTGCAATGCATTTAGTTGAGTTAAACATCTTGCTCAGTCAAAGGTAATATGTTATTAAGATGATTGTCTCAAATTTATTAAACGATGGAGACTTTTCTAAACTTGTATGTCCAAACAGCTGCCCTGAATACTGGGAGAAGCGATGCCAGACTGAGAGAGTAGAACGCGTTCGTCAGGCAAAGGAGCATTGGCAATCTCTGTGTCGAGAATTCATGGGTATGTAGGAATTGATTTATTTAGTTTCAGAATGCTGTTCTTGAATGGTGATGATCCAATGAATTTTCTTTGGTTAACTATTCTTGGTGAGCTGCTGGTTTGCCTGGTTTTAGTGAAACTGCTGCCTTGGCTCACTTATGTGAAATAAATAATTAGAGTTGTAATATATATATATATATATATATATATATATATATATATATATATATATATATATATATATATATAGACAAATAGACAAAGTGTTCTCACGAAATTTTTATATAGTGCCTCAACTTTAAAAAATTATTACGAAATGTTCTTTTTTAAAAAATAATTATTAAACCCTTATCGACCATTGGCCTTTGCCCCATTAGTGGTCTTTCGACCACAGGCTAGTCTTGTTGGTTGTGCCTATGCCTTTGCATGCGAGTTGGTTTCATTGGCTGCACCTATGCCTCCATGTGGGGGTTTGCCTCGTCGGCTACCCTCCCTCCCCTCCTATGGTTGCCTATGCCTTTGCGTGCGGGCTAGCAACACTGGTTGCCCTCCTCCACGTGTGGGCTAGTTCCACCGATCATCCCCCTCCCCTGTTGCATGCACATGTGGACTAGCCTCATTGGCCTTTGCCCCATTAGTGGTCTTTCGACCACAGGCTAGTCTTGTTGGTTGTGCCTTTGCTTTTGCATGCGAGTTGGCTTCATTGGCTGCACTTATACCTCCATGTGGGGGTTTGCCTCGTCGGCTACCCTCCCTCCCCTCCTATGATTGCCTATGCCTTTGCGTGCGGGCTAACAACACTGGTTGCCCTCCTCCACGTGTGGGCTAGCCCCACCGATCATCCCCCTCCCCTGTTGCATGCACATGTGGGCTAGCCTCATTGGCCACGCTTGTGCCTTCACGCACGAGCTAGCCCCGTCGGCCACACCCCTTTGTGCGCACAATGCCCTTGGGGTCTATAGCAAGGGCACAAGGGTGGTGGTGAAAGCGACACAAGGAAGTAAAGGCGATGGTGGGTCAAACAAAGGCTAACATAGTCTTTTCACATGAATTTTTTAAACTTGAGGTGCTACATAGGAAATTCTGAAATTTAAGAGTTTATATGGTAGGATAGGGATGAGAAGAGAAGCAAAAGAAGGGCAAGGAGGAAATGGTCTAACAAGCTTGATTATGATTCCAGAGAACTATAAAAAAGAAGCATATACAGAAAAATAATGTACACACTATATGTTCCACAAATCATTAAAGAAAACCTGAATGTTTATTAAATCTCTAAGAGTTGGTCAGCTTGAAATGCCACACGAGCATTTTATACATAGGAAAAAAGCAACGTAGCATGGGATAGTTGATAATTTCCCTCTAAAATCCAAAAACAGTTGAAAAATGAAAGGAGCTATAGCGAAACAATCTTCGCTACCGACTGTGCTGCAATGGGAGCCAAGCTTGAAGAACAGAAATTTTGCCATGACTCTGCTGCAGATGATTCATCATCATCCTTCTTCAGATCACTGTCATTTGAAAATTCACCATATATGGAGTAAATCATGCTCCGAGCTGCTTCACGTGCTTCAGGCAGTCTGTCATTAAGCAATTCAGCTGCCATTTGAAGAAGAGTTGCAAGTCCAAACTCTTTCATAACTTCAATGCCCTGGAATGACATGCAGCGCAGCATTTGATAAGCAGCATTTAGATATAACAATACATCAGTTAGACATTCATATCGATTATATATTCTGTATACTATAACAACTTGTTGATTGATGTCTCAACTCAAATATGAATTATGAACTGGCTAACCATCTTGGAGACACATTTTGACATGGCAACTGCGGCTTTGGCCCTGACTCTAAGGTTAGCATGATGCACATAAGACTGGAGCTTCTTGAGTAAGGGAAGAGGGGATGTGGAAATGGCCATTTTCTCGAGTGCCTTTTCAGCTTCTTCACAGACGAATCGCTTGTCTTGAGATGCTTTTAGCAAAAGCTGCAGCAGCTGCAAAGGGATAAACGAAATGTCTGTCACTAGACTTCAGAAAGCTAGCCTTAGGTAAATCTTTGGCCATTCTGTGTATCACTAAGTAGCTATTTATCGGAAATGCAACTTGGCCTTACATATTAGATCATACAATTTAAGGTTTCATTATCACAATCATACTGGTCTTATGCACAAATCATGAGTCACTTCATGCATTTTGGATCTTCTAGTCCATTAATTAGAAATTAGATGGAGAAAAGCATATGAACATATTCAGTTTAATAAATCAGGAAGCTTTCTTTATTAGCTAATAAATTTCGCAAACTTAATATGCTTTAACATTAGACTAAAATTCCTACAAAAAGGAATACAAAGAAGAAGTACCAGCTGGTCGAAAGCATTTTCCTCAGTTGTAGACAGCAAGAGATGACCAAAGGAATGAAAGATATCAGTTGAAGCCATGATTGATGTCTTGCAAAGTGCACTCCTTGGACTTTTCATTGCTTTAACAATCACTTCTGCCACATTTCCTCTAATCATAAAAAAAGGTCAAATTAGCCAAAAGAAATGTTAGTTAACTTGTGAAGTATATTCTACCTATTTTATGACCTTGTTCACCAGCCATTAAGACATGGAAAATTTCCACACTGTAATGTTGAAATGTACTAACAGAGTTCAGAGCTATTATCTACCCAGACTCCCTTTCGGAGGCTTCGTACTCAGAGTCATGGCAGGAATCAGAAATATGGATCTTTAACTGAGCAACTAAATCCTACATTATCTTTTTTCTTTTCATTTCTCCATGTCAATTAATTATCTCATATGGATAGTTTCTCGATAGCAGATAGCTTTCTTTAATCCCTATCTCTTCCTTTTTCAACGCCAATTTTCACTTCTCTGAAAGCCCACTTTCCGGCGCAATATTTGTTTCATTGAAGAAAAAGAAGCTAATTGTCCTCTGAATTGAACAAACCTTACTGCACAGACTCAACATATTATGATCATTAACTCGTGAGTTTCAATCGTTTAGCATCTTCCCACTCCGGCAAATCAACAAACACCTTTCAACTTACCGTCTCTGTAATTCCACGAACAATCCACAAGATAGTTCAGTTAGCAATTATCTTAAATCCATCTCCAACCAGAAAAGAAGGCACATCACACGAACAACAACTAGAAAGTGCTATCAAATGGAGCTTTGCCCTTACGGCTCTCATCTTGTCCCAACGAAGAAAAGTACATAGGGAGGAGAGAAGAGTCGAACTCACAAGATCGGGACCAAATAGGAAGAGTGATGAAGAGCCATCCGGCGTAAATCATTCAGCGCTTGACACACGCTCATCCAATCTTTCGAATTCAGTTCATCCAACAAAACCTGCCATTTTCAACATTAGAGATGTCCAAAATCCACTCAAAATTCACAGGAATTCCGCGGATCATACCGCCATCTTGGTGTGGGGATCGGAAAGGGGTGTAATCTCCTCGGAAACGACGTACTCGACGGACTGCTCCACGGCCGGGAGCGGAGGCGCTTTCTCCTCGCTCACGCGGGAATCGGGAGCAAGCTCGGCGGGGGCTGGTTTCTTGGCCACCGCGGGAGGAGGAGGGGTGGCGACCTTGGCGACCTTCCTGGGCCGCTCCATGGACGTGGGGAGAGCGTTGTCGAGGGATCTCAGAGCCATCTCTTCTCTTCTTCCTCGTTCTTGGAAGGGATCGAGGTGATGCGGCTGAAGAGGGTTTTGGGCGTTCGAAATTTGAAGGAGAGGGTTTGAACTTTGAAGCGTTGCGTTTCACCGGATTTGATGATGATCTTGAGTCCGGAATTCGACCGTTGTGAGCGCGCATGTTTGGGCGTCGGACTCGGTCAAAATTGAAGTTTGAAATGGGTAATAAAGTGAAAGATTGGCATAATGCAAGTAATATCCTCCGGTCATGACTTGAGCAACGACTAAAGCTATGACAAGTATTAACAAAACACAAATGGTTAATACTTCTCTTATGTTAACCAAAAAAGGCAAAAAATTGGCAAAAGGAACATTATCATGGCACAAAACATGACTCAACAAAAAGTTCAAAGGAATGCTCTTCACCAAGAGATCTTCTAATCTATATTTCATTGCATTAAACCTCTATGAGTAGTTCCTGCACAAGAGGCACTCTTAACAAATGATACAAATCTGTGGAATTCAAGCATGACAAGCTGGGAGTATACTTGCTTGCTATTCAATACATATTGCACATGATGAATACTCTCCCTTGTAATCAGAGCACGAGGACGAGCGTTTTTGTCGGTATAAACCTGATTCACCATTGATTTCACAACCTGTGGAAATTAAATCAAACAAATCGGTATACGTCTCAGGCCTTCTTTTTAATGGATATTGTCCAGAGAAGATCTGAATCAGAACGGACAGTAATTCTCTCCTCGCGGACCATGTTTGAAGTGCTCATCAAGCCACCAAAACTCATCCCTGCGTTAGCTGCAAAGAAACAGGTGAACATCTTAGGTATTTATTGGAAGTGTGCCAAATCCTAAGATATAGGGTTAGAGTTGGATATACTTAAATCCCACCGAAGACCAGTCGTAGTGGTGCTAACTGATGGTGCGCCAACAGGAATCAATCCACAGTGTGGACCTTCTGCTGATGACTGGATGTGGATCTCATGGCAATGCGTCTTTGGTAGAAGTTGGATCAAGCAATCATCAGATAGAAGAACTATCCGGATGTTTGAGAACTTGAATAATACATTGAGGTTTCCAGCCTCATGGTCAAACCTCCCTCCAAGTGCTCCAGCAACTAGAATGCATAACTGCAACCAATACATAACCTTTAAAGCTATAACTAGCAAAACTTTGGCAGACATATATCTTAACAATTTTTAGCTGTTCATTTGGTGTTATCTAGGAAAAATTATTTTGCGAGGCTCATTACAAGGTCACAGGATCTGGATCCATTGTTTCAACACATTACATCTTCTATACCTCTGTTGCATACGTCATCGAGTTTGGTAAACCAATGGGTTTTGAGTGTGAGGACAGTGCCTCCAACTGAAAGTGGATCAGACAACACTTATGCAGTATTTAAGCGAAACTGGATAAATTGTTCAAATTTCTGAAGAACAGTTAACAGTGCCGCCCGTGATTGAGATTCCACAAAGTGTGTATGCTGTATGTAGTTGTAGAAACAGTTTAACGATTTAAAAGAATACACAACTAAATCTGTAACTAAGTTCAAGAACTAATAAGGAAACCTATGCTACAACCAAATGAGAAATTTATGGGATAAAATCACTCTCATCTGAAAAGCTACTTAAAATATAAGATATAAGAAATAAACAAAGCTACTTAGTAATGTGTAGATATGTATTATTGCAATTCATGATAATTCAGCACAAACTAATCCAAAGCCACTGACTCATCTTGCATTCTATCAAGGCTGAAATCATTCAAAGATCTTGTCTTTAACACTTCTTTTATAGTCAAAAATCCAAAAGTAACTTCTATGTTCCATCACTTGTTCCAATTGCTGTGTGTCCAACTCAAACGTTTGTTTGCCACTTAATTTCTTTTGTGGTACATTCTTACACATTTCCCATACCCATCACAACCTCGTCAGATTGAAGTCTGATCATCCTTCTTTGCATGTGCATGTGCTCACTGATGATATATAGAAGTAACACACCAACCAGAATGTCGAATAAATAACTGGCCACATCAAGTAGTATGTCTGATATATATATATATATATATATATATATATATATATATATATATATATATATATATATATATATATATATATAACCTTGGTTCCATCAACTACATTCATTTCCACAGTATAAGGCAATGCATCCACAATGAAAATAAATTACCTTTTTTATACAGAAAATCAATTACATTTATTTTGATCACAGAATCTACATTTTTATGCATGGTTTTTATCTTATAAGATATGCATTCAACTTTGTTTTACTCACAAGATCTTATTCATGAATGGTTTATCTTACGAGCTATGCACACAACTTTATTTTGCTCACACATCTGACTATTCATCCAAGGTAATCTGATAAGATTAATGTTCAACATAAAAACATATATAAAATAGCATCTAACTCAATAATGTTATTGCAGCTTACATTTGATTTGTCCACTTCAGGTATGAAGTCACAGATAAAAGCTATACACTTGTGCAGATCAGTGGTGTCCTGATCATAAGACACATTGTCTACTTTGACACCCTGCCAAGAAAAAAATAAATATTAGCACCATTGAGACAATTCATTAAACTTCCACATAACGTCCTGATGTTTAACATTATGTCCACAAAAGGGGACTAAGAGATGTCAGCTTTTGAAATGCCCTAACAGAACATTAATCATAATTTAACACATGAAGACAGACTGAATAATCATCACAGATTCATAGCGGTTTAAGATAAAACTTAAGCCAGACTTTGCCATTTAAGTAGGCGAAGCTCAAGATAACACCTTTTCAGATAAAGTTTCGATAAATAAGACATCAACAAATATAATACGACAATCTGTGAACAAAGAACCAACCAGGTTGGAATAGAATTCCTTGACTTCTGGTCTTATCGAGTCCAAGTCACCTCTGATTACATCTGGCTTGTACCTTTGACAATTTTGAAAAGAAGAATTCAGTAACTTCTAACAATTTCGTGCAAAACTAGCAAGATAAAAAAGCAAACAGCAGCATAGTTAAAAAAAAACACTTTGCATTATGAGAAGAAGCAAAATTGTTTTTCCTACGATCTTAGTTCCTAACACTATCAGGAGCATTCACAATCTTTATTGAACATATAGAGCTTGAGATTGAAATGTTGAATCTTATATGGACCAAGCCACCATCTAGAGCAACAGGGCCAGTGGTTTCTTGTGTATTGGGACATTTGGCCCCCCAACCACAGCACTAGATTACCTAAATCATGAAGCTAAAATCTAACAAAGGAAAGGATCTTATTGAATCAAATCTTATTTTATTG
This sequence comes from Musa acuminata AAA Group, assembly GCF_036884655.1. Lineage (NCBI taxonomy): Eukaryota > Viridiplantae > Streptophyta > Magnoliopsida > Zingiberales > Musaceae > Musa > Musa acuminata. The sequence continues at coordinate 7,471,796 of NC_088334.1, read as the reverse complement.
ACTTAAATCCATCCTAAGTCAAGTTAATCATCCTGATCGGAAGGATGAGAAGGATATTGAAAGGATAAACAAGATCGACAATATAAGCAGTCATGAACTTTTTAAACCATATGTCAAACACAACTACAGGGACTAATATAAGAAGGCACCTCAAGGTAAAAGAAAGTATTTCAATGTAGTCAGCAAGCACTTAAAAGGTCTTTTGCTATCCAATGTAGCATTAAAATAGACACACATGTCCGATCCCTGCCCCGAGCAAAATTTCTAATCTGGAAACACAAAAGGCACCATTTATATTTTCATCTACAATCGTTAAGGTCTTGGTTAGACAATAGATTGAATCACTCTCACCATGAGATCACAACCATCCAATAAATGGAATTACCTTACTAAGAAAAGGAAAAAAATTTGTACATAGAGGAAAAAAGATCAATATGTACAAACAAGATAACTCATTTAAAATCAACAAATAAATCCATAAGGCCAGAGATCCAACGTTCTTTCTTGTTGCGCAGAGTGCACTATATTACCCAACATGACTTAGTAAATTTGCAAACTGATATTTAGCAAAATATTGAAACTCTTCAAGTAATTATTTGAATAGTGCTTGATTTAGTCTTCAACAATCGTCCTCAGATAGATAAGCAAGCAATCACAACACAAGAAATTCAGCATATTTCTAAAAAGAAGCATGCACAAATCTTATAACGAATTCCAGATAAGATATAAATGCAAATAGAACTTCAACAAATCATCTACAGAACAAATTGGTTAATACGATGAAGACCGAAAAAGTTCATACATCATCCCGAACAAGATTAAACAAGAATTCATCGAGAAACCAAAACCTGCGGCGAACCACCAGCGGATCTTGCTCAGGGAAGAACTTCGGCATCCCGTCATACACCCGATTCGCCCCTCCGTCGGCAAAGATCCTCAGCTTTGCTGCTTAACACAAAATAATCCCAATTTCCAGTCGTATCAGCATCCACAACAGCCCCAGTGGAAACTCTAGAGAGAAGAGCTGGAGAGAGAGAGAGAGAGAGAGAGAGAGAGAGAGAGGAGGAGGAGGAGGACGGGCTCACCATGGCTCCACAAGTCGGGCGCGAAGCGAGGGAGGCGCTGGTTAAGCACGACGAGAGCGTACGATGGAGCGGGCCCGTCGGCCGCCTGGGGAAGGGGAGGAGGCCGTAGAAAAGTGGAAGCGTGCCTCATCACCTCCATCCCGCTAACCTGCGCCGCGGGAAAGGAAGAAGCCGACCCGTTGATAACGGTGGAGCCGCGGCAGGTACTATATAAAGGTAGCGAAAACAGTGCAGAAGAAGCGGCGGAACGAGTTCCCGTGACTAACTGTGGCCACGCAGGGACCTCTCGACCTTTCTCTAACGTTGCCACATAAGCCGATTACTATACGTTAAAAGATCCTACGTGAAGGATAACAGCAACTGTGGGGGAGTCAAACCCTGAGGGGCCCGTGGGCCCGTCTGAACAGATGAGATCTGACGGCTGAGGCAGCATCATGACCGATGGCTGAGACGGGGAACACGGAAAAACCAAAAGCAAAGGAAACGTGTACCAGATCATCGCCGTCAATCCCCGCACCAAAAACCGTGCAACCAGAACGGGTACGGAATTGTCGCCTGATTCATTGGATGACCGTAAGCAGCAGCAGCAGCCTTTTATGACCGTCCGCTGGTGTTTGTCAAACCACAATGATAGGGCAAGTTTTGTTTAATTTCCCCTTTTTCTTATAATTAGTCTTTCTCATATTTTAATTTTCCGTGTGTGTATATATATATATATAGTTAAGATCATCAATGAAATGGTCAATGTATCTAAGTTACACATTGACTTGAGCAAGGATGCCGAGCTTTACATTTTTAATGTCGGTAATCGGTCAAACCGCTAAACATGCACAAGTCGAACAAAATGGATCTTTCATGAGGTAAAATTGAATTAAAAATTCAAACAAAATGGAGGCAGGTGTAAGCATGAACAAAGAAACTAAGGTACAATACTGAATAGAGATGATGATGGCAGTTTGATCTATAAATATGGTGCCTGCATACCTTCAAGTTTACTTGATCAAAATCAATCATTTCGAAAACCTCACTGGGCGTTAAACTAAACAATAAGATCATATTAAAACAAGCTAAAACAGCAATCATCAACTACAATCGATGATAAAATTTGTAGCATATTCAAGAGTAGACTCCATTAAAACTGTCTATGAATGAGAACTCAGTTATAAATAGCAGGACACCATTTAAACCTACCTTTTCTCCCCCATTGGAGAACTCAGTAATCTGGTCCACTATTGTTGTCGGTAGGCAGAAGGATGGTGGCATGCTGAAACTTATCAACTGCAAAATCTAGTGAAGTTTCTACTTTCCACCTTGTTATACCACTTCTTAACACATCCAGATAACCACTCACCATCCAGTCACATGATGCAAAATTCGGCACACCAAATGGCATCTCTAGCTTACTGCAAAAACAATCATACTATACAGCTGCCGATGATGCTTTTTCATGTTTCATTGAATGTCACCTATGACATCCCTAGAAAGAACGTCCACAACAAGATTGCAATAATTCGCAAAATTGTATCTAGTACATACAATTCAGATTAGAAAAAAGAAAATCCTGGATAAGATTGTCCTTAAACAAAGTCATGTGAATACTCGACGTACAGGAAAAAAAAGGACAACAATTTGAAATTTGTTCTACGGTGGCAGTATTCTGGGCATGTAGAAGTACCCAAACGAACATGTTCACAAAAGGTAGGAACCCTTGGAGATCTACACAAAAGAAGAGCCAAGTGCAGGAAAACAAAGCTTTCAGGTAGAACAACAGTTGTGACATCTTGCAAATTCTAATAAGCTTTACTGGTTGGATTACAGGAGAAGAATACATGGAAAAAAAAAAAGGCCTTGTCCCAAAAGTTAATCCACTTTTCATGGGATTGTATTGTATATACATGGAAGTAAATTCCATTAAGTAGGTTGCTACAATTAAAATTAACCTAAATTTGATAGTAAATTTAGTATTTAAAAATAACGGATGCATGCCTGGAAGAAGCGCAGGGTATAACGATTGATTGCCGATCTCAGATTTTCTGCAGAAGCTTTAACAAGGAGCTGTACAAGGTAGACAAATCCACTACATGAAATAGCTGAGTGCTTTTTTCTTCCTTGAACCACCTTCCCCATACAGCTCATTCCATTGGAGAAGTTCACTCATGCTTGAGGATTCAGATGAAACACTAGCACAAACCTACAATATCATGATGTTATTAATCAGTAAGTGTTCTTAAAAGAAAAACAAGCATATAAAGATAGTAGTTATGTTGAACCCTTTTTTTGTTTCAAGATTTTCTATATTCAATGAAGCAAAAACTAGTATTTTTAAAAGCACTAGACGCCAAGGTCCCAAAATGCCTGAGGCATACTCGCCTGAATGAAGCAAGACACACTAGAATATTAAAATATAAAAAATATATAATATAATTGATAAATATAATTATATAAATAAAAATATGATATTAAATTAAATTTTTTAATGAATTTTCTGTATTGCTTTGTACACTTGCTATTAATCCTGAAATCCTAATAACAATTCTAACTAAATAAAGATTAACAATGCTAAATATGGACTAATAATAATTCTAAATAACGATTAACAATGCTGAATAAGGATTAGTAATTCTATATAGGAATTAGTTCTAAACAGGTCAATAGATCTAAGGATTAATATCAGTTTTAGTTTATTATATGGTAATAATAGTTTTAATATTAGTTAAGAATTAACAATCCACCGTTAACAGTATTTAATCCACTATTAACAGTAGTCATAACAATAGAGGGGGAGAAAAGAAGTAACCAATGATGGAACGTGGGAAAGGAGAGGGCGACGATGATAGAGGAACCTTCAGACGATGGCAGCAGCACGGAAGAAGCTATGGATGGCGATAGCAGCAATGAAGAAGGCTACGGACAACGACAGTGACAACGGAGGAAGTTGCAAACGGCGACATCAAGAGCAGAGGAAGCTTCAGATGTGTCTATTGGTGGCGGAGGAAGTTATAGTCCTATCCCTTGGTGGTGAAAGGAGCTACACATGGAAGTAATGACAGCAGAGGGAACTCCACACGAAAGCTACAATAGTGGTTTGGTTGCTCGCTCGAGGCGCCCAACACCTAGGCTCAGGCAAGCGCCCAACAAGCGCTTCATTGAAGCGCACGACAATTATGCGAGGCACTTGGGCCTCACCTCATGTCACCTCGCTCGAGCACTTAGGCGAGCGCAAAAGTACCCTTTTAAAACACTAGCAAGCACACAAGGAGGTCATACGTAGGCTAACTATTGCTCCCATAGAAGCAAGAGAGGAATGCATCATAGACAGAAAGAGGCTTTTACAGTTTGATTAAATGAATGGTTTGGAGAAAACCAAGTGTCAATTACCTGAAAACTATATAGAAATACAGACAATAATAAAAATAAATCAGAAATTAGGGTTATATTTCAGATAATATAGATAGATCAACGACTGCAGAACAGTTATACTAAGCATCTTCATTACTAATTAAGGCTGGTGAGAACAAACATGAATCACAGACCACCAAAAAATGGCAATGGGAAACCACGAAAAATATGCAAAGCAAATATGATATGCAGATTTTATGAGGAAGCATGGTAGCACATTAGAGGTGCCTATGATGGAAGAGACCTCCAGCACAACTGCAACAAACTCAAAATGAAAAATATAATAAAATGCCTGTTCAAAGATTAATCAAAGTTTACCTGTTCATGTGCATATCTGAAGTCATCCATGCTTATAGGACGGATATCATCACTACCATGCAAGACTGGTAAAGGTCTATCCTCTGCTAATGCTGCATCTCTCTCCTGAAGATAGGAAGTAAATTCATAAGAACCATATGGTTGAAAGTTTTGTAATTACTGTAGCACGCATCAACAGGAAAGCAAAAGCCCATGGAACCAAAAAAAAACTGGCCAAGCAAAAGGGATGAAAAAAGCAAAGTGATCATCACCAGCCAAGCCTTTTCCAATAATACAGAGTGCACACAAGTTAACCTGATGCCAATACTCTTAAAGTTATGAAAATGTGCTAGCCTAATTAGACAACATAGGTACTTGTCCAAGAACTTGAATTTATACAACGAAACCATGAGAGATAAAGTTCTGTGCTAAATGCATGCAACACAGAAACTCACTGAAAATTCCACGGACAGGAGTTAAGAAGAGAATAAGCAAACATTGTTGTCGAGAGTTGTGCTTATCTCAAAGGTATAAGCAATTGAACCTACATAAGACAAATTCTATGAAAATGAAAACAAGCTCGGGAACTATAGCAAATCTAGATGGCAAGCATATCCTATGGCTACTATCATCAAAGAGTCCACCACCAACTGCTCCCATGTACACATGTTAGGCATAACAACAGAAAAACAATACCTAACATTAAGGAAGAGTTAAAAAAGCACAAATTAATAGATGGACCTAAGACTAAATGGTGGCATGTAACACAAGCTAATCTCTAAATGCAACATAATCAGTCGAATACGTTGGGCATACATAACCACTTAATTTTAAAAACAACTGAATTTTAATGCATAGATAATCAGTCGAATACGTTGGGCATAGATAATCACTCTAATCTCTAAAGCTGACTATAGATAGGAAAAATAAAAACAACTGAATTTTAATGCATAGATAACCACCACAACATTATCAATGTTTATCGACATCATCAAGAAAAAGAAAAGGTAGCATATGAGCAAAGCAATTCATCGAGCACGATGACTGTCATCCATTGACAAATCAAGTGCAGAACCACAAGAAGAAAAACAAGGTTAATATCATTGTGAAAGGTCACTAAGCACTATGAAAAGTGAATATACATGGAGCTAAGCAAGCAACACAGATGTATGGGCAACTAACCTTCCTTTCCTTTTCCAGGATTTCTCTAATGGTGCAATGTGCAGCAGCAACACAAAGATTCTGATATTGAAAGGTAATCATGAAACAAATCATTTACACACAACCCAAAAATGAAAAATAAAGGATAATATTCTAAAAACATGTTAAAAAACAAAAGAGACCTTCAGATCACTTCCTGAATAACCATCAGTTATACTTGATAGAGCTTCCATATTGACATCTGGTGCCAACTCTTCTTTGGTTAATATTACCCTAAGTATCTTTTCTCTGTTGGATGTGTCTGGCAAGTTTACCATTAATCTGTCAAAAGAATTTAAAACTTAGATGAAAACAAATCTTTATGGAACATTAAAAGAATATAATGATTTCTACCTTCGTGGAAGCCTCCTTATGACAGCCTCATCAAGGTCAAAAGGCCTATTGGTTGCAGCTAGCACCAATACACGTTCTTTATCCTTCGTGCGTAAACCATCCCAGTTTACCATAAATTCATTCTTCATCTTCCGCATGGCTTCATGTTCTCCTGGATTTTCACGCCTACCCAACATGCTGTCAACCTATAAGCAAACAGCATCAGAAAAATTAATCAAAAGATATAGAAGACAAGGAAACAGATGTTGCATTCTATTCCTTTAGGAGAAAAGATTCCAATACTGCAGTATTAGCACAACAATATTAAAATTTTGTAACTCATTTTCAGATGTATTAAATTTAGCTAACCTCATCCACAAAAACAACGCATGGAGCAATCTTACTTGCTAGCGAAAAGACTGCTTTTATATATTTCTCCCCTTCACCAAACCACTGTTACAAATGGAGATTTAGATATGACAAGTAAAAATGTAAAGAAGAAATTATGATTAGTTAGTTTTTAGATTCAATTTCACCTTTGAACTTATGCTTGACATTGATACATTTATGAAGTTTGCACCTGCTTCAGTAGCAACAGCTTTAGCAAGCATTGTTTTCCCCGTACCAGGAGGACCAAAGAGCAGTATCCCCTTACATGGCTATGTCAAATTCACAAAATGATCAAGTTACAAACTAGAATGATACAAGAAAAGTATATTGACATTAATACGAGCTACAAAAATAAGCATACCAAATGAACCAAGATCAAATATAAAATTCTTGACAGAATCGTAAGTTGCTGAGGTTGTGGAATCGTGAACCAACCTCAAACTGAGTTCGATTTGATGAGATGAAATAATTTTCTTAGATGGAAAGTTATGTATCCTGTTGTATTACAACTCAATTGTGAATGAGCAAATTAATAGACTGTAGAATCCTTTTTTTTCAGAACCATCTAGGATTCCATAAAAATGCTCTGAATTGGCCTTTGAAAAAAAGATATATCTGCTTGAATTTTGGCATTGGATAGTAAAGGTTGGATCATGAGTGTAGCACATGATCATAACAGGAGTTAGAATACTTACCAGGCAGCAGCATGCAAGCACACAAGTGCAGCAAATAAGACTAACAATAAACCAATGTCAAAAGGAGGGATGCTCTGGGTTTAAATTGGATACTGAAGCTTGTTATTTTTCATATATGATTCAACTTAGACCAGGATCTATGTGGACCACTAGTTTGATAAGCTCTATTTTATTAAAACTCAGCCTAAGCAGTGTAAGTGTAGAACTATACTAGTATTTTAGGAAAAGATCTGTTCATGTAATGTCTAAACGATAAAGAGTTTCAGATGATATAGAAAACAGTAAGAAGCATCTAGGGTATAAGAAACATTGACAAAACATGCTCAACAACCAGATATTGAACATTTTACAAGAACTGAAATTTATAATAAATAAGAACTAAATGTCAAGGCACCCCTTTCAACCATACATGTAGCATATACATGTCATGACATGCATATAGAAATTGCAAATTCATTCATATATTCGCACCATGCATGCTGCTTTTTGTCACAGCTCTGCAGTTATGTACAGAACTTTGGCATGTACTGGCATGTGCATGGTGAGTTGCTCATCATATGCAAACTATAGTTTTCTTAACATGGAAGTAAATCATAAAGCTCAAGGCATGATTTCTTATGATAAATAAACTTTCTATATGTGATTGTACGAATGAGTCTAAAATTCATCGAGATTACCAACCGGTCAAAATATATGCTTCTAATACATAAAATGAAATACATGGGTAGATAGCATCATGGGCATCAGTAAAGGAGAAAAAAGAAATATTAATTAAAATATAGTAATCTGGATCAGATTCAATAAGAGCTTGTGATGGGCAGGAGTAATACAAAGTTGCACCTCAATAAAACAACACTAAGATGAGAATGTAAGGAACAGTTTGCTTAATCATTCTACCAAGTTAACTATTTAAATTTAATCTGCCTCTGTCACCTAAATGGAATTTCTAGTCACTAGTACAACTTTTTTACTTAGTAATTCACTATCAGGCTACATAAAGAAAAGCTTTTAAACAAGATTATATAGAAAGCATAACATACATGAAACTAAGCTGACAGCAAGCGTGGCTGATGGTACAAATGGATAAAGTGCACCTGAAGATTTAAAATTTCAGAATTTGTCAAAAGAAATTTGTTATACCTTTGTCAATTGCCCCTTACAGAACAATTCTGGCCTTTGCAATGGAAGCATCACCAACTCCTTCAATGTGTCCTTGACATTTTCTAAGGCTCCTATATCATCAAATGTGACACCAATGTCATCAGGAGGAATGACATCAGCGAGAAGTCGTTTCTCAAATTCATTCTCGGTAACCACATCCTGAAATAAAAGAGGACTCGACGAAGACAAGTCAAATTCTTTTGCATTATCTTGAAAGAAGAAATTTGCATTAAAAATGACCCAAAAGAATCACATAAGGAGATAATGTTCAAGTATGAATAACAAAATAGGTATTTAACTCAATCTTGTTTGAGCAGGAAGATATCAAGCAAACACTATTGTAGTATAAAAAAGAAGAATGTGGAGAAACCCATCACACCTTGAGTGATTTTTTTGCACCCTTTGAACCACTTTGAAAGTTTTGCAGCATTCGAAGACCATACTCAATGCTGAATGGCACCAAGAATAGTTGAAATTAATCATAGATAACCACCGAATATTTTCAACAATGTAACATCAACAAAGAATAGCCAACCTTTCACTTGAAAGAATGAAGCTAGTTTCCTTTTCAGATGATTCAAACGTGTTGTTCTTAAGGTGGTGACTAAGAGCAAAACCAATTATTTTATCCACACCTGAAATAGTAACCAGATTAAAGATGATCTGAAGAAACTAAAAAATGATGGAGGAATTGGAACCAAAGACCACTTACTTTCACTTGAAAGTGTCTGATCTTTTATGCACATCTTTTCAAGATCATTGCACTCGAGTCCAATGCGATTCAGGAACTGAATCATCGTAAGAATGTCAAAACAATGTAGAAAATGCATACAATTTATACAAATCTCATAGAGGACACAAAAACATGAAAAAAACGCTCAGTTCTTCACTATTCACATAAACACTCAATTACTCCTTTTTAGATAAAAGATTGCGGGTACTAATTATATTCAGAAGCACAATAACATACACAAAAATGAACATCCTGGGCTCTTGCCCCTGCAGGTCAAGCAAAGAGCCTCCCTCAATAACATAGAAAATCAGATTTACAATCATAATTTGGTATTTTCACATCATGAAATTGGATATTTGCACTCTGGAACATCAAAAGTTAACCTTAGTAATATCTTGACCTATGTAAAGCATCAACTACTAGTGGATTTGTAAATTCAAAATCAAATTTTAAATTTACTAAGATCAACGAGTAATTTAAAATATTTAATTTTCAAATAACATTCATGTAAACATCTTCACATTCTAGGATGTCAAACTCTAATGAAAGAGTTGCTATGGAAGCCCCATATGTCCTCCTCAGACATTCAACTTCCATTATTTGAATTGGTGAATAATATTGGGGTTCAGGAATGAGTCAAGATAGAGGAATGGGCCAGCAGATGGAGGTTTGACTTTTAATCATATTGGAAATGGAGATGGAAGTGATGATCCGAGAAGGGCATTAGGCATTTGGGAAGATATATGGGAATGGAGATGCGGACTAAAACTTAACTTAGTTGGTCATAGGTTGGGTAAAATGGAGGGCATTTACGTCTATTGAATTTAGCTCCTTTTTACCTGAGAAAATTAAGGAATGTACCAATTAGCAAGGTAGGAAAGCATCCTACCAATTTGATGTTTGAAGTTTTAACCAATTGTCATGGCCATTGGAGTTAAGTACTACCCAGCAGTGTATTCAGTTGGTTTTGTACTAGTCAATGTAGGACCAGCACATAGACCACCACCTGCTGAGGTATATTACTGAATTGGTTGTGGATTTTTTAGGCCAGGCTAGCTCGACCCAGCATTTTAAGATCCAAATGAAATTAAAGATAAAAGGGCTTTATGCCCTTTCAGTCTCAAATCTGTCTTCCGTCCAAGTGGCAATAATGCAAACAAAAAGAAGAAACAGAAGCAAAGAAGGACAGGGAGGAAGAATGAGGAGAAGAAAGAACGGTAGAAACAGAAGTAGAGGCAGAAGAGAAGTCACAGGCTTGACCTCCAACCTAGTCCCAACAAGGAGTGAAGAAAACATTTTCTGGAATAACCTGCTCCTATATGCTATGCAGAGAAGACCCATTTTTCACAGATGTCGTATATGCCTACATATATAGTACACAAATAAGATAAATGATAAATGTTCAATAATAAATTATTATTAATCAAAACTCTGCAACAAAATAGTATATTCAACAGAACAAAAACATTTTGCAAATATTCTGATTGCTCTTGCCTACAAAAATCATGAACTTACTGAACGAATGCTTATAATGTTGGACTTGGCATTAAGTGTTTCAACATCATTGTCCAACTTCTTTTTCCAATCCAAAATCTGCTCTTCATCCTGATATTCTTACATGATTGATCATTCCACCAAAAAAAAAGAAGAAACTTCCAAAAAAAACACAGTAATTCAATGTCATTTAGAATAACATACCTGAGGTAGCTGGATAATAATCTTATTCGGAAAAAGCTTTGCAAGTTGCTTCATTGACTTGGAACTTTCTTTGCTTCTTTCATGCATCCTACTAAAGCAATCCTACACTTTCACCAAAGACTAAGTTAGTCACTAAAAAACAAGAAATTCAGAAAGGGAAATATTTCTTCATGCTGATGTAAGAAAATTATGCAAAAAGCAAAGTCTTCTTGACATAGTTTAGATGACATCATGACGTCATATAAAGGTTTAACATACTACTTGGATCAAGCATGTTAGCTAACTTAAGGCTTTGTCAGCGGACTGTGAAACAGAAGGTTCAGACATTCAGCATTGTAGGATATTTTCTAAAATTGAGCTTCCATGTACCAATTCGTTTGGATTTTTTTATTATCTTTTGGGTGGTACTGGATGGTACAGGTTGGTGTACAACTGGCATATTGGTACTGTGTCACCCCGGTAGAATAACAAAGATGGTATCTACTATATGTAACCTGACATATAGTAGCTTACATATATGTAAAAGAGTCCTGAATTCCCATATCGCACCACATTGTATCGTATTTCCAAGGATTTCCATGTTAGGTAATTTCTTATCTTTACCACACCTATATTTTTCCTTCAGATGTCAAAGACATAGTACCTCAAGAGTTATCCTATTCAACATCATAATAACTCACATTAATTAGATTTAACACTATAACATTCAAGATGTTTGGTTCAGCACAAAGTCTCATGACAAACCATGCCAAATCATGTCATGTGGGTGCTAGCAGTTTTATACTATAGCTATTCCCAATGAATGATGTTTTGCCCAAACTAGTACAAAATGGGCGGTATGTACCAAACCGAGTGTGAACCGGCATAGTTCGTCTTATCGATCCGTATCAATATACCGATCGACTGTCAGTACGGTATCTACCGATGTACTTACACATGATACGATGGGGCATACCGACAGATCGGGTATGTACCGTCCATACCAATCCCCTATCAGACTGATACATACCGCCCATAGTGGGCGATATGCTATGGCATGGCAAACCTTGTGAATCGGTACATGGACTGCCCTTGTTTTGAGCAATCCAATCCGCTCATATTAAAAAGGAAACAACAGTCATATGATTTAGAGTTTCTAATGCACGTCACGAGTCCGTGACCTCACCACACACCACCATCATGCACCACCTTTGCCCTAATCTCATGCAGGATGATATATCGCATAACCTCATCACACACCCTCACAGCACATAGTCGCTTACCAAGTATGCCTCTTCTCCTCTTCCCCCTTCCTCTTTGTTTCTCTTCCTCGTTCCTCTTCCTCCATCATCTCCTCTTCTTCCCTCCTCTTCCTTCCTTCTTCTTGCTCCCTCCCCTTCCTCCATCGCCCCTTCCTCTTCTCCTTTTTATTGCTCTCCGAAACACCGATACTAAAACCGATCTAGTACCCAAAATGGCAATCCTTGGCTATACCAACTTCTGACTTGTTAAAGCTTTGTCTCTCCTACACCTCTACCACTGAAAGTATGAGATAAATCCAGCTTACATCCATTTTTATTGCTGATCTTTTTTATCCATTTTAGCTACACCTCCATGCCCTACGAGACCCATCTCTCTATCCTAACCTCATCAAGTCTGTCCTATGCCTTCTTCCCATTTACCAAAACAAGTCCCTTGCATATTTTTTACAAGAAACAGCTAAGAAATATCTAGAGAAGTTTTACATAAGAAACTTATGAACGGGTTTACACATAAGTGATTGTCGATAAAAAGAGATATACCAAATTTTTAATTAGGTTTTACATACCATTTCAACATATCTTCTGTTTCACAAATGCGTACTTTTATTTATTTTATCAGCCTGACAGGGAAAACTCATAAGTTGAAGTGGTGATTTTGAAAAGTATGCCCATGGCCATGCCAACACCTATCTTGGTAACAAAGGCATGATATTCCAACTATTTGGGGCCGAGTACATAAAATCCTTTACCACCATTGAGATAAACAGAAATTCATATCCTTAATTAAATTGAAGGTATTCTAGATCTTTCTTTATAGTTTCTAGTAAAAGCTTTTTGGTATTCCATTAGTGCTTCACCCCTTCTAACTTGCATATATGGATCTCCTTAGCATATGTTAAAAAAATGATTTTCCCTCCAAAGAAAACATTAATAACAATAAATTATTATCAAATGAAAATTTTAAAGAACATGACAATAGAGACCATTCAATATTACTCGCCTGAAATAAGTTTATGACCGTGATAACTTAATTGAGCTCTGCATCATCTAAAAACCAAGGATTGATATTTCAGGTCATTACGAGTCCAATCCATGCAGACATACCGACACATTGTACACTGACATGTACCATGGTAGTAGGAGAAGAGTTTCAGGTCATTACGAGTCCAATCCATGCAGACATACCGACACATCGTACACCGACATGTACCATGGTAGTAGGAGAAGAGGAGACGAGCCTCTGAGAGCATGCACTAAAGAGGCATCCTAAAATGTTAAGCCCTGTCACACACACACACACACGCCAATCTGGAGAAAACGGAATTCCTTGCTACAAACAAATTGAATTTTTTTTTCACAACATAAAGCAACTTATAATTAAAAATGCTATTCAACCCATGTACTGAAAATTAATGCCTGGAACGCACAAGAAAAAGACTCAGCAGAAGTAGCACAAATATGTCAAATAACAACAGGTGTCAAATTACTCCATACCGGCAAAGCAAAATCGACCAATGCTGTTTGGTTGCCTCCAAATTTTGTAAAAAGAAGACCACCAGGGTGTGACTGTTAAATAAACCAGCCGGTTATGTTACAGTTAACATCATCCTTTATTAGGGCAAGCCAGTTAAATAAACCAGCCAAAAAATCAGATAACTAGTGGAACAAAACTTACCTTCTCTTTGCGGTTGTCCATCTGGATACTAGAGCAGACAACAAGAACACCCGCTGGCAGAGAGTCAATCTTACTCTTCATTGCTAGGTATGAATCCGAAGTTCCAGCCACGGATTTCTCAATCTCTTTAAAAAACACTACTAAAGGCCCATGTTGACATTCTTCAGATACAAACTGGGGATGAAAAGAAAGTTCACATTTAGTGCAAGCAACATAAAAGAAGCCACCGATGACTTTAAAGAAAAAAGGAACAACCTCAAATAATTCATTCAGTCCAGGTCTTCTTGTATCTTCCTGCATAGAAGTATCTAGACGAAGAGAGTCCACTGAACAAGAGAAAATTAGACAAAGTCAACAGGCCTGTTATCTTTTTGTTTTCTGAGGCAAATTAAGTTTCATCAATTTTGAAGTAAAATTACAAAAAGTATATAATTAATTGATATGACAAATGAACGATGATTTAGATCAGATACCAGCACAAAAGAAACCATGGTCTTCTTCGCAAAGGCCACCAAGGTCGTTACCTTCAGGAATATGCTTATCAAATCTAATTCCAACCTTGGCCGACATATTTTCTTCAAAATGAAGGATTACTTTTCCACGATAACCATAACTTGGACCTCTGTAATATAAGTAAGAAAACCAGGTGTCATTAATAGCAATATCAAAAGAGACTTCATATTTAACTTAGTAAGTATAACTGAACAGTTATGTCCTAAATATTATCAGATTTGCTTCTCAATGATCAGCAAACCACACAAAACACCTCAAGCTAGAAGGTGGATGTTAATCTTACTATAATCAAATTTTAGCCTGTTGATCTCTCTCCTTCATGTGGGATCATATGATTATGAATTTTTACAACATTTGAGGAAGAATATTCCCATTATTTGAGTTTTACCATGCTACTTGTAGAAGCAAGAAATGAACCATACAAATTTTACAGCAACTATGTAACTTCACAAAATAAATAAGCAAAAACTTAGAAATTAAATATTCTGCTTCCACAAGCTCGCATGGTAAATGATATCTTTTATATACTTGTCCAGTTGTCCTGAAACCTCAACAAAAATAGACCACTTGGTATACCACTTATTTTTATGAATTACAGGGTGCATTGGCTGGTATACAGAGTCCTGCAACAGATTGTCAAAAACATTAATTGGACTGGCATATCAAACATTGCTTTAAATGCTCTAACTTTATCATAACATATCTTAACCCTATAATTTTAAGATTCTTAACTTGCCATTGTGTATTAATCTTCCTTTTCATCATTATAATTCATAAACACAGATTATTTCATATACATGAAGAAAAGTCTCCTTTTCTGCACCTATATTAAAAATCAACAATAAAACAAAACATTATGAGAATTTCACCAGCAGGATAGAGAATATCATATGAAAACCTAGAAATCATCACCGAGAGTGAGTAGGAACATACCTTGGACACATAGGAACTTCTGTTGGTTGTGAAGGACCCACATACTTTACTCTATCACCTAGTAAAAACATTGTAAAATATTTATTATTATGGAGAATACAGAATAAAGAGGATTGAGAAAAATGATCATTCATGAAAAGTAGAAAACTGCTAGAAGCCTAGAACAGTGAATTTTGGAAAGCACCTTTTCTAAAAGGACAGGATTTTGGTGAGGCAGTGGATGCCTCCTGCTTCCGTGAAGATTCTGCACCAAAGACAAATGACTCCACAATATCTGCCTCAACACCAGAAGTTGGCCTTTTGTGTTGCAAACAAGCAGATAATGCAGCATGTTTCTTATCAAGGAGGCTTGGTTTATCCAGCTTTTTAACTTCTTTAAGGCACTCAACATCCTTCAAAGGTGGTCCCTGAATAAATTGTGGAAACATCATGCATTCCATCAGAAATTTTTGTCATATCTTCTCTCAAACTAGACAAACTCTGGGATCTTAGAAAGGCCTTGGATCAAGGCAAGGAAAAGAGAATTTACAGACCAACTCATGAAAGTCTAATACTCTAATTCATATACAAATTTATTTAAAGACTGTATTAATGGAAAATTAAGGGAAGAAGCTTACACCCAGTAGCGCAAAACAATCTACTATAAGCAATCGAGCACCGAACTCTTTAGCAAGTGCCTTTACTAAAGTTTCCTGATATATTTCAGATCCTATTCATGGATTGCCAGGATGAACAGCTGTCACTCAGGCAGCAAAATGCACAAATTACATAAACATCCAAGGTGAACAAAGATGCATACCTGGTGGACCTGATAATAGTACACGTTGGCTCAACGATGATATCTCAGTTGTGTACTTCAATAACTCTTTACATTTTAGATGGACAAAGGCACATGAAAGAAGAGGCTGCTTTGTGTTCTCACTGTATAAGTGAACAAGTAAGCAAAGAATGGTTCACTTGAAAAATTTTAACCATTATATGTGCTACAAACAAAAAGCATCATAAAACATAATATGTGATGGATATAAATGCACCTGTAAAGAAGAGCGGTAAATCACATGTAAAGAAGAGGCTGCTTCATATTCTCATTGTACAAGTGAACAAGTTAACAAGGAATGATCCAGTTGAAATTTTTTCCACCATTGCAATTCTTATGCAATAAGTATGGATATAAAATACTTTATAGTCTATACAACCCAAAAGCAGCTGCAAGTCACATGCAATATCAAAATATAGCAGAAAAGGTGAAATGAATGGGTTAAAAAAATTTCTAAATCTACCACACCATCATGAACGAACCAAAGTTCAGCTTGAGGTCCATTATACTTGAGACTGTACTACACATGCAATTACACAGAGAAGGTATTAGACATCATTCATATCAATTCAATTCACTTGATAATTAATGGGCTTTACATGATGCTTGAAACTCCATGTAGAACCATGTAATCTAGAATCTTGGGCACAGTTAAGCATTCCATTGTTATGCACCTTACAAGATTGTTTGGACCAATTTCTCATGATCTACTAGTGTCCTGATGTGACTATAGTAATTATTTACATATGTGTTTACTTATCAATATATTCTATAGGGCCATCGATCTGCTGACCAGGTTAATGTTTTACATGATGTACAGATATATACATTATTTGTAACACAGTTTGAGGTTTACATTTTCTCCAGGGCCTCAGACAATATTGAATTATAGGAACAGGTTCGCCAAAGAAAAAAAAAGATGAGAGCGGAGTGGTGTAGCCCTACAGGATAATTTGTGATACTATTTTCAGCAAAAACCACATAACTAAAAGGAATATTCTAGAGGCAAAAAATGATAAATTTTGGTTGATACTCTTGGGCACTTGTAACCCTATCTACTGACATGCTTCCCAGGCCTTATGATTCATGATTGAATGTTATTTATTATATTACAGCAATAAAGTTAGTTTATTACTTTATTTAGTCACTGAATTCTTTAGTTGTTAGATTGGGAGGCCTTTTCTTCTCATTGGAGAATCTCTTGTTAGAAGCATCAACACTAAAACTATGGAACAGCAGCATGCAGTGCAGCAGCAACTCACATTAAAAGAAACCACTATTAAAGGTAGCTGCCTTAAGCCCTTAACACAACCAAACCCTACTTCATATAGTGATCGTACTTAATTTCAGCTTTCTTTAACAGAGTAATTTTCTTATGAGGCCATTTTTGCCCTCCACATGTGAGCCAACAAAAAGTCACCATTAAACAGCTATTCTAACTAGTGATTTAAATAGGCGCTCGGGCGCTCACCTAAGCACTCGGAAGAGGCAAGGCGAGGCCCGAGCGCCTCGTGTGTGCACCAGGCGGCACGTTTCAATGAGGCGCTGCCTGGGCGCTCACCCAAACGCAAGTGCTGGGCGCTTCGGGCGAGCGCTCGACTCTATTAGGCGAACCGAACCGGTTTAAGACTGGTTCAATTTGTAGTTTCTTACCTCAAAATGACACTTCACGCCTGCGCAACCCCAAGGAACCCTAGCGCTCCTTCTGCCTCCGTTGTCAATGCTTTTTGCCGTTGCCTTCGCTGCAGACGCAGCGGACCAAGCCTTCCTCTGTTGTCGACGGACGAGTCCGACAGCCCCCGTAGTTTCCTTCTGCAGTCGCATCCTTCCACTGTCGAGGGAGAGGACCGCAGGTTCCTCCGCCACCGACGGACGCCCTCTAGAGCTTCCGTCGCTGCTGCTGTCCACAACTTCCACCATTGCGGCTACTGCTGTATGCAGCTTTCGCCGTTGTCACTACTACTGTCCGCAGCTACCGCCGCTATCGCTGTTGTCGTTCGTAGCATTATTGCTATCTCTGTTACTGTTAGCATTTTTTTCTCCCCCCTCTAACTTTAAGTAATATACTGTTAACAGTATATTTTTAATTTAATATTATATTTTAATTTAAATAATTATATTATTTATTTTTTATATTTTAATATTTCAGAGAATATTTTTTTCTCGTCTTCTAACTTAAGTAATATACTATTATCAATATACTTTTAATTTAATATTATATTTTTAAAATAATTATATCTTTATTATATTATATATTTTAATATTTTAATATTTTAGAGCGCCTCACTTCGCTTGAGCGAGTGCCTAGCGCTTTTTAAATCAGCATTATCAATGAAAGCTAGCCTATCGAGATAAAGACAATATCGGTTTTACCACCATGTGTTTAACAAAGATGTTGGCATCGTAACTAATTTTCTAATAGAAAGCCAATTTAGAAGAAAAATTTTGAAACTGAATCTGAGAGTGTTTTGATGAGCAATGAGGATGTCAATGTGTAACTAAAAGTACATACAGAGTGAACCAGATATAGTAAAACATAGCAAACAGGCGCCAGCTAGTCAAACAGGCTTGTTGCATTAAGAAGTAGAGAGACAAACAATCCGATACTATGTTTCTATGTATAGATATATAAGTGTCGACATGCAACAACAAAAATCCTTGACAAAAAACAACAAAAATGTAATCTTATCCATTTTTCAAAAACAAAAAAAGAGGAATTTATATACTTTCATGAAAGCAATCTTATTTATAAAATAGCATAATAATACCTCAGGTAGTACGAAAAATTTTCAAAGGAAACTTCAATATCACCAGCATCAATGATCCCACGTTTCAAACCATCCTTGAAGGCCTGGGATCTACTTGATGATGAACTTGCTGGAAACTCAAAATCCTTGACAAACTCCCTTTGATCCTCTAAGAACTTGCAGGCATTCGCATTTAACTCCAAGTCCATTAAAGAATCTGCAAACATAGAGAAATATCAAAATTTTACATATTACCAAGTTTTATATGCATAATTCACAATGTATTTCAAGAAAAATCTGTTATGCTGAAAGCTCGAATAGCTGCAAGTTGATGAGATAAGAGAACAACTTTTGCCTGGACAAGAACCAACTTTCCATCTAAAAACAACATTTTGATAAAGATCCATGTCTTAAGATCATGAAAATTATTCTCACCACTAGGTGCAGATAGAGGGAGAACAGATAGATCCTTCTTTAAGGTTGATAAAGATGCAAGCATTGAAACCACAGCAGCTGCTGAATGGTCTCCAGTTCTGTTCTCATATTTATGTCCTTTTCTGGAAGCATCCTTTGCCTCTGGAGAACTGAATAAATTATGTAAAATTGGTGTATTCAGTTTCTCCAACGGTAATTGCTGAAAAATCTGAAGTTATATTAAGGAATTTTTTTAAAAGAAAAAAAGAATAAAAGTGGGAAAAAAAAGATCTGCTCGCTTAACTATTTACCCTTGTAAGTGCTTCTCTAATAAGTTTTGTAGGATTAGATAAGTCCTTCTCTAATAAGTTTTGTAAGATTAGATAAAGCCAATAAATGAAATCCCCAAAAAATTTGCCTAGATAGGTGTATCTTTATAAAATATGCTCACAAGACAGACTAAATTAAGTCCAGTTTCTTTTTCTTTTTCTTTTAAAGTTCTCAATAAGTATTATGCTCAGAAAGACTCTTTAAGAAAGCATAGCACATGCGAGATGCAAACAGTCAACTGGGAAAGGATACATATATATGTTTTTCTGGTCTACTGAAAACAACTTCATCTCCTCCAATCAGAACAATGGAATTTTTGTCAACGGTCCTTCCATTTACTTGTACAACTCCTTTTGCCCCAACAGTTTCAAGTAAAGTAACGCATGCATCACCATTCTGACACAGAAATTAAAAGAAAAGAATCACAATTAAGTTAGAAAGAAAGCAATTCACCAGATAAGATGACAGAAATGGTACCTTAGTTTGCCTCAATACACATAGTGTTGTGCCAACCGAGGGATCACGCAATTGCAGATCACAAGTTTTGCTATGACCAACAGTGAATAGGTTACTGCAGATGGAACGGGAAGGATTCTGGAAAGAGTAAATCAGAAATATCGTGACACAACCAGGATATTACATCAGAAAATACTAAAAAAATTAGATAATACGAAACAAAGAAAACAGAAGAAAGAAAGCAAGTTCCAGGTAAATGATCACCAACTTCATTATCCTCAGAAATTAGATGCCAAGAACAACATCATATACAGGTTTCTTTCCTGATAGTTGGCTGTAGTACAAACAAAATTTATTCGGAAATGAATCTGAAGATATCAGT
This sequence comes from Musa acuminata AAA Group, assembly GCF_036884655.1. Taxonomy (NCBI): domain Eukaryota; kingdom Viridiplantae; phylum Streptophyta; class Magnoliopsida; order Zingiberales; family Musaceae; genus Musa; species Musa acuminata. The sequence goes on along the minus strand of NC_088334.1, from coordinate 7,451,297 downwards.
CTTAGTCGGATCACAATAACAAACAGATAACCCAGTACTAGCAAATAACAAATGAGGATAAGAAAAAGAAAATTTATTGATATAAGCTATGTCATGTTCACTCAACCAGTAAACATATCATATTCAATTAATTTCAATGAGAGGACTACAGTTACTTCATCTCATATTCAAAATCATTTTACAGCTTAAATTTACTTACCAAATCAATAATTAAGAAAGGACTTCATCACAGAAAACACATGAAGAGAATATAATCAATCATGACCAGTTGTTAATCACTAATAGAAAGGAAGGGAAAAAATCCAAAGGAAACATTACGGCAAAGTTTTAAATACCAGTCCAATATCTATTTCAACGACTTGTCAAACTGGTACAGTACCTTTACCCCGGCCTGTACAATTCGATATCACTGAAAAAATAATTAAAACATGAATACCAGTAGCTGATAGGTACCAGGTTATATGGCCCAGTATTGATCCCTGGTCAAACTGCTAAATACTGGTCCATATTTATGTACTGGCCAAACTGATATTTAAGACCACCCTTCGCAGGCAGTATGGTATTTTTTATATTAGAATTTCACATTCCATTTTATATAAGTTCAATGTTCCAGTAATTCAGTTTAAAAGTATATTAAGTTTACAGGCGAGATTACCTTCTGACCCACCAAAAAATCAACAATTGAAAAACTGCTCGGATCAATTCATACCAGCCAGGATTTATCAGTCTTCTTTTTTTTTTTTTTTTTTGAGTGTTTGCAAAGCATGTACACACAGTAGTAGCTCGGATGCTCCCTTCCTAACTTAGTTTACAATCCATGATCTTCAGTATTAGATAGTGTTTGATGGAGAGAAGACACATAAAGAAATGAATATGGGACACACAAAATAGAGAGAGAGAGAGAGAGAGAGAGAGAGAATAACAAATAGCTAGGTAAGAAAGATTTCACAAAGGCAATATGAAAAAACACCACCCAAAAACATTGTTAATATACCAATTTGACCTAAGATGAGAAAATGATCCTTGCTTATATGGACTCGTAACTAAAGACATTGTTAAATGATTTATTCATTATGCAAGCATGTCTCAAACTGTAGTCACTGACACAAGATAGCATAAGACTCACTTCTATTACCTCATGGATCTAGAGAAAGACCACAAAGGGACAATGAGAGAAGGAACAAAGGAAATCAAATTCATCCGGTTTGGTTTGTACCAAGCGACATCGCTTTTTTTTTTTTCCAACCGACATTTACACTCTGAGGCCAAACAGAGACGCAGACCACCCCCATTTTGAGCAGTCCGGTCCGATCTAATTAAAAAGAAACTTTAAAATCAGGTAAATTAGGTTTTAAATTTGTTTCCTGTACTAAGTCAAACCTTCGTGATGATGGCAAGTTCGCTCCTCTATAATCTAGGTGATCAAAGTTAGAGTCACAAAATCAGTCCCTGCTTGAATCAGAAAGGTGCATACACCAACCTTGCTCAAACCCCACATTGGTAGGAGACTTATACATTAAGCTGCCCAATTGTTTCCCATATTAACATTTCATATTTCTGAGAAAACAGAACATACATTATTCAAGGCAATGAATTTCCTCTAAGAGCTAGCTAAATCGATAGTATGAAGCGTCACCATTGTTTTCTTCTTTATTACTTCCCCACATTTCATGCAGCATGCTACAATCAACTATTCTTCCTTTGCACTTCAACATCATTTTTTATAATCATAACTACCTTAACTTAGCCAACTCCAAGTTCGATTTCAAGTTTCAGTCAACGAAGGTCAAGATGGAGCAAGAACTTGTTATTATTTGAAGAGATCAAGAATTACATTCCACAATCAGAATATCTACCATTGTGTAGTACAACTATCTAAGATGAAGCATAACTTAAAAGTACCAGTTAAGTGCTTCTACGAAGAATGTGTGAAATAAGAAAAATCCTATGCAAACATATGCCCGATATTTGGTTTTTATTTAAATTTATATAATAAATAGTTTCTGTTCATTTTAAACTTCGTCCATGGTTACTTCCCACCAGTCTCTAGTAATACTTCATTTTAGGGACCAGCCTGAAATACCCAAGTTGGTCGCCGTTGAGACATATGTCAATATCGAGATAGCAAGCTTCCCTTGTAGATTTACACACTACGTGTTTGCAATTCAATGCTATTAAAATACATAAGGGTCAAATTGACATGGAAAATAAGGCTCCTCCCAGTCACTCAAATTCTGGCCGATGTGAAGTATTAATCCAAGATTGGTTCCCAATAATGAATAATTAAAGATGAAGTATTTAAAGAAAATTATTGGTTCCTGCAAAAGCAAGACAGCTTCAGTCAAAATGCCATTACAAATTATTTTGGCCACGTGTGTTGGTTTCATCTTGCTTTGTCCACAAACTTGCCAAACTATTAAAATTAAAAATATTAGAATCAGTTTTAGCACTAAATGGATCAGTTTATATTAGGATAACAGTACTGAGGAAAATCTGAGATGCAGAAACAGAGAAGGGCACTTACCAGATAATGGTAGGCCTTCTTGTTTTGGCAAAACTGTAGGCTTTGAAAAGAAAAAAATTATCTTGTTTTTCAGTCATATCTACTGATGGGACATACCAAGGAGGTTTAGTATGGAAACAACGCAGGGTGATTCCTTCAGAGTAACTATACAATTCTCTAAACTTTTATACTAATATCAACACCAAGCAAACTGAAAATTCTGGTAAAGAATGATATTATCTTTTCTTTGAAAGGTTCACTCCGCTCATTTCCCCAAAAAGATATACCAGAAACAAAGCAGTCACTGGAAAGACAACCAAAATTTCACCAATTACTACCATGCCAAGAATAGACATGAAATTTTAGGTGAGAATAGAAATGAATATACTGCCGGAACAATTCTTGATGTTCAAGATGCAAAGAAGTCGCATGCAGAAGACCAAAATCTTGAGGCCCTTTAGAGAACATAAAAGACCTCAAAACAAACAGCAAAAAAGAATTTCAACAACAAGAGTAATAACAAAAAAATTAAATTCAATAACAATTTAAACAACCTGAGAGAACAGCGACACGAGCTTGCCCCAAGCAGTGGCCATTGACGGCCCTTCTTCTTCCGCATGTTTCGTCGGCAAATCTAATTGCGTTGAACACTCCACATGCCCTAAGAATTGTCCAGACAGAGTCAACAACTCAAACCTAATACCCCAGAGAAAGACTCTGTTTTCCCATAACACCAACCAAGAAATCAGAGTAGGGACAAAGGGCCGCACGCACGAGGCAAACCGGCATCATACCTCGGGCAGACAACTCAAGGGGATCATCCTCCATCTGCACCGTCGGGGCTCTATCACTCGAGGTCGTCTTGACAACAACGCCCTCATCAGGAGCAGCCGACATCGGCTCGTCAAGACTAACCGGCTCCTTCTCCCTCGGCGGCGACGCCCCTGTCTCCACCTGAAAGATTCCATACGGACCACCGCAAAAAGCCCGAAAAAGATCAGAATCCGCGGACGAGCACCACAATAGAAACACCGGAAGGGGGCCACAGATCGCACCTTTGAGCGCTTCCCTCCGGAGGCAGCCGCCGACGAGGTAGACGGCGGGGTTGGGCTGCGCTTCCCCGCAGCTGCGGCGGCAGAGCTCCGCCTCGTCTCAACCATCTCAGCCTCGTTGCCCACCGCCTCTCACTCTCTCTCTCTCTCTCTCTATCTCTCTCACACCCACACCCGTGCCGATCCAAAAGTTCCACTCCGCAGAGAGAGAGAGAGAGATAGAGAAGCAATAAAGAAGCAGAAAGAAACAGACCAAGAACCAACAACACAACACTAAATATAATTCCCTCTATTTACTTTTTAACCCAAAAGAAAAAGGTTACTAGTGGAACAGTGTGACAACGGACATTAAAGAAAACTACTATTATTGATTCATTCCCTTCTTATTTTATCTTTGAGAGGGTATACTCTCCACTTCTCTCCAATGTGAAGAGTTCACTAAAAGTTTCTCATATTTCTTTAATATTTACTTTAGATAAATAAAAAATAATATTTTTTTAATCTACCCTAGGAGAATTGTCTCTATAAATTTTAATTACATATATATCCTTAAAATTATTTATATACGATGGAGATAGAGTGGTTGTGTCTATAAATTTTAATCACATATATATCTCCGTACTCTTGTTAGTATATATTATTGTCGAAATAGGAGAGATGATTTATGATACATCGAACCTACAAAATATAGGTTACGATTTATGATACATCGAACCTAAAAAAATTATGTCGGGGGTATTCCCGATTGATGCTCCTCTAATGATCATTTTTAGTTTTAGGAGTTTAGATTGGCAATGTTAGTCGGTCAGAGTCGTTGACAAATTATGTTTGAGAGAGTACCTAGGAGTTCCTTTTACCGATGACCCTTGAAACAATTATGCTCGAGATGTTTCGAGTAAAAGCATGAAGCAATGTTTGTCGCTTAACGTGCACGTTTGACTACACTAAGCATATGATTTGATTTCAACCACATGATTACCATATATGACTAACATGGTTATGCAACGATTGATCAATCGAGACCGCATGACGATCACGTGTTCATCGTGTCATTCTTTATCTTATCAATTATGTAATTGATATTTTTACCGGTAACTAATTTAAATACATAGTAAATATCTAGAATACATGCATCAATTAATTTGATTTATTTTATCATTTTTCTTCCTCATTTGTTGCATTATTTGTATTCTCATAAGATTATAAAAGTGTCAATATCATTATGCCAACAGACAACTGAAAAAAAATAAAAAAAAGGCTAGAATCTGATTATATTTGAATAAAGTCAGAAAAAAAAAGGTTCATTGAATTTGCATAATCAAATTTCTTAAAGAGGATATTAAGAAAAGAAATATTGGGAAACGCGAATCGAGCTAGCATTCATCCGGTGCGCGTGTTCGGAAGTTTCCCGGGGCGGGTCAGCGTCCGAGTCGACCCGGCGGGTTCCGAGTCGGACCCGACTCGGCAATAATTGGAAAGGCGACAAGGGTGCTTGTGAACGCAAAAGAAGAGAGGGGAGAGTTTGGCTGCTTGTCAACCTTTGGATGGTGGAGTTTTCTGATGGGGGCAGCCTCCCACCAATCGAATTTGATTTTGATTCGTTGAGGTTGACGAGTACTTTTCCTCCTCCATTTAATTCGTCCATTAAATTATGTTTTCTAACATCTTTCATCCATGCTTTTGTCGTGGGTAATAATAAATCTCAAATTTAAGTACCAAAAAGAGTTCTTCCATTTATAATTATATATTTAGGTCGACGGGTCTTTTTTCCTCTTCCACCTAATCCATCTATTAAATTATATTTCCTACCTTCATTCCACCTATTATTATAAATAATAATTATCATTGTTATAATTCTAACTTAAATTTTTTTTTTCTTTAGCATTGTCGTCAACTTCCACTCGATTAAATTATCAGACATCAACTAGCAGATTTACTCATGAAACTTCTCGTTCGTAATCATACAGAAGCATGATGACAGATAAGATTTCTTTAATTACATGAGAAAATCTTGCTGGACAGTTGAGGAAAATCATCTTTTCCCACATGTATAAATAAGATATTATATTTAACCATTTATTACCATTCAACATATCATCTATTTCCTATTTGACCTAATCCATCTATTAAATTATATTTCCTACCATCATTCCACCTATTATTATAAATAATAATAATTATTGTTATAATTCTAACTTATCATTTTTTTTCTCTTTCACATTATCATCAACTTCCATTTTGTGTAAGATTAAATTGTTAAACATCAATTAGTAGACTTACTCATGAAACTTCTAGTTCGCAATCATACAAGGACATGATAACAGATAAAATTTTCTTAACCGCATGAGAAAATCTCGTTCGACAGTTGAGGGAAATCCTCTTTTCCCACCTGTATATATAAGATATTATATTCAACCATTTATTACAATTCAACTTTATCATCTTTTTCCTATTCGACTTAATCCATCTATTAATTTATATTTCCTACCATCATTCCACCTATTATTATAAATAATAATTATCACGTTTTCTAAATCTATAAATACATTTCAAAATAGGATTAAACCTTATGTAATGACTTTATATTATATGGTATGAACTCGTGGAGCCAAAGTCCCATAACTATCAAAGAAAAAGGACAACGTTGACGCTCCTCACCAAAGAGCAACATCAACTCGGAAGAGGACAAGTAAACGGAGGATGAATGAATCCACACAGGCTTTTTATCCACCTTGAACTCTATTATGGGCATCACAATCTTGCCTTCGCTCCATTTGTAGGCCCCACGTCGAGAAGGATTTTGAGCTTAAAATTGGATTAGGGATGTGATGTCCTAATGTTTCTGATTTGAATAAAGTTCAATCGAGACTCATTCCTAACATATTAATATTAATATGATGATGATGATGATGTATCAAATTCAACTACGTAATAAAGATTTCAAATCTCATCCGATCAATAAATTATGATCATCCAAACCCCAAACTACTCTTGTTGTGGAATTAAGCAAGTCAATTTCTTCACATGGTCCAAATTAATTCTCATGTCCATGCATCACACTATGTTAGACTTAGACTTCTCCTCCATCAATTCCGTATATTCCAAGTCATACATTCACAAATACAACCAATTAAATATAAAATTAGTATCGAATTCGAGAGGATTAATCGAGTGAATATATATATATATATATATATATATATATATATATATATATATAATAAATTCATGAAAAAACTCATATTTTTAAGGAATTCCTATATAGTGGAGAATATTTTTTTTACGTAAAAAATTTTATTTGATATCTATCTCTATCGAACTTTCAACACCCTTGCCCATCGGAGTAACATCAATGTGCCCCACCCTTATTGTCCTTGCTCACGATACAAGTAACTAGTGACAAAAGCATAAGCAAAAAGGACTACGAGCGAAGAAAGTAGGGGTTACGATCATGAAGACAAGGACATGTCCCATAGGATAAAGGGGGCAAGAATTAGGGTGGCGGGGGCTAACAGTCTAGTGATTGCTTATGTTATGAGTAAGTACGATGAAGGCAAGAGATGCATGGATGGATCTAATGGGGACAAACAAAATCTACAGAGGTAGGGGTGGGTTTGATGAAAACAATAATACTAGGCAAAAATGATTGTCGATAAAGATAATAATATTATTTTAAAAATAAAAGAATCGTGGTATAAATATTTTTGAAAGTTGGAGTGTAATAAGGAATTTTTCAAAAATAAATATATATGAAATATATCAAAGTATTTGATGGATAGCATTAGAATTTGATTGGACAAAGTGGTGTCGACGTGAAAAGATTAGATATAAGTGTGACACGAATATCACATCGGCCGACACTTTCATTGACGTGTAGCAAATTTATTTCCCATTGTTCGAATAGTCCCAATTAGGCAACTCGCTTATCATGTTGACTTAGGCTTCGGGGTATGTTATCCTTATCCATTGTTGATTGCATGGGAATGTTAAAACTATCTCACCAATCGAGAGAGAGAGAGAAAGAGAGAGAGAGAGAGAGAGAGAGAGAGAGTACACATGGACTAATGACTATCTCACCAATCGAGAGAGAAAGAGAGGGAGAGCGAGAGAGAGAGAGAGAGAGAGAGTAAACATGGACTAATGTTTCAACGATAGAAATGATGTCAAAAAGCAACAGTACTTTTCTCGTCCTTCTTGTAGGGTCCATTGTCGCGTCTCTCGTGACATGACATACTCGTATGTATATGAATGCCGACATAACCCGATGATGACGATGTGGCACACATGTGCCATCCATGTCATCGTCCTTTGTCATTCCATCACATTGCACTAATGACACGTCATAGAAAGCATGTCAGTCTTGCTGAAAAAACTTATTTCTCTGGACATTTTTTTAAAAGGCGTATTATTTTTCGATCTTTTCATTTGATTGTTTTTTAATACCTTCAATACCTTGTCTTCTCTCCCACCTTATCCTTTTTTATGCCTTCGATATTATCGAGAAGAAGACCTCGAGTATGAGGCGATCATATATCTTCCTTCATGTTATCGATGACCCCACATTGATGTTATCACTGTATAAATCTCGGTTTGAGTTCGTCTTAAAATGATAATATGAAAGTCCATTAGTATCTCATACGAAGGGAAAGAAGACGATATGATTAAAACATATGAGTAAAAGCGATAGGGTAATGGTGGCCACAATGAGAGGTAAGGCAGAGATTATCGCGACGAGACGACGAGACGATGAGATAAAAGAATATCTTCCTTAAAACTATATATATATATATATATATATATATATATATATATATATATATATATATATTTTAAATGTGGATGATGTAAATAGAATTCAACTTTAAAATTTTATTATTAATAATTAAATATATTTACCAATTAAGTTTTAATAATTAATTATCATTTTAAATTTAATCTTTTTTTATCACTATTTCGTCGAGCCTACATTGCCAAAGTTGGTATATATATTAGAGACAGATAATATAGAATGTCAATAACCTACTTTCAATATGCATATCAATGATGCATCCTATATACAATGACCATAAACATTTGCATGTACATGAAAGGACAACCAATCCATGAAGCAAGACATGTCGATGAAACAAACATACGACTTACTCTTCATACCATAAGAAATTATATCTAAAAGCATCAATGTGCAACGTTGAAAGTAACTTAAAGCATCAATATAGAATTTCTATTTTGTATATTAATTATAGCACAAATCTCTACTATATGTACTTCATGATTGTTAACTTAAAGTTCTATCATTTAGTAATAGGAATTGAGCCTAACTTTTTAATACCATTACTATTATCATCACTATTACTATTAAGATTACCATTATAAATATCAATATCATGACATATGCAAGCATATCCACAATAATCCAACATATATCGAATCTAATTTTGAGTATGAATCACTATGAAAAATGTGAATTATAAAGTGTATATATGTATTTATATAGCAATTTTCTTCTAAATAATTGAGCTTTTATAAAGTTTGTAATTTTTATATTTTAAAATTCAAATTATTTATTTTTTTAAACATTATATAAAGCCTTTAATCATTCACCTAAAAAATATTCCAATGATATATTTTTGGAAAACACAAAACCCTGTATCTCAAATAGTTCTGAAGATAGAAGAGAAAAAAAATCAAATCAAATCAAATCAAGTCAAATAAATAAAGCAAAAATTACCATAAAACACCATAGCTTCTTCCCAAGCACCTTATCTTCTATATTTGTTGGCCCAAAAACCCAAATCCCCACAACAGTGGATCTTCCACTAATATTTTATGAGGATTTTTCAGGAAAAAAAGAAGCTATTTGGCAGCACTCTAAATACTTGAAATCTGTATGGATTAATTTACTTACTGATAAGTTGCTTGCCATTACATTTAATGATAGGTATACAGATTAATTATTATTATTTTTTTATGTTTTTAATTTATTTTGTTGGCTCATTGATCTCAACAGGTGGACTTGTATCTTCACTACTCAAGAGTTTGCAACAGCAGGAATAATGGTAAGATCATCATTACATATTTCTGTAGAACAGTTTGATCAGCTTCTGTAGCAGTAGATGCAGATTCAGCAGTAGAGACCACTTCATTGATACAACATCAGTAGTAGTAGTAGCAGTAGCAGTAGCAGCTACCACTTCAATGTTCTTGGAATCATTATTGTTCATGATATGCTACTCTTATCACTATGGTAGGTCTTGGAACTTCTTGTCTTATAGCATCAGTTTCAAAGGCAACAAAAGCTAAAGAGGTGAACACAAATGAACTTTGGATGTCTTTTAAGTTTATCTGTGGACTCTCATGCACTTTTTGTGCAGGTTGCAGAAGCTAGTAATCAACTGTCACTCTCAGTATGTATTTGTGTTACTGAAACAGAAGAGAAACATCTCCCTCAATTTTCTTCTTTCTTACATGGGAACTTTGTGATACATGAACTTCAAAGGAAGATGATGATGCTGACTCTTTCATTTATTTCACTTCTCATTGCTTCTTCTGCTACTAACAATTACAGCTTCACTGATGAGATCAAGCATATCGTCCATGGATTTTGTTCTTCCTTCATGGATGATCATTCTAACTTGTGGCTTCATTTGTATCTGGCAACTTACAGCAACTATTGCCACCATGATATGTCAGGCTAATCCTCCTCTTTCCAGTGGCAGCACATGGTGGAATGTTGAAATGGCGGCGGCGGCGGCGACGGCGACGGCACCGCAGAACCAGCAGCAGCCATGCAGGAGATGCAGCAGAAGAATCATAACTTTCAGATAATGTGTATAAAAATGGATCTCTTCATCAATTCTGATGAACAAAACGAAGCATGGCGGCTTTAAAGACGAAAGAGTTGGGAAGCTGCTTCTCGATTAAGATACCAAAGCAGATCGATGCAACGCATTAGATTAAACCTCATGCTGGCCCAGCAATCGTCCTTCAAATTTGGCCCCTTTAATCCCTCTATCTAAAGATGTCATTTCCCTCTCACTGCCTGCGTGGATGTTTGTCATTAGCTCTTCTTTTTCGTAAAAGCAATCAGCAATATCATCATCGCCTCGACAAATGATATCTGTGTCCCACAGCAGATTGTGTGCCTCTCTCTTCCTTTAATCGATTCTTCTTGTTCCTTCTCCCGTGCACCGGTAAATTAATTCCAATGCCTGCAGAAGAAGCACAGAGAGGCCTCTACCAAGTGAATCTAAGTCTCACCATGAAATCAGCATCAGAGGTCTGCATTTAGACAACGGCTTCTGAGAGTTACCTGAAAACCTTCTTTCTTCTTGTTGAGATTATTGATGCCGATGGTATTGTCTGCTGCATTAAGAAGCATCATTTGTTGGGACCATCGGCTTCAAATCTTCGAGAGTTACAGCCTTCTCTCTAACTGGATATGAGAAACAGAGACTTTGTCATCACCAATCTGCATGATCCTCCACTCAGCAATCCAAATCCTGCGCTGAGCTTGTCGATTGTCTTCTTCCAAGTAATAATAATACCTCAGGAATACAGCTACTTGTAGTCCCCATTTCCAGAGGAGCCCTTCGACATCCCACCAACTCTGCTGCTGTTTTGCCATTGCTTGAGAACACGACAGGCCACCGGAGTCCCACCAGCAACACTTTCTTCCAAACCGGTCTTCTGTATACTCTGCTGAATCTGACGCAATTAGGTCATACTCCCCCGCCACGTTTACACAAAGTGATCACGGTTCGGTCCGGGAACCGGTCCGGTTCGTCTATTTCAAACCAAATCGGAATCGGTTCGGTTCGGTTCTGTTTTTTATTTTAAACAAAATTAAAATCGGTGATTTCGATTCCAATTTTAAATTATTTAAATCTAAAAAAAAAATAAAAATTACAAATAGATGGATTAAGGCAACAATATGCGGTTGAAATTTTCTATAGTCTAGATTTTTAAGTGTAGTAGATTGGACATAAAAGATCAGTAGTTTATATTGAGAATTTTTCGATGAAACCAAAGGAAAATCCACTAATAAAAAGTGTCAAAGTTATCATAGAGATTTAGACAGAAAAAACAACTATGCGACTGGAATTTTACGGTATAGATTTTTAAGTATAGTGGTTTAGACATAAAAGATCAACGGTTTATATTGAGAATTTTTAATTAGAAAGTGTTAAAGCTGTCATAAAAATTAATTATATATAATTTTTATATATTTTAAAATTTTTAATTAAAATAATAAACATTATCGAACCCGAATTATCAAAATCGATAATTCCAAAACCGAAATCGACGTTTACCGAACCGCGATCAAGATTACCCAATAGATAGCGAATCACAGCTCAGAACACACTTAGATCCTTAACCTCAAGTGCCTGTCCTCCTTTTTCTGCATTATCTTTCGGAGAATGTGACACATGAAACATCCAATTCCTTTCTTGTCATCTATAATTCATGCAACCCTCACATGACATCACTTTTCGCTTGGATTTCCACCAAGCAATCACAGTATGTGAAGAACAGAAGAAGATGAACACTTGGAAATCTGCTGAAGAGGAGGCATTAGCAACATCATCACACGGCCTTTCACTTATACTTGCAGTATAAGTTCATACATTTAAGCAGTCTCATACATATACAGAGAGATTAAGGAGTGGATACCATGAACACTTCACATGATGTTGCACGCGTTGGGGTTCTCGTCGCTGAACATGTCGTCGTGCGGCGCCGGCTGCACCGGTGCCGGCAAGCTCGGGTCCATGGAGCCGTAGTAGAACTCCGGCGGCGGAGGGAACGGCATGTAGGCGTAGCCGTGCGAGGCCGGCGGCGCGGGCGAGGCATAGTAGGCTTGGCTAGCGCTCGGTTGTGCCATGTTGTAGCTCATGACGTACGCCGGCGGCGGCGGGTACGCCGGGTGCGAGTACGCGTGTCGCGGTGGTGATGAGTTGATGCTGCCGGCATCCGGATCCTTCCCTGCGTCCTCGGAGTTCTCTTTTTGTGCCTTGTGGCCTTTCTTCTTACCGCCGCCTTTATCGCTGCTAATTTCGCCGGCGGCGGCGGAAGCCTTCTCGTCTACCGTGGCGGCCGGCTTCTCGGGCGTCTGGGCAGAGGTGTCGACCTTCGTTGCATCGGTCGTTTGGGGCTCGTTTACGTTGCTCTCCTCGGTTTTGGAATCGGGTTTTGCGGGCTCTGTCGGGGGTTTGGGTTTCGCTTCAGCTTCGGCAGGGGCGGCAGTAGAAGCAGAGCTACTCTCCGATGGGATCGACTTCTTCTCAGAGCTCTCTGCTGGCTCTTTGGATACAGAAGATTCTTTGTCCTCTTTCTTCTTGGTAGTTTCGCCATTTCCGGGGCTCTGATTAACGGGCTTCTTCTCCGGCCACAGCGCAGCGTGCTTCCCGGACTTCCCCAGCCTCTTGATGAGCGTTTCGGCATCCACCACGGTCTTGACTGTCACCTTGTGCTGCCGCGCATCGACCTCCACATCATAAACACCTGAAACGAAGAGCCCCAGACATAACTAATCTAGCAGAATGAAGCAGCCTAATAAAGAGCTTTGGATCTTCTTAGGCTACCTGGAATGCTTTTAAGGATTCTCTTCACCTTCCTCTTGCATCCTTCACAGTGGATGGAAACCTTCAACACCCAAGTCTGAAGCCACCATGGATTTCACTTAAGCATATCATGTTTTGAAGGCAAAAGAGAATGATATCATTCAGACAAACAGAGAGAAATTTAGTGTAGATTAGTAGTACCTTGTAATTGAGAGGTTCTGAAGGTTCCGCTGCCGATGCCATGGCAGAAACCTCAAGTGATGATGGATGGATGCAGAGAGTGGAAAGGTAATAGAGCCCAAGGAGGAACACTCGGAAGGGAGTTGGCAGATGTTTGTGATGGGAGATATATAGGCCGGCAATAGGAAAGGGAATGTGGAGTCTCATAGACAGGGATGAGAGAGAAAGATTGTGTTATGCTTAAGTGGCTTTGGGATGAGTTCTCTTTTGGTGGACACAGTCCAGCTATGAAGAGAGAGAGAGAGAGAGAGAGAGAGAGAGAGAGAGAGAGAGAGGTGTGGACTGTTGATAGAACGGTTGGTGAGTGGAAGAGAGGTATTTGAAGGATGATGATGAAGGCATTGGTTTGAGTACCTGTGGGTGATGTTGAGATGTGGATTGTCCACCCATCAGGACTATGAGGGGTCTGAAATGACATTTTCTTGAGATTTAAGGTTCTAAAAGCCACTTCAAGTTATGTGTTTCATCTTCTTAGGCCTATTATGGATCCTAAATGAATTTTCTTCAATTAGTTTTGCAACTATCTAAGATCTCTCTAATAAGAATATAAATGAGCAGATTATGTCATAACTATCTATAAATGAGACAAGATCTATTCATTTATATTCTTAACAATCCCCAACTCATGAGAACCAATTCATCCACCATCTCTCCCTCTTCTCCTCTCCATTCTTATAATATAACACTGTAAATAAAGTTAATTGATGTGACATAATCCAATTGTTTGAAGAATATAGTACAAATTTTCTTTACAATATTGGTTGGTGATCTATTTTCTTTACAATAATTGACAACATTTTTTCAATCAGGAGAAACATAAATGCTGCAAAAAGACACTTCATTATGAAGAAGAATATGACAAGGCACATAATTACCATACAATTGTTTCTAATCACAGACATATTGATGATTTCATTTCAAATCAGTCCTTGAAAAGAATGTTTAGCAAAAAAACCAAATATTAATGAGCAATAGCAACAGACAAAAGAATCTAATCAGTCCTCCTTCCCTATCCACAATGAAATAAGACTTCTAAGCATATACAGGGACACTAACAAGAGCATGCATAGTGTGCTGTTAAGGACTCAGCCTTTTATATCCTAAATCTCCTCATGATTTATCTTGAATCAGATGGGCATGTGTTTAGCAAAAACCAGAAAACATTAATGAGTAATAGCACTGATTACTCATTAGTGTCATAAGATTTTTTTTCCCCTGTCAAATGATACTACTGTACTGGATGACAAGTCAAGTCTTTGTGGCATCATTGCATGCCTTATATTTTCCAGGCTGTTTCAGACAGGGCTAAAACGTACTTTGAGATATAAGCCAGAGAATCTCCAGGCTTTCACTGTTCCACAACCAGTCCTTCACTCAGCGGGTGGTATCAGCCTTAACCTCAACAACTCTTTAACACCAAAAAGCAAGGAAAGAGCTTTTTCTCTTCCCTTACTGTGGCCAAAAGCCTTTTGATCTGCAGTAATTGCCCTGGCAAAAGCAAAAGAGAGGAGGAAAGGAAACAGCAAGAGCTGGGTGGATTTTTTTCTTAGTTGCAGCTGAAAGAACACATTTTATGTATTTGGAGGTGGAATGTTCAATGTTCTGACATCAAAGCTGAACTGTTGAGTCTAATCATACTGGTACTCACTGGTAAATTGAAATTTTCCACTCATGTTAATCACAGATGATCTCAGGACATAACTTGAGAATTGACTCCACTTATTTTGATGTGTCTGTGTGAGAGAGAGAGAGAGAGAGAGAAGGGGACTGGCAGCAGAAGAAGATGTTGAAGCAGTAGTGGTCCAGTGTCATGTAAGTGTCCTGGGGGTTTGGAATTGTTCCTCCATGGTTGATGTTGAAGTAGGCTTTTGAAGGAGAACTGAAAGGATATGAAGTGATGGCAAATGGAGCTCAACTTCACCTACTTCAAAAAATGGCATCAACTGGACTTCAGGAAAAAGAAGAAGACTCAAGTGATGACAAATGGAGCTCAACCTCGCCTACTTCGAAAAAGGACATCGACTGGACTCCAGGAAAAAGAAGAAAGCAAAACTATGTGATGCTGAAATGGCCATTCAGTGATGCTCAACTTTACCTAGTTTCGGAAACCAAAAGAAACACAAAAAGCTATTATGCCACACACGATGGCACTCAACAAAAGTAATGTTGGTTGGATTCATGGAGATGGAGTTGCTTGACTCCCTCCAGTGTGTGCCTTCAAGTTCAACTCTTTACTGTGATTCCAAAAGACCAAATTCATTGCATGCTTTGAAAGGGACCAAGAAAGAGTAGTGACAGCAAGGTGATTAGATAGCAGTTAAATGGGAGTTTTAAAGAGGATTTTTGACTGTTTGGCCTTCCAATCAAACAAATGATTCCAGTGACAATTATTCAGCATAAGAAGTTTTCTCCAGGCCTGTTCCTTTCTGACCATTGAAAAGGAGAACTCACACAATGAAAAGCTAAAGAGAACAAAGAAAAGTGAAGTGTGGTAGGGGAAATAAGCATGTCTTATGTGTCAGAAAACAACAAGTTTGACCTTCCAAACAAATGGATGAACCCACATCCATGGTTATGAAACATTACTAGTTTTCTATCAAAAAAGATCAGTTCTTGTTGCCCAAGCCTGTTCCTTTAGCTGTCCAAAAGGGAAAGAACTCGCACAATGAAAAGCTAAAGAAGCAAAGTGAAAAAGAGAGGAATGGCAAGAATAATAAGCATACATGTCTCTTGGAACAAGCAGCACGGAAGAAAGTAAATGTGCGTAATTTTCACAAGCACCTTATAGGCATGGAAATGTCGACGAGACACGGTATCGTCTGCTGGCATCGACGTGGAAGTGATGTTACTCGTCGGTAGCCACCAACGAGAGCTCTCCGGCACGCATCTTTCCTTTTCGTGGAATGTGGGCGTCAAGGATCCACATCCCGAACACGTTAGCACCAGCACATCATTTGGACCTGCTTGTCTCACCGTGCATTCTCCTTGGAGAGGGACTTGACTTCCACAACAATCCAAATGGTATGTCGATCTCACTCAAAGTCTAGGATGAGCTACATCACTGCTATTGAAGCACAATAATCCAAGTATAGGATAGTGCATCCTCACAAACAGTGGGCTTACTGTCAACAACAATCCAGTGAAATCTAATCCAGCATAGGTCGAAACACGAGATGGAAGCGAGGGATAAGAACAAATGTGGTAGAATTATAACCCTAGAATATGATCTTAATCGAATTGAATTTGAATCACTCAGAGAGACAGAAGAGTCGGTGGGGAAGACGATCTAATAAAGCGACAATGCTGCACGTGTCAAGACGTAATTGGAGGCTAATTGAATAGCACAGGGATGAGATGAGTGCCACGTGTTACCGCCGGAATAGTCCCTCGAAGTCCAACTCCCACCTCAGCTACCTGTATCCTGGCTGGCAGACTGCAGGGAGGCCCAAATGAGCTTCGGTGTGAGTTTTCTTATAAAGCACAATTAATCGAATCGGATCAAACATAGATACTATAAATCAATCAAATCGGATCACACATAGATGATATCGAGTCTCAGGTCATTCGATCGAACCATTGGATTTGTTGACTGATCATAAATTTGACCAAAAATAAAATAAAATTAAAATATGATTTATGCGATCAAGAAATAGATATAAACAAATGTTCATGTGAAAATTCTTGAAAAAATAAGAGATCCAATTCGATCCACCGATCGAATTCTTGAAAAGCACACGAAAATCTTTCGACAAATGATTAAGAATAACAATAATAAATTATAAATATACAGAGGTAAAGCTATGTAAATTGACATTCAAATCCTCACTGTACGAGAGTGAGGAAAATAAGACAGTCGCTGAATCTGCTTGCAGTTTTAACACCCAAAAACTTAGTAGCATAGTTTGGAAAGGGAATACTTCATGTCCATAAACATTTAGGCAAAGATAAACAAAAAATGAAAAAGAACAAACAATTGAAAGTATTTGAGGAACAACATCATCTTGATCGGCAAACACGAGTATCGTTATCACAGTCTGGTATTAACATAAAGTTATTTACTAGAGGGAAACCAATTTATACACCAATGCTTTCTTATATAAATATATATACAGATTATTCCTTCTCACAACAAGAGAAAAGGAATTTAGCAACAAAAGTTAGAGAACCGAACCCTTCGAGGTAAGTTGTATATGCAGCTAAGAAGTTTCTGACTTTAAGAAATTGTAGCATTCCAATTGCGTCATCTCCCCACCTGCCACAGGATCGAACTGGCATCTAAAGAAACTGCAAGCACAACCCAAGGGATAACCAGATCAATAATTAAAAGGGTATAAATCAAAGGAAAACAAGAAAAACCCTGTGGATCCATCTATCGCTGCTTCACTCTCCTCAGTGTTTTGCTATACAAAATGCATTCTGAAAGGTGGAAATAGTCTCCAGACCAGCTGTAAGCTATATACATACATAAATACAAAATGTTTACGTGAAAATTTGAACTGACATACCTCCCATCCATACCAAGAATGACGACAGTATTCTTCTGGTGGCCAAATGCAACAATGTATTGTATATTTTCGTGCAATCGAAATTGTGCGACTGACCATTCAGAGTTGAAATATTTTGGCAGCACACCTGAAAACAAGGGAACAGATTCAGGGAACATAAAACATTTCACTAACTTTTGTGAAGCAGCATTAGTTGAAACAGTGCAAACTATAGCATTAAGCAACCAGAATATTTTTTTCCTCGACTCCTCAAAGCACAACACCAGGTTCAATAGATCCAAATCAACACTAGCTATCCATTTTGGTATAAGTAGATCTTGTTATTTTCCAGCCAGGAGAGTTCCATAACAACACTCATACGGGTTATATATAATAATTAGAGCACTTAATCTGAAAGGTCAAGAGTGTCGAGGATTAGGTGCATCATAAAGGAGAGTTCAGAACCCAGTATCTGAATGATCTAAATGGTACTCATCTATTATTCCAAATCCTAGGTAGATAGCACCTTGATAACGGTTATAACCCAACCAAGAACCAAATGGTAACATTTTACCACTTTGCTTAGCATTTCATCTTCATTCACCTGCCAGGCACTTATTTAGAGCTTAGCATTTCCCACCTCTGCATAACTGACAATCAAGGGAGCTAAGACTACCAGCAGCAGGCAATTATGGTTTGGCAGGTAATCTAGATTCAAGAACAAATTTGAAGAAAAAGTTGCAAATAATTATAAGAAGATGGCGGAAATGATAACAAAACCAAACAGCAGGATGTGAAGTCACAGAATTTTCTGGGAGTCGACAAATCGCTTGATGTAGATGTTGTTGACTACCAATGATTCGAACTCTTTAACTCATAAAAGGGATGTCAGCACAAAACTAATTAGACTAGTTTCTGGGCAAAGTGTGAGTGCTTGAAAAGTGCTAAAGCACTATAGAAGCAAGAGTAACATCTCACAGTGCTAGAGCACAAATTGTCATATGATTTTGGACCTAGGCTCAACAACTAAAAGGATGAAGAAATCCACTTGTCAATCCAGTGAGATAGAACCACATTTACCCGGATAACACTTGGGTTAGTTGCAACCAGCAACCACTCAATTAGAGACTTCTGACATCTCAACCGAACACCACTAGATCTACCTTTAAAAGAGCAAGTTTGTCATGAGTGGTAGTGTACCTTTGTTCTAGGCTTCCAAATTTAGCTATGCACCAATATGTCCCATTATCATCCACCTCCTACTGCTAATTTTTCATCTGTTTTATCTTTCTTTAGTGTCACATCCTAATCAAATATCTCAAATGCAGTGGACTGCTCATAATGCCTTAGCTAAATCCAATTTATCCCACATGGTGTAGTTATTCATCCCAACATGTCTTTTTACTAAAACAACAACAACAAAACCATAAAGTCTCAACTATTTGAAGTCAACCTCATTTTAATAACACAGATACTCTCAATTACTTATTGTATCCATATCAGATATGTCTGACACAATATTTGCTGGATGTTCACAACATGTTGGGCATAAGATTGGATAGAAAAAACTTGGTGGCTACTTGGGGGACGTTCCAATGGGAAATTTATTTTCTTGAATGTTGATATTTTATTACAGATAAAATGAATGTACAATAAGATAGGTTGTTTTCTGTCATTTATCTTAAGCATTAAATTATAATTAATGAAACTACAATGACAACCATTTAAGATAAGCTGTTGCTACCTACTCTAAATTCCTAAAAAGTACTTTGTTTTAGAAAATAATTATGATAAATAAGTTGGGAATGCTAATTAATTACTCATTAATACCCATCATGATATATGACTCCATATTCTAACATGGTAATAGTATAAAATAATAAGCTTAACTAAATATATATTGCTTAATCCACACAATATCGCTTGTTATTTCAAGATATGACATATTCAAGTATCAGCATCTTTCATAACTCTTGTCCCATTTTTGTTGTTTCGTCAAGATATGACGTCTCCAAGTATCAGCATGATTCATAACTTGTCTCTCTGAAATAAATAAAACTTTCATCTCTCTCTCCTCTTCTTTCTATTTCTCTTCCATCTCATCATATTGCAAGCCACTGGGCCAACAGTTTGGAACCATGCCACCAGGAGAAGCAAGAAATGACAACTAGCTGAACCATGATTTACCACAGAAACCAATAAAAAAACGTTAATGGTCAAGAAAAGAAACGCTATTCAGGATCTTGATGAAGAGCAAAGAACTTTCTTCGAACTAATATTTCTTTTATCAGTGATCAGTTCATCGGTCGGCATCTTGAGTTAAAATTTATTCATAAAGTAGTAGTTTTATGCAGTAACAAGGGTAGGCATGTGCTATTTAGAAGTGATTTAATCCATTCTAATGCAGCATAATAACTAATCTATAACAAGCAGAACTTGTGGTAATGGAATGAGTAGTTCAAACTTCAAACTGCTGGAAGCTTTCGTTACTTGGATAAGTTATTGGCAATGTGTGGTTGTGGCCTCCAAAAGCATCTACATAATTGAAGTTCTAAACTCTTGTGAACAATAGGTTGCTATGGAAGGAAGACACCAGGAGAATCACTTGAATGAATCATACTAAGAATGGGTAATAAGGATACACTATCCAGAATACACAGAAATTTGTAATATGTAATATTTCTAATTTGCAATCCAGTTCTTCCAAAAAGAGTCTTTAAAACCATCATTGAATTTTCTAGTCAATTGATCATACTGCTCACTTTGTTATCTTAATTATAAAACCATTTATATAAGCATTATTATTTCAAACATAAGGAAACACCTATCCCATTATTTGAAAGATGGAGCTCTTCCTGTTGAAAAGAGACACCAACTACAATAATAATATACACTTTTAATGAATAGGATGCTAAGTAATTGATCTGCTATCTAGTACATGCATTTTTGCAAATAATCAAGCTCACCTTTGATGAAAGAAAGATGTGAACTTGTAGTTGGCACATTTGGATCTGATGCAGGGCGAGGCTTGTCATGTGCTGTTGATCCTAAATTAATCTTCAGGCTGAATACATGAACAGTTCCTTTGTCGCTAGAGACTGCTAGCCACTGCAAATTAGCAGAGAAAGCCAAGCTATATATCTCTGCTCTATCAGCACCTCTTCTAACCTATTTCACCAGGAAGAATTAAGAACATTCAAAAACCAGTGAAATGAAGTAGAAAAACACACATTAGCAAATATGAATGCATAGAAATGGTATGAGAGCTCTGTAAGAGCCACTTGCTACAATTTGCAATTCGTCTGGGTCAACCATAAAAGTTCAACTTTGTCAAATATTACACAACAAAAAAGGGGGAAATGTTAAGCTACGGTCAAAAGATACTAGCAGTTCACCAGTCAAAAATGATATCGTGCACCAAACCTAAAGCTGCAACTGAATCCAAGACATCAATTTCTAGAGTCTCCTAATCAAAGATTTTCTTTCCACTCAAAAAATCAATAAAAAATAAATGTGGGAAAAGAGAGTAAACAAGAAAAAGAAGGATCCACTACTTAAGAGTGATTGCATGGCATATGCAACTCACCACCTATCGTGGTAATCCATGTTACTAATGCCCAAGTACAATTGATGTTACTGCCCTGGCATCTCCAATCCATTAATTTTCTATTCTACTCAAATAGTTGATGCTCTGAGTCACAGTACATGAACAAATAACAAATCTCTTCTAAGAGAATAAGACATAAGGCCACAGATGAGTCAAGCGGTATGCAACTAAGTTGATGTTTGGCTCGTTAAATGCTCACCCAAGGTATTTTCCAACTTAAATGAAACAAGTCCGAACCCCATTCCAAAGCTAAATTTTTAAATGAGACAAGCATGAACATAGAAAATACAGCTTGTTAGGCTCGCAATTTGATTTGTTAATAAGCGCTCATCAATAAGCTCATGAATACAAGGTTCTCCATACTGCAGCATACCACTCGATACAAGCGATACATATCGGTCCGACAAGGGACCGGTATGGGTGGTACATCAATATGCCTCCATGTACCATGTGTTGGTACGCTCAGTACGACTCATTACAGCTCGGTACATACCATATAGATAGTTGGTCGGTACATCGATACAGATCGGTAAGACAAACCATGCATGAATAAACCCATGAACAAACTCATTCATAAACAAATTTGTTCATAACAAGGTTCGTCGTGTTGAGTTGTATTGGGCAGTATAGGCAATACATACCAATCCGACAGTGGATCAACACGCAGACCTCCCTGTACCGAACAGTCCATAATAAGTGACCCTGTATCGAGCAATACAGGGTTTGTACCAAGCCAAACAATCAAAATTTGATCGTTACCGATCTGTATTTCGAATGTTACCAATGAAGGGTTGGGATTTATTGAATTCAAACAGTTCATTTGACCGTTTGAACTAGATTTAAGGGTTTTTAAACCCTTTCTACTCCCTCATTCACTCCCCTTTTACTTAAACTCTTCTACTTTCTCAATCTCTTTCTTCCTCATATCTTTCTCTCGTTCTCTCACATTCGCATTCTCTTAAACTGAACAAAGTTGCGATTTATAGATTGGATCAAATTTGGGAGGCTAATCGTATTATGGAGAATCTTATGACCAATAGCAGTACAGTGATAGTTGGTCACTTTTCTTCAATCAATAGTACAGTGATCGATTTTATGATACGAAGTAGTAGATCAGTGGCAAAAGTAGAAGTTCCAGTATTCTCCAACCTCTATACTAATGCATGCCGCAACACTACTTAACTCTGGAGTTACCTTGGACATGTGTGGTTCATGACGATTAGACTACGATCATCACCATATTGATGCACCAATGACATACAGTGTATCAGTATACTATGTCGTAGGATTAATTTCAGGATTAGGTCAGTCAAACATATCATATTGATATAAAAATGAATACATAGGGTCGAGGACCCCAATCCATTGCTCATAGAGTCCCGTTGTTCTTTTTTGTGGTAGAACTAGGTATATCCATCAATCGATCCATTTATTATTTCATTCATTTGAATAATAAAATCTAACTCAAAATCTAACAATTTAAATCATTTCTTTCCAAATAATTCAATATCAACGAAATGATGTTCCAGAATATGCTACAAAGCTATTCCTCAAAGCTTGAAAAAGATGTCACTATTCTTTTGTAATTTAGAATATTTTTGCTGAAATTATACTAAATTTATATTTATTTCCAACTTAAAAACCCTAATATAAGTTTGTTTTATTTTTCAAGTAATTTTTTGCCCTTTTTTGTGTCGTTAGCATGCCCTGACATGCCAACACTCGACACACCGGTACGTGCCGACCAACCGACACGTTGGTTTGGAACGGTAAGACAAACCTTAGTTTATAAGTTCTCATGAGTAAAAGCATGTCTATGAGTTCACAAATAGTATATCCAAAGAGTTGTCATTATAATATTTTACAAACTCATGAATAAGTTTATAAACTAATGATAAGCCATGTATTATGACATATGTCATAATCAATGACTTCAATTATTGTAAAACTGAAAAAACAAATGTATGTGCGAATTAGACTCATATTTATTTTTATGAATTGTTGCATCAATAATTAAAAATGAGAAATCAATTAATGTTTAGTAAATTACAGATATATATTTCTTTGGAATTGAAAAAGATGGATCAACAACAATACACAATTAATCATGATTTTGTATTTTTATAGACTATACATCATATGCACTTACAGTTTGAATGTATATTAAAAATATCTAACATTGTTGTTGTTATTATTTTTTGTTTGTTTTATTTTTTATTTGTATTTACTTTTCATAAATAGTGTTGGAAGTTATGCCTACTAAATTCTTAACTTTTTATTGAAATAATAGCTAGATTTTAAAACCTTCTCATTACCAATTTGAGCTTGAGATCAGTTCAACAACAATACACATTTTTTCATTGTTTTATATTATGATGGACTATGGATTATACGAATTTGAAGTCTATAAAATGTTGTTGATATTTTTTTGTTTTCTTTTTGGATATGTGTTTGTTTTTCATAAAAAAGTGATGGAACTTACAGAAACTAAATTAGTTAACTTGTACTGAAAATGAAATAATAGCCAGATTTTTCTTAGCAACTTGAATTTAAGTCTGGGCTGACTCATTTCATATACAAACTTGAGATCAAGCCAAGCTCATTAACAAGATAAACAAGTCATTAAGGAACTGAGCTTATACAAAGCTTGAGATAAGCTTAAGCTGTCCAAGTATAAGCCACGTCAAGCTTGAACATCATTTTCAAGCTCAACTCAAGATTTGAACAGAGCTCGAGCTACCTATTGAAACTAGTCGAGACTCTAGCTAAAGCTCAACTTGGCTTGGCTTGATTACAAATGCATAAAGACATGGACAGTAATCATAATTATGGATACAGTTACTTTGTTAGAATAAAAAAATATACCTCTTAAGGTTGGCTTGGTTGAGTGAAGCAAATAGGAAGAACATGGTGTTACACTAAATAAACCTAGATTAAGTTCAACCAAGCAACAAACTATAATAAGAAGGTGTAAAAAGAAAAAGTTATTATAGTTCCAAACCAAGTAAAATTGTTAGATTTTTAAACAACAACAACAACAAAACCGTAAGTCCCTACTATTTGAGGTCGACTACATGGATCTTTTGTCGCTATTGAGATCTGTAGAAAGTTATATATTTATTTAAATTCAGAATACTTAAAAATCCTTATTTATAATTTGTATTAAAGTCTTTTTAGGTCTTTCTCTACCTCTCCTCGTATCGTTAATATTAATTATTTCACATCTTCTAACTATCGTATCCAGAGGTCTCCTAATCATATGTTCATACCATCTTAAATGATTTTATCTTATCTTATCCTCTATCAAAACGATACATAGTTGTTCACAAATACAAGAATTTTTTTTCCTATCTTTCCTAGTAATTCTATACATCTATCTCAACATTTTTATCTCGACAACATAAAACTTTGCTAGATTTTTAAATAATGGCATATATGTTCAGAATTTGGAGTAATATAAATCTTTATATAAGAAGAAAAGGATAGTAACACCAACAATTTACATGCACTAAGAGGTGTATCTAGTGCACAAGGCTCTTGTCAATACAGGGTCTAGAGGGTCAATGTATATAACCTTAACAATTTGCATGCGCTAAAATTTACAATTTTTTTTTGCATAAAAACCAAATAATTTTGGTTGAACTGAAACATAAAAAATTGAGAACTTGATTTTCACCCCCTACTTGAACTTTGATTTCCATTACCATCCCATGCCAAGACTCTTTCGCCCTTAAAACTTCTGCGTCAAAACAGCTTAGGCATGTCCATTACTTCCTCAGAACTCATAGTTTCCTTTGATAGACCAACTTAATATGTTGTACAATCATATTATTGTCGTGCTCATTTTCTCCTATCCACCAAAAGAAGTTAACATGCCAACTAGGATTGAGGTATGACACTTAAAGAAACCAACACTTGAAGCCAGGCCATGGTCTGTGGTCAATAGTGATTCTCTTGTTACAATCTGGTCGAGATAAGAACACCCCTCACCTATAAAAGACTGCTCAATACACAAATAACTTAAACAATTTACTGACTGATAAACTATTGAATGTGATTTAGATTTGTCATGGAGTTGGTTAAATAAATTATCATTGTTCCTGAAAACAAAACTTCAGACAAATCTAAAAGCAATATAAGCATTGGCAGATGAAAAATAAATCAAGGAAAAATTGTGCAAACTTTGCTGCCTTTTTCAATAAATGAATGTACCTAATTAAATCATCCTATGAATGTTTAGAACTAAGGGTTCAAATGGGTGAGCTAGCCCATCCAGTCAGTCAGTAGACTCGACAAACGACAAACAGGTAAAAATTAAGGACTTGAATTTATTTTCTCAAAGCTGGATCAACCTCAACCAGGACTGATTGATTAAAATATCTTCAAAGCAATATTAGCACCACAATGTAAAATTGGTCATAGTTATCTACAATTATCCTCTAACTACAGGAATAAGATCAAGATAGCTAAATTGAGTTAACAATCTATTATCAGTGGTTTTGGGGCAACAGTTATCTTCTATATCTTGGTTTTCTAAATCTCACATCATTTCATGCCCTAGTTCGTGTTATTCTCATACTGATTAAAGTTTCATTAATCATTTGCATATCTTTGCTATGATGTTGCAATTAGATGGGATGAAAGACTATCATGACGATAATTTGCAATGCTGTTGAGCCAGCTTGGTAATCAATAAGTGGGAAATTCTATACTTGCCTAAGAAGTTCCCAAGCATTTATGAGGACAGTCTAACAGTTTAGGAAGTTCACTTGAAAAAACAAAAAAAATCATATATATAAGTAGCTACCATAAAAAACCTAAAAAATAGAAGATATTATCGCAAATTCTTGAGACAAGCATATAGTTGTGAAAACAAAAAACCAAATGAGAGGTTAAACTAATTGACAACAAAACATAATCCTAATAGATTTTCCTCAGTTAAACAAAGTTACATAATATGGCTTGGCAACATATTAAGAAAGCTAAAAAGTAAAATCACAAGAAGCAGGATTTTCCAATTCTCAACTACAAAATGAATAACTTGAAAGAGAAATAGTTCACTTGCTACGATAGCACAAGAAGAAAAAGAATGAAGCAAATCAAAAGAATCTAATATAAGTTACTAGTAACTAAACAAAGGAAAAGGGGAAAGTGATAATGATGGTACACGACAAAGAAAAGGAAGTGATAATACATGCTAACTTGAAAAATAACAGTAATGTGGGAAAAAAATAACAGTAATGGAAAAGAATATTTTAAGCACTTAAGTACCAGTGACAGAATAGCAATTAGCAATAGCAGCAAATTATGATATAGTGGAAGGAATCAGGGGAAAAAGATGATGGAACTGGTAGAAATCATTTTAGCAACAGTATTAAAGGAAAAGAAAGCAGTATGGGCATAATAAAGAAAATAAATATACAGAACACAAAATTCCATAATAATAAAAGATACATAAAAGAGAAAGAGAAAGATAACCAATAAATAGCAGTAGATATCAATCAGCAGTAAAAGAAACAAAAGGTGCAGGAGAGTAGTGGAAATGGAAATACAACAAAAGAAATGAAATAGGAAATTCCTATATGCAAATATCAACGAGAAAGAAAATGAAAAGGAAAGATAAAATGATACCTATTTTGCTGCCAGCAATATCTATTATAGTATCTTACACATGTTGACTCTATACCACTAAGTTGTGATGTGGCAATCTACCTTGGACTTAAGCTTGGAACTCTCGACTCAAAAAAAGAAAAAAAAAGCTCTTACACTTAAGCTTGAAACTATATTATTCGCTTAATCAATTAAGCTAGAATTTCATGGCCTACAAATAAGTAATCTGATGTATAAGATGCTAATAGATTCAAATGATCTAGAACAAAGCTTCTAGACCCGAGATCAATATTTTCTTTCAAAATTATATAGCCTGCTCTAAGAATATAGGTTGACCAGACATATAGCCATGTAGATCAATGAGCATAAATTAAAATCTTCGCTCAAAGCAAAAGATATGATGACACAAATTTTTACTATTATAAGGAATAACAAAGCGGCATGTTACAGTCGAGAATTAAGAGCATAATTTGGTTACTAGGCTTTTGCATTTGAATCTCAACATGTAACCAACATAAAAAGATTATTCTATTAATTGATGCCATAATTGTTGGAATAAGACATTTCCAAATATTCCTATTTGAAACAACTCCATGGATTTGATTTTGCAGGTTATGTGCTACCTGTTTGTTTGAACTTAACAGAACAATCGAGTTGAGCATCAACTTTAAATTTCAGTAAATACAATTAAGATAACTTTATGAATTTCAATTATGTTATAACTTATAGAAAAAACTATGCAGTATGCAGAATTTCACGTATGAACAACTGTTTCCTACAAAAATGTAGACAATTTTATGTTTCAAAATTACTGATTGAACAATGGCATAGTGCATGATATTAAACAATAGAAAAAGAAAAAATTGATATCCATGGTAAGTTTGATCCAATGCGAGGTCTTACTTCTTGAAGGAGCATTCCATCGACTGTACTGAATATCCTAATCAGTGTGCCCTTGGAGCTTGCAGTTGCAATCAACCGTCCATCCTGAGAAAGTGCGAAGCAAGCAATCCTTGAATCATGTGCCATTATGAACTTTGTCGACCTCGCCCCATAGTGCTCCACCCTGACCTGGCCCTTCTGACCACCGGGGCAGACGAGCACAAGCGACCCTTGTTGCTGTGAAACAGCGCATAAACCCTTAGGATTGGGCACAGTCTCAATCTGATGCACCAATTTGAGGTCCGCAAAATTGTACACGAATATTTTATGGTCGAGCACCACGATGATCCTGTCTCTACGGAGCCGGACAGCGCGGACATCCGACCGAAACGACAGCTCCCCAATGCACCGGCTCTGGTGATCATCCCAAATCATAACCTTATTGGGCGGATAATACGGGCTAGTCCCGCCTCCGACGAGCGCGAGGATGTTACACCTGAACAGCATCTCGACAACGCCGACGCCACCGCCGTCGAAGTCCCGGCGAAATATTTCCCGAAAGGGGTCACAGTTGTAGATCCGGAAACCCCTATCGGTGCCAGCGGCGAAGCAGCCGTCGTCCTGGTTGAAGGAAAGATGGAGCAGCGACGGCGCCACCGAGTCGGCCTCCACCTTCGGCGGCGACGACGAGGAGCTGACGGGTAGGAGCGGCGGAAGGTCTGCCGGGAGAGCCGATTCGTGGGAAGAGTACGAGGTCTCGGCGGCGGGTAAATCGACGGAAGGCGCAACTTCGCCGCAGGACTCGGGTTCGACGGGCTCCTCCTCCTCCCTCGGAACGATAGACCGAGGCGGCGAGGGCCGGGAATCCTCCACGAGAGGGGGGGCAAACGAAGAATCAGAGTCAGGGTCTGGATTCGTCCACGGGAGAGGAGAAAGCGAAGAAGAAGAAGAAGAGGGGGAGGAAGGCGATGGAGGGATCGAGATCGAAGCCATGGATGGAGAAGGGGACGAGTAGAAGCGAGATGAGAAGGAAGGCGGGCGGGGAGAAGAGGGGAGGCGGCGAGGACTCGCCGTAGAAGACAACACGGATTCGTTGTTAAATTACGGTTATGCCACAAGGTGCACAATATAAGAACAAGATGAGGTTACTTTCGTTCCGTCTGTGGGGATCGGATTGGCGAGCACAAATAATTGTGCTCGCCGTGAGCGACAGCACACCACATTCTTCGAGTCGTCGTGGCGGATTATGAGGGGGCCCACCTTTGACACCGTCAATACAACGTCATTTTATATTTCTTATTTCTTCATGTGAGTGAGACCTGAAATATTTTTATTTACTTACTTATTTGATAATGTATTTATTTATAGTTTGAGGTGTTTAATTGATACTTATTAGTGATATCATTTAGACAAAATTTCCACAATTGTTAACACTTCATAGTAGTATCATATATGTAATTATTACATATTAATGCTTGGAATATATCAAGCCACGCTAATTAGAAATATATATATTTATTATAAGATCAAATTAAGATTGAGTAACCGAAGTATATTTTTATCAAATAAAGTTAGATTATAGTTGTTGTGTGATACAATCTTCATTTACAAATTTAAAGCGATATATAAAACTAATAAAACTAAAAATCATAAACATATATAAGCATTATATCAAATATCTTGTTTATAATTTTATCCATGATAATTTAGCATAAATATTATTTATAAATAACATAAGCATTTTACATTTAGAGGATGCTAATATAATTTTTAAAAATTTTTATATATCCTCTAATATTATTTAAATCATAAAAATTATCAACATTATTTAGTGAGAAACTAACATAATTTATGTAAATTTATTTATTTATATAATATATATTATATTATTTATTATAAATATATAGGTTGTATTTTTATTTATTTAAAATTTTAAAATATTAGAAGGGTAAATTTATAATAATATTACATCAATATATATTTAAAATATACATTTTATCTATTATTTATCAAATACTCTTAACTTAACTAAACATATAATATTTTTCATATCTTCGACAAAAGATCTATATAATTGATCTTAAATAGTTAAAATTTATGATTTTATTATTATTGTTTGATTAACATAACAAAAGCGAGAAACTAATACTTTGACTTTATAGTTAAGAGAAAAAAATTTACATATGTATTATTGTAAATCTCTACTAACTATTGTAAATTAATAATTAAAAACATTAGGAATTTCTAATGATTTATTTATTTTAATAATTATTCTAACAAAATGAAGAATAATTTTATACGAATTGAAATCCATATTTGTGAAATTATATAGTATCAAAGGACGCAAATATCCGATTGACTGCATCAAAATTTCTATATTCATTCTAATGGAGAGGATTGGTTCAATTCAGTTCAACCAAGTCCAAATTAATTATCAGAATCCCCAGTCATGTATTTGTGTAAGTTAACATATGATGATCTGAACTAAATCATTACAGGATTGAGGATTCCAAAACACTGAGCTCTGTGTGGTGTCCACACTAATGAATAAAGTATATCTAAAGATGAACAAAGAATTGAATATCGAACACTCTAAACTTTATACATTCACTAATTTGCACTAACCAACATCGACGACATGATGAAACGAAGAGGGAAGAGGAAGTCGTCTTCTCTAGAAACCGAAGTCGCCGGCATCATCGAATCCGGCATCGTAGCCTGCGCCGTAGGCGGAGGCGTCGGACATCATGTCCCCAATCAGAAGCCCGCCGAGGGCACCGCCGAGGAGCCCCGCTCCCAACCCCACCCCGAGCCTGTTCTTCCTCTGCGGCTGTACCACCGGTGCCGGCGCCGCCCAGTACCCGTACCCCGCCGGAGGGTACCCGTAACCGTACCCATATGGTGGCGCTTGCTGGTACCCCGACTGTGGAGGATAAGGCGGCGGCGCTGCCCCGTATGCGGGATACGGGGCCGAGCTGGGGCCCGGCGGGTACGCCATCACAGGCTCATCGACCTTCGCCGAGGACGGCGCTGAGTGCGAGGCGGAGACCGCAGGGTATGACGTGACCGGAGGCCGGCGGGCGTCGAACGGGGCGGCGGCCGACGCGGTGGCGGGCGCCAAGACCCGCTCGCTGAGGCTGTAGGAGAAGTTGAGGACGCCCTTGGGCTTGCCGGATTTCATCCCGTGGACCTGATAGCTGACGAACTGGACGGGCCGCGGGCCATCGCCGGCACCGGCGAGGAGATCGGAGAGGGGGACACGGACCTCGCCGATGTCACGGTCTCCGAGGGCGCGCTCGGTGCGGAGGAGGATGTGGAGAAAGTGGCGATGAGCGACGTCGTTGGGGACGGTGAGGCGGAGGGTGGAGTTCCAGGACGGGTTGCGGCCGCCCTCGCGATCGGGAGGCGTGCGCTGCCACACGCGGGGATCGCTAGAGATGGTGACAACGGCGTAAACGGCCATCTTGGAGAAGACGTTGACGTTCTTGAGGTCCTTGGCCGAGATCAAGGTGATCTCCATCGTTCTAAACGCCAAGATTCGATCTGGGAATCCTACACGATGAGATTTTGGAGAGAGCTGCGTTTGGGGTTTGGGAAGAAGACGGACGATCATTATATAGAGACTTAATCATTATGTCGGTTTTGGCGAAGCGGTATCGCCTGTTTCGTAGCAGCTTCGCGTATTTGTTTACGCGTTTGTACTATCAAATTACAATAATACCGTTTTTACCTGCTGCGTGGAGCTCGGAAATGGAGCCATGTGGGCCTTTCATATTTGACGGATGACTGAGGTCACAATTATTCATCCGTTGGGACGACCGGCTTTGCTGAAAACCTAGAAGAGGCGGTTCTGTGGACGGAGTCACGCCCGCGTTGGCTTTTGGTCAGTGCCAAAGTCGCCGACGATGGCATGACTTCAAGGGAAGTTTCTCATTCAGAGTAAATAGGTAAAAATATGTGAACGTCCTAAAAAAAATAGGTTTCCAGTTTTGACAATTTTCCAAAAGTAAATTATAGTTGTGCTCAATAATAAAACGCGAATTTTCAATCAACTGCATGGATACTTTCTTATAAAATAATTCTAAATAAATAAATAAAAGTAATTAATTTTTTACTATTTTTAATATGAATTATTTTAGACAAAATCGAATTTTAGAAATACGATCGCACCCATGTTCACCTCTAGATGGAGTTGGTGGGGTATCTCTTACCAATTATATTAGGACCATTTTTTTTATATATAATTGACAGGTTCTCTAACCATTATTTATCAATTTTATCATATCCATTAGGTATTTATGTAGGTATTTAAATTGGAATCGAATTTATGTATCTTTTTCCTATCTGAATCCATCCCATATTATGTGATTAAACTATACCTAAATTAAGTTCATTAAATAATAAATCTGATGTATTAAACAAATATAGAGTTAGAATAGGTTGTCTAACACACAGTAAGGGTTTAGAGTTTGAGATATAGGGAGAATGAAGAATTCAATATGAGATCCTTATAAAAAAAAAACTATAATGGGGTGTACCTGATAAGACATTTTGATGCTTAAATTAATAAGAATTTGGATGCTCTGATATGATGCCAAAGAAAGCATTCTAAACACATCAGGCAATCGAACGCCTTGGATTTAGATCATGATAAATATCAAAAATAATTATGAGTATTATTTACGGACCAATGGGGTGTGGAATTATGCATCGAACCTATGGGATGTGGAGTAACAACTTGTTGAGTCAACTTTCCCATTATTGTCGTGCGGTCGAGATTGTGAGGTCAAGTCAACACCCTACTTAATGCCATGCTATTAGCCTTGTAGGGTTGGATCTCACATGATGTATCGATTAAATAAGATTAAGATGTTAGTTAAGGTGTTAGATATGCGAAAATAACTTGTTTGTCCAGATGGATCAATGATTACTTATACATCTTGTCTCCCTTATCATCTTCCTTGATCGTGTTTTAATGCATGAAATGGGGTTGAGACACGATGTACTATTCAATAGGTTGTCAACCTAATCTAGTAGTTATTCGGTGATGTTTCATGCTTAAGTTAATTATTTCTTTGAGAGTTATTTCCCTTAAGGTTGTGTTGTTATCAAAAATGCTCCATGATTAATTTAGCCATGTTGCCATTGTAAGATGTTTTATGGATGATTCAATTACATCATCATTGTGGAACATTTCATGACTAATTCAATCACGTTGTTATTGCAAGATGCTTTATGGTCGAATCAATAACATTATCATCCCAAGACACTTCATAGATGATTTAACCATGTCATAGTCGTAAAACACTTTATGGTCAATTTGGTCATACCATCGTCGTCGGACGCTTCATGATCGATTCGATCATGTCATCATCATCAAGAATGTTTTAAGGTCGATTCAACTGCATAGTCGTCCAAAGATATTTTATGGTCGATTTAAGTATACCATTATCGCATGATGCTTTATGACTGATTCAGTTGCATTATTGTTGAGAGATGCGCCTAGGCGATTTAGTCATTGGTATTGACGAATGGACGCTCTATTTATAGACGTTGAGAGACCCTTCATTTGTCTTATGATTTTGGACAAATGACATAGTACGAGATCGCTTAAAAAAGATTACTCGCAAAAATTATGATATCCTCGAATTCTTAACGGTTTGATTAACAACTCGTGTAAAGCTTCCCCATTAGGCCATGTACCCAATATACATGTAATCATTACAGGATATTTATATCAAGTCAGACATAGCAGGAATATTAGAAGCTAATACGATGGTGATGACATAGCAAGCATATTAGAAGCTAATACGTTGGTGATGACTCGCATGAGCAAATTTGATCTACCATAGGGTTTATTAAGTAATCCAAAATATAAAGTGATAAAAGTGAGTAGCATTCGTGGCACACTGAACAGCGAGTCATACATACGTGTTCAAACACTCAAAGAGATAATTCCTGATATCAATATGATTAAATTTTTTAAAGGTGCATCTCTTATTAATTACGTGGTTGAATCAATCATAAAGCATTCTATGTTGTTAACGCGATTAAATTGACCCAATCCCCTTGCCTCCTGACACCTTAACCTAAAATGGACTTAGAAATGGACCTCGCCTCATGTTGGACAACCAAAATTTATCTTAACATATAGATACTTAAGAAATTTTAATGTATTATCATTATCATTCAATGATGGTATAATACTTTTAAATTTCACCACACTAAAATATAAATTTAATTAATTACTTATGCATCCAAGTTAGAATCTAAATCCAAAAGGGTAAATCAACAAATGACGTCACTTTGCCCCAAGACTTAAGTTTATTGAACTCTTCCATCCATACCTCAAAATATTTCCTCTAGGTTAAACCCACTTTTGGGTATAATAATTAAGGTTAATTATTATTCACCAAAATTATTCTATCATTGTCGACTACTAACTTGAGCACTAGAGAGACTATGTCAAAAATTTCATTCGACCTCAGTCTTTATATAGATCAATCATAGAGTATGCGATCAAGCCGCCTTCAGCCCCCCAAGTGAGCATATGAATCTTCCTCTTAGCCACATCATATTTTGTATGCTTATAGTCCTGATTCGAGTTGGGCTAATCCAAGCGTCACTATATTTTTGTTATCATTTTCGTACTAAGAGAGCCAATGTTATAAGAACATTATTCTGTCAACCACTCAATGAGCACCATAGCAAGGGTGCTCCACCCTTACCTACATACACAACCTAAGGTGCTCTCTAGTATAATAAAGAAGTCAACATGACTTAAGACGCTCTTTATAATAACAACATAACTAATATGACATGAGGTACTTTCTATCACAATAACATAATCAACATGGCCTGAAGTGCTCTCAACAATGTTAGTATGGCCATAATCCAAAGCACTCTATACGATAACAACATGACTGATATGGCCCGAAGCACTCTTTATGATGACGGTGTGATTGATATGGTAAGAGGAGCCCCCATGATGATAGTGTGATTGATGCTCTCTATCTTGTTAGTGCAGTCGACATAACCATAAACTCCCTCTATGATGACATCACAATTGACACAGCCTAAAGCAATCATTTTAACAATAATGTGGTCGAAATGACTCAAGATGCTCCCTTCGATGAAAATGTGGTCAAAATGCTCTTTAGGATGATAGTATAATCAACATTACTCAAAACACTCTCTACAAAGGCAACATGGTTGACATTGCTCAAAGGACGATTGACATAGTTGAAGCGCTCTTATTGGTGACACCACTTGAGGCATTCTCTATTATACCATTGCAATTAATATGACCCAAAGAGCTCTTCGTGACATTAGCATGATCAACATGGCCCAAAGCACTCACGACCATGATATGTGACTGACATAACCTGAAGCACTCTTTGTGATGGTGTAACCGACAATATCCAAGACACTCTCTATATTGATATTGTGACAAACAACTGTAAACGCTCTCTACAATGACAACATGAACGATATAACCTAAAGCTCTTTGTTTGATGTTAATATCATTAGGAATTCTAAGGGCGACATCATATGCACAAAAAAAAAATATAAAACAAAAATCTTCAAATTTCTCAAAAAGGTGTTTATCATCGTGCAAAGATTGGTGCATAAAAACATCCCAATGGCCGACACATCCTTTGTACCTACAAGTGTCTCTAACACAAAGCCAACTTGCTCAGTGTTCAAATAAAATTTTGCATGAGATGGGTTGATTGGCCAATCCATGATAGGTTGCCCTGAAGTGGGTATATCAACCAACCTAGAGCTAGAGTTCCTGATATGAGTAGATTAATAGGTTTGTGGTTGATCGATCTGGTAAATCTACCCAATGTGGGCAGATCATCCTAGTGAACTAATCCACCTAATGTGACCAGCTTATGAGTTTTAGAGTTGATCGATACAATAAAGTAATCCACTCGATGTGGTTAATCAGTAGTCGTTTGAGAGACATATTTTATTGTTCAACATATGTAGATCGAGAGACAATGACAATTTGAAGGGAGATGAATGTGGTCCCATCACCTGGTGTGGGTTCGTGGACTCTAATCACAGAGATGTTTTTACGACTCGATGTGGGTCCCTAGGTCCCACTATATGACGTACTACCTCTACCATACCTTCATCCACACTGACCATCCATACTAAAATTGGATATAAAGTAATGACTTATCGAGTTAACTTTCTCATTAGTCTTATATGTTCAATCTCATGGGCTCTAATCGATGCCCTCCTTGGCATCACATCGGTAGTGTTGTAGGGGTCGGATCCTATATGATATGTCAATCAAATGAGATCAAAGGGTGGGCATGATGTCCTCTAATTGAAAATAACCAATATGTTTTGATATGTCAAGTAAAGTTTAGGCATGATGTATCATTCAATAGGCTATTAACCAATATTTCATGCCTATATTGGCTTTGTCATATAGTCATTTCCTCATTGGACTCGATAGTATTATTGTCAAAAGGTACTTTTCAAGTTGATTCATGATTGATATAACTATATTATTATCATGAGATGTTTCATGGCCAACATCATGGGGTCAAATCAATAACCTCGTTATCACCATGTTTTTAGCCTTATAGGGTCATATCTTACATGACGTGTGAGCTAAATGAGATTAAGATATTATCCATTTGAAAAAATGATAAGTCAAGCATACAAAGATGATACATCAATAGTTACATATGCATCTATATCCCTTATCATCTACCCTCATTGTGTTTTGACACATGAAGTGGGGTTGAGACATGATGTACCTTTCAACAAGTTGTCAACTACATCAAACACTTATTTCATGATGTTCTATGCCTAAGTTATCTATGTCATCGAGAGTCATTTCTTTATTAGATTCAATTGTATTATTGTTGTAAGGTGCTTCATGATTAATTTAGTCATGATGTCATTCTAGGATGCTTTTTGGCCAATTTAGTTATATCATCATTGCAGGATATTTTATGACCAATTTAAACTTAATCATCATGAGAGGATGCTTCATGGTTGACTCAACCACATTATTGGATGCTTAATGGTTGATTCAACTATATTATTGTCTTATGATATTTTATGATTGATTCAATTGTGTTTATCGTCAAGATATATACTCTCAAGCAATTTAGTCATATTATTATTTACAACTCAATCGCGTCATTAAAGAGAAGAGACGTTCTATTTATAAGGGTCAAGAGACCCTCGTTTGTATGATAGGTAGCTTGGACAGATAACATATGAATTTGAGATTAGCCAAAAAGGATTTACCATAAGATTATGATCTCCATGAGTCCCTAATGATTTAGTTGACAAATGACATGAAGCTTCCCCATTAGGTCACATATGCAATCTGCAGGTAATCATTTCATGACATCAGGGATCAGATTAAAGTAGATTAGGTGATGTGCCCAAAGCGATAGGCCTATTAGAAGTCGATGCAATGGTGATAACCCACAATATGCATTAGGGATATGTTATGCAATTCTGGATTGAAAGTGAGCAATGTGCACACATAAAGGATACCAATATGACTGAACTTTCAAAGTGGAATTCCCAACACCAACATGGCTAAATTGTCTAAAGGGACATATCCCAACAATAATGTGACTGAATCGATCATACGATAATAACAAGGTCAAATTGGCCATAAAGTGTCTAGTGATAATAACACGATCGCATTGACTATAAAGAATCCTCCAATGATAAAACAACTAAATTGGACATGAAGCATCATGCAACAATAATACGACCAAATCTACGATGAAGTTTTATGGTAATGATAACACGTATGAATCAACTATAAAGCATCCTATAATGACAACATAGCTAAATTACTCATAAAGCACCTTATGATGACAACACAAATTGCG
The DNA here is from genome assembly GCF_036884655.1 of Musa acuminata AAA Group. Lineage (NCBI taxonomy): Eukaryota > Viridiplantae > Streptophyta > Magnoliopsida > Zingiberales > Musaceae > Musa > Musa acuminata. Next base: position 7,413,478 of record NC_088334.1, on the reverse strand, counting down.
TCCGATAATTTATGGATGAAACATCATCTATTAAGTGCCCGATGTTGTTGACATCCTATTGAATGGTATATCATATCTTGATCCCGCGTCACATATCAAAATGATGGGGCATAGATGATAAGGGATATATGACATGTGACCAACTGTTGACACATCATCCATATCTAGTTAACCAATCTTTTCCACTAGCTCGACACTCTAGTCTCATTCAATTGAGATGCCATGTGGATTCGACCATACAAGGCTAACAACATGGAGCTAATGAGAGCATCAACTTGGTCATCACAACCTTTGATGACCAAATGAAGCTTGTAACTATATCCCATATTCTTATGTTTGACATATTATGTCACAACCTTTGATGACCAAATGAAGCTTGTAACTATATCCCATATTCTTATGTTTGACATATTATGCCACAATCTTTTGATCACCTACCACATTATAAAAAAAATCTCAAATGCATCTTTAGCTAGGAACACTCCTTGATTGAACACATTTACTTCCACATCTAATCTGATCGTATCCTTTCAATTCTTACTAATTTAAGTATCATAAGAGTTTTATCCAATAAACCTCTACATAATTTTCTAGGAGGGTTTCATTTTAATATGTAATAAACCTAGGAGTGAATCTCAATCGGCTCCGAACCCTGTCTTTGTGTCAGACAACTAAAATTTACCTCAACATATATACTTGAAAATTTTTGACATTATCATTATTAAACTAAAATCTAAATTTGATTACTTATGCATTATTAAACTAAATCCCTAAAATTTAAGCAATCAAATAGATTAAAAATAAATTTTGACTTATTGGAATCTATAATCTTCACTTGAATGGGAGAGGGACAAATAATGCATCGCAACGTGCCCACCAGAAGCCTATGAAAACAAATGGGCCTATTTCAAAGTCCGGCCCAATTACAGGGAAATGACGTCGGTGTGGCAACGTTTAGGGTTTTTGGAATACCTACAGATAAAAGGGCACCTTTTTGCCGAATCGCCCTCGGTTCCACTCTTAATCGTTTGAGGCGAGAACAGGAGACGGCGGCGGCAGACCAGCCATGGTTCATGTCAGTTTCTACCGCAACTGTAAGCCGCTCTCTTCGTTAATCTGTGATCTGATACTTTGGATTTGATAGGGATTATTTGAGAGGACTTTTGTCCGCAAATTTTTGAGGAGGTTTTCGGAATTTGAGATCTGATCGAGAAGCCCTAGTAAATGTGGATGATGTTTGGCAGATGGGAAGACCTTCAAGAAGCCCCGCCGCCCGTACGAGAAGGAGCGGCTGGACGCGGAGCTGAAGCTGGTGGGGGAGTACGGGCTCCGGTGCAAGCGCGAGCTGTGGAGGGTGCAATACGCGCTCAGCCGTATCCGGAACGCCGCCAGGGATCTGCTGACGCTCGACGAGAAGAACCCCCGCCGAATCTTTGAGGGCGAGGCCCTGCTCCGCCGGATGAACCGGTACGGCCTCCTCGAGGAGGGCCAGAACAAGCTCGACTACGTTCTCGCGCTCACCGTCGAGAACTTCCTGGAGCGCCGCCTTCAAACGCTCGTCTTCAAGTCCGGGATGGCCAAGTCCATCCACCACGCTCGCGTCCTGATCAGGCAGCGTCACATCAGGTTGCCCGACTCCTCCTTTTATGACTAATAATGCCCACTGTCGTTGCGAGTAACTGTGTGTTGAAAGCTCCCATTTACAGCTTTGTTGTGATATCATTGCTAGGATAATTTTTGCCTCTTCTATTTGGACATGACTAGGTAAGGTAGTCTGACAGGTTTTCTGATTGGATGAGAAGATTTTTGGCTATGATTAATTTATTTTATATTTGCTAATATTCTAGGAATTCATGCAATTTCCACTTCTGAACAAAAAGAATATATTAGGGTATGCATTATGCTACTTTGCATGTTGTATGTTTTCTGTCATGTAGTTGTTTTCTAGCATTTTCGTTGCTGACCATTGAATGTTCTGTTCATGGGTCATATCCGACTTGTGTTTTCCTTTTGACATGTGTGGTAGTTTCTCTTTTGATAAGCTGCATTATAGATGAGGATTCTTCTCTGTGGTTTTGTGTTTCATGTTGCATCTACTTGTTCTTTAGGTAGCTTTTCTGGTGGTGCATTTGATCAACATCCAATCAACGTCCAAATTTGTCTTTCTGCTTGGAATGTCTTACTTTGTTTACTACCTTGTGCATGGAGTGTTCAGTGTGTCTTCTGTAGGTTTATTTATAGTCTTATTAATTCAGTGCTTGACAGCTCTGCCTGTTCACTTCCATTAAGATGTGATCAATTTAGTCAAATAAAATACCTGATTGAATTGTTCATAAATAAGTCTTCTCTCATTTGTTGAATTCTTACAGGTGCTCCTTGTTGACAACATTTTACTTTTTCTTATTTACATAGGATCACTTGGGTGTATATCTTACATGTATGTGCTGAGATTTTGTAATGTTTTTGTAGGTTGATGTTCAAATGTGTTTTTCTTGGTATACAATTAAATATGGGATTATCATGTTTATTTGCTTCCCATGCATGCTTTGAAAGTGTGAATTTTCTTGTTTGATGCTACTTTTTGCTTTCTTGTTCTTCTCATTTTGCCATTAATTATTTAATTTTCTGGTTCTAAAAGTTATTGCTATTCAATTTGTTCTTGTTCTTGAAGTAGGGATGACAGAATGTATGAAGTAATGAACCCATTGATAGCATAAATCGTGTCTAAATCCTTTCTTGTAACAATTATTTCAGATGCTTAAAAATTCTTGTTTGATTACTGTATCATATTTTTTTCCAATTATGTATCTATTTTAGTTCGGATTCGTGGTTTGTATTTGCTGGAAAATAATCTGCATGTTGCGTTAGTAGCTGGGCGTCGAATGTTTTCTTATCATCAAAGAAGTTTAATGAACATAACATCCTACTTTGAATATTTTCCATGAATTCTTAAGTCGAGCAACAAGATCATGCTATTTGTGTGTTGGAACTACATCTGCTCAAGTTTGAGCCTAAATTCAGCCTTTAATTCTGTAATTCAAGATTTTTTAATTTTTTTTGTTTTTTGTGATATTTCTCGTTATTTTGTGATTGTAAGAGTTTGAAAGTTGTTCAGTTCCTACAAAAGAGGAAACCGCTAGCTAAATCCTAAAGCATTTCTTTCTCATTCAAGTGGAACTAGGGATGGTTTAATACATTTTACAAAGAGGTAGGTAATGAAGTATAAAATGGGATGTTAGCCCTTTGTGTACATTTCAGTTTGTTTTCAGCATTAGCCACATCAAAAGAGTTGCAGTTTGGTAGTCTCTATAATTTGAAACTTTCATCGATTTGGAGGTTTTGCAGCTTGCCTTGTTTCAGATTTAGTTTCACAAGTTCCAGTGGATTGAGATAGTTTTGATGGGTTTGGCTCAATAATCAAACAACTTTATAGGCTCACCCTATTTTGTTCAGCTTCTGTTGATCCAAATCAAGGTAGGTGAAAATCAAATATTTTGTTTTACTACAAGTAAATATTAATGTTTGTTAGGCAGTTATACCTTGTCATTGTCTTCGTTGCTTTGCCTCTTCTGATTCCTTTTTTCTTTCAGTGCAGATATTACTGCCATGGGTGCAACTTAAGTTTGAATTTTCATAGTTGTATTTGACTTGAGAGCTAGTTAACACTATATATCCCCATTTTCTTGAGACTATCTGGCCTAACTCACTGCATTCTACCTAAACCTTTTTAAAAATCTGATTAAAAGGGCTTAGAAAATGACCTGATTTGATCATCTGTACGGACCATTGAGCTTGTCATTGGCGCAATGCATTCCTCAATTGGGGTTAAAATCAATATTGCTTAGTGGATTTATGATTCGTTAATGTTACTGTTTGTGTACCTGGTTGATGAGATTCAAATGCAAGACTGGTCTGACTGTGTAATCCTGCAAGGTTATTCCAATTGATTTTATTACCACCTTTGTTTTTTTAAGAATCTTAAAGATAGTTTCAAGTTCATGCTTATGAAAACATCTGCAAGACTCTCAGACATGTTTGAGTGCATGCACAAAAGCAACTTTTTATTTCCTTTTATCTCTGTAAAGTTTTTCCAGTCACAAGGTATATTAGGTAGTTGTAGAGAGGGAGAGAATATAGCGGAACGTCAATCACCTCATGTTTCAAATTTTGTGGTGAAACTGCTTTTGTTTTTATTACATCTTGCATCACCTATATTTTATTTGTCATGACACCTGTAGAGCCAAGCTAAACTTAGATGTGCTCATCTAGTATCCAGTGGGTAAGGGATTCGAGACTAGTGTTTCACTTCTGAATCTAAATCCGGTTAGTTTTCTGTATCTATTATGGTTCAACTTTGTCTTCTCTCGTTCTAAGATTCAATTACTTGTGGTTACACAATGACTTTTTTTTAATGGTAATTCCTATTGACTTGAAAATGCCTCCACATGTTCCCTATTTGAAGAATCCTTTGTGTAGACAAATGGCTTGGCAATAGTCTGAGTTTGTGTTCATTTAATATAGGTATACATATAATTTTGCATCATCTAAGTTTGTGTTCATTTGATCCTGCTTACAGAGTCGGAAGGCAAGTGGTCAACATCCCATCATTCATGGTCAGAGTGGATTCTGCAAAGCACATTGATTTCTCGCTGACTAGTCCATTCGGTGGAGGCCGCCCGGGAAGGGTGAAGAGAAAGAACCAGAAGGCTGCTGCAAAGAAGGCAGCTGGAGGTGACGGCGACGAGGACGACGAGGAATGAGGATTGTGCTTTGGTTGTGCCTCACCTAATAATTTTTCTACACTTCATTAGACTTGGAGTTTCTATCTATTTGCACAAGATTTTCCTGTTTTAAGGTAAGAAACTCCCATCTTTCAGTTTTCCCTGTCATTTCCATGTTACCATCTGCAGATGGATTTTGCTGGATTTTGACATGATGAAGTATTTTCTTTTCATTGCTGATTCGGCTAGATATGAATTGGGTGAATGAGGTATCATTATTTATTATGTTTCGATCTTTATGGTTTAGTTTTCGTGTAAACAATAAGGTTGATGAATTTGCCATATTTGCTGCTTCGATAAATGATGTTAAGTTATCATTAGTTTCGTCTGAGAATAAATTTATTTAAGTATTATGGTTGTCTTTTTTCATTTAAAAGATGGATTATTAGTAAATATTAGGAATAAAGTGGACAAATCACTTAAAATGGGGCATTCATTGATAGCATACGCCTTTTCATTTGTTTCCCTTTCTGAAACAAAAACTTCAAAATAGAGAATATTTGGTGACACTTTCTGTTTTCTCTCTCATGAAAACATTTTCATTCTTCACCTCTGCTAATCTTTACAAATCAAACATTTTGGATCTCGAGTTTTCAGACAAAAAAATCAAATAGACAACTATGAGAGAGAGAGAGAGAGAGAGAGACTGAGTGAGAGAGGGAGTCCGATCTCACTTACTAGAGTAACGCGCCATCCTATTTGATGATAGCGGAGAATTCAAGTAGCGAACACTTGCCTTCTTCCCAAGCCAAAGAAACACAAGAATAAGAAAACAAAAAACACATGTTAGATAGGCCCACGGCAACTGGATAAGGCATGGAGGGAGTAGTAAAAGTCAACGAAAATGGGCCCACGGCAACTGGACAAGGCATGAAGGAGGAAGAACTCTGCATTCGAGTCAAAGAAAACAAAAGAAAAAGCCTGTTAGATGGGCCCTCGGCAACTGGCATGAAAGAGAGACGAGTAGGAACGTCACTAGACTTTTATGAATACAACCAAAACATTTTATTTTATGTTCAAACCATAACCATGACCATGACACAACTAATAATGTAGAGCATGCAAGCAGTCTCCATTTTGACATCTTAAGTGACAGCTCTCAAGTTTGAATCCATATTTTTAAGTGTACTGTAGGTGTTTTTTTATAATAAAAATTTTAATTAGACTCTCGTCACACATCACACTTTGATTTTATTTGTGTTTTTTAATTACACAACCCTCGCCCAAATCCCATTCCAATTTGATTCACCATACAATTTCTTTCAGCACTTCTTTAGTTTGGCCTAGAAAATATCCAATTGAATATTTTTTCTTCAATTAATTGTTTCGAAGATATTATATATATATATATATATATATATATATATAGAAAATACTTGAACCCATCCACCGTGTAAATTAGTTTATTCATTTCTAACATGGTTTTTAGATGGCAAATACTTGTATTTTATTAATCGTTCATGTTCCAGAAACTACATAGCACCACCGACACGTATGTGCCTTTGACATCAATATCTTGCGGCAATCTCGAGGAGGAGTTTGCACAGATCCGCCGGCTTGGAGAGCATGACCATATGATCGGCACCTTCGATCTCCTCCACTTCCGCCCCCGGGCTGGCTTCTATCATCCAACGCTGGTAGCCCTCGGTCATGGCCAAGTCCTCCTTGCACACGATGAACACCCTTCTCACCGACCCGTACTTCTCCTCCGTGACAATTCCATCGCGTAGCAGATCGCCCAAAAACCAACTCCCTGGCCTCACCAGCAGCGTCCCCAGCGTCAGGTCCTGGAAAGATCAGCATGCACGAGAAGAGGGGAGAGGATTCAAAGTCTGGTGTTTTCGTCGAGCACTTTGTATGCGTACCTCAGCTGGGCTGAGCTGGTACAGTCTGTTCGACATGTACTCGGGGCCGAACTCTATCCTGCTCGAAGGGTTCTGGGGATCTGAGCTGATCGAGACCTTCGAATCCAGGTAGGCTTCTTGTGGATGCCCCTTGAAGAACTAGCGATCACCGAAAAATAGAACCAATGATGAGTGAATCCAGCGATATAGCCCGGAATCATGTCCCTTATACCTCGGCCGTGAGGGCAGCCATGGCAACGGTGGTGCTCGGCATGACGGCGGTGACGAAGACGGCGACGGAGATCTTGTCGGGGAACTTCTCCATCGCAAGGGAGACACTGGCTCCGCCGAAGCTGTGGCCGACGAGGACCAGCTTCTGGTGAGGCGGGAGGGAGGCGATGGCGTGGAACAGCGGGCGGGCGTAGTCGTCCATGGAGCTGAGCTCGTCGAGCCTCTGTGGGTCCACCCCGGTGGCGCCGAGGTCGACGGCAATGACGAAATGGCCGGCTGACCTGAGAAGGGTGATGAGCTTGTACCAGCACCATGCGCCTTGGCAGATCCCATGCACGAGGATGAAGTGCTTCTTGCCCGCTTCCTCCATGGATGTCCAGCATGATTACCGGTTCACTTTTGGTTTCATTATATAACGGAGGAGGTGAAGAACCAGTTCAAGACGTGCGGGTTTAGTTGTTAGGTGCATGATTGTTGTGGTGGGAACAGAATCATGCTCTCGCTGCCGTTGGATTGGGTTAGCGTGTCAAACTAGGATGGAGATGCTAGACAAAGAATGAATGAATGAGAATATATATATATATATATATATATATATATATATATATATATATACCCAAAAGGCATATGAATGGCAAATTTATAAGAGCAGAAATAAGTAAAACATCATAATAAATCTTTTTATAAGCAATAGAAAAACTACTTTTAAAGCCCAAGCATCAAGAAAAATAGAAAATTACCACTACGTATCACAATTCCATTACGCCGTCTGATATATGATTCGAAGCAAACTGCATCGAATGGCAAAAAAATACAAGGAGAAGCAGAAGAAAGAGAACAGAGAAGAAACAAGAATGGGATTGGTTGTGGGTCGAATCCAGGCCCGCAGGATCAATGCCCGAAGGCGTCAACGAGAGCAGACATGATGACCCGTTCTTTCCTCTCTGTGCACCCTACCATGCTACCTTCCTTCTTCCCTTAGGAGTCCGGAGCATCGGCTTATCGTGCACAGGTACTACTCGATTTCACAGACTTGCATTGTTGTCTTAGAGAAAAGAAACCAAAAACGAAACAAGAAAACAAGTGCGATTCGAAGCAACAAAAGACGCGATCGGAAACAAAATCGATGTCGCCGTTGATCAGATAATTGTAGTCTGATTTATTTATTCGACATGTGATGCATTCCTAGAAAGGGATCATCACGCCAACGGCCAGAAGCACAGATCTATCTCGATCAAATCGGAGAAAAATAAGAAAGTAGAGAAGGCTCAGAAGGATCCATTGGAATGTACCTTAATCAGAGAGGAGATTAGCCTTCTCATAAAATAGGTAGATTTTGGGCATCACAGCCTCTGATATCGGAAACAGGACGGAGAAATGAAGTAAGAATAAGGGCCGAGTCTTACCGGCGCGCACAAATAGCAGATCAAGAAAGCGGCGGAGGCTCAGAAGGATCCATTGGAATGTACCTTAATCAGAGAGGAGATTAGCCCTCTCATAAAATAGGTAGATTTTGGTCATCATAGCCTCTAATTTCAGAAAGAAATCGGAGAAACGGAGAAAGAAGAGAAAGAGGGATCGATGATGCCCGGCGCTCCATGAATGGGAGGAGACGCCATTGGTGGGATAATATATATAGAGAAGGAAGAAGCATCGAGGGTTAGGGTTCGCTTCGGTCTTACAAAAGTAAAATCACCTAAATACCCTTCGATGGCGGTTTCACGCTAATTGTAGCTGTTTATGGCATTACGTATGTATACGTAAAATGCAAATGTACACTACGATCCTTTTTATGTTCATATATACGTGGCACTTGTTGGGTTATATTTCATGTTTCTATGTGTCATTTTAATATACATCTTTTATCTACGTTTTACAAAATTACAATTTTTTCAGAATACAAAATGTATAGATCATTCTCATTTAGATATTAAAGACAAAATAATATCAAATGACTTTTTTCATATTATAATTATATATAATTATAATATAATAAATACGGGTCATGATTAATTTTTATTCGTTCAACATATTAAAAAATTATGATGAATTTAAGTTTCAAGTAAATCTATTGTCTATATACGAGTCAGAATACCAAAAAATAAAATAAAATCCATAGATAATGTATTACTTATTTGCTTAAATGTAAGAAATTGTAGAGCTAATTATATATTATCATTATAGTTAATAGTTAAATTTCTTTAGAATCTCGATCCCTATATTTAAAAAGTTTACATTGAAATATATGTAGTTATGAAAGTGAAACATTTAATCTCATTTACCCTAATATCGTCATCTCTATCGATAGAAAATACAGCACGTATATGAGTGATACAAAAATATGAACAAAAAGATAATTTGAATGGAGGTGGCGAATGATGATGTTGTGGTGGTGGTTGGAGACAACGTAGTGGTTAGTCTTATCAATGTCGATTCGAACATCAATCACGAGAGGGAAGATGAGGCAAAGCAATGAGGCATCTACGTCGATCGATGTCACATCGATCTATCTCCTCTAGCTTCGTTTTGTATCTATATTGACGTTGGAGGAGGTAGGCGAGGTATCTGCATCGCCAACGATAAGGAGGGAGGAGGAAAAGAATGCAAGTAAGACAGAGCGGTGCAACGCCATTCAGACATGTGTTGTCATATATCGTATCTTCCGTCATTAAAGCTGATGACATTATAGTAAATGAGGTTAAATATTTTACTTTTATAAATTATAAAAATTTTAATATTAATTTTTAAGTCTATAATCGGGATACTAAAGAAGTCTAATTATATAAAATAATCCATGATCGAGATGCTAAGGAAATTATCTTTTTGCTTATCGTTTTCATATCTTTATGTATTGGTAAAGCTTATGGTAAATAGAGTTAAATATTTTACTTTTATAATTATAAGGATTTTAATATAAAAATCTAAGTTAAGAGACTAGAGATGTTAAAGGAGTCTAATTATTGGGGGTAATATGTAATTAGTTCGTTATCATCGTTAAAAGGGTTAAGGTCTATTTTAGTCTATATAGTTTTGGTCATAGACTTTTTAATCCCTTATGATTTACTTATGTCTAAAATGACCTCTAAATTTTTAAATATGTAATATATATGCCCCTCTCGTCAAGTTTGAGTTAACAGACATTAGAGTCTATATGTTGACTCATAATAAACTATTAATATAATAATATATATAATAAAATTATTAAAGTCAATTTTAGCTCTATAGTTTTGGTTATGAACTTCTTAAGCCCTTGTAGTTTACTTGTGTCTAAAATAATCTATACATTTTTTAAAACATAGCATATAAACCCCTCCTGTTAAAATTGAGTTAACAGACGTTATAGTATGCTTACGCTGGTACGCTAACTCATAATAAAATATTAATATAATGATATGTCTAATTTAAGTTAAAAAAAAAAACTGAGACAACCATCAATGGCGGAAGGAGGTGTCATCGTGGAAGTGACCACCAGTAGTAGCACCAAGCTGTTGTTGCCTAACAGGGCTTCATACACACGTAGTCTGTCCCACGTTGATGACGAACTCAAAAGCTTCCGGTCCTGTCATAGGTAAATGTGTATCGACCAATCCGACGCTAGGCACGTAGTGGTTTCCTAGTCCATCTTCCTCCTCTTGGTCATCTTCGTCCCCACCGCCTTCCACTTTGTCCTCTCTTGCATCCTCACTTGTCGTGCCTACGATGCGGTGGTCTAACTCTCCCTCACCTCTGTCTTTGGCCTCTCCTACCTCTGCCTTTTCGAGGAGAGGTGGCTTACAAGGTATGATGGTACTTGTTAGGATAAGAGTGGGTGTCGTTCGCGATGACGGGCAACATAGTGACATGCACCCCAGAGCTAGCGAGTGACATCCGGTAGATCCAACTCACCAGCTCCAAAGCGCTTGCCACTATGTTGCCCACCACAACGAAGTAAATCACCTCTCCCACGAAGTACGACATCACAAAGATGAAGAGTAAGCGGAAGAAGAGGTTAAGCTAGTCCATGCAACCCTCTAACGCCCCACTCGCTCTCCTCAACCAACTTGTTGAGAAAGAAAAAGCTACGGAGGTCACAGGCGAAGGTGCAAGAGAGGACGAAGTGAGACTAGCATTGGACTGTTGTTGATAAAATCAACGAGGACAAGGTAAATGAACAATTTTGATGATTTGAAATGACAGAGTATATTCAAATATTTATATTTTTAATTATTAAAGATATTTTTTTAATTTGTAGGTGTTCTTCTTAATTCAAGGTTTCTCTAATATCAGTACGAAGACTTCAGATGTTCAAAACTTACCGAAGGAATTCTACGAATCTCAATAGGTAAATAAGTCAAGAACATCAACATTATCGATTGACAACGCAGGGAAATAAACTTGTTAAAATGAAACCCGACTAAATTGAGCACTGGAATGTTGGACAACTCTACATGATGCATCAATATGCTTCAAGAAGAAGAGGAAATGATGTTTCTAATAGATCACATGTCCCAAACATGGTTCTCCGGTTCATCACTGCAGCCATAAGCCATCTGCTGCTGCAGATGATGCGGAGTCTCCATCCCTGTTCGAAGAACAACCCCTCCAAACTCCATGTTGTGACGCTCTCTCTGCTGCTGTTGTTGCATGTGTGGCCTCCTCTGTCCCCCGACGCCCAGGAAGTCCACAGTCATCACATCCCCACTGCCACAGCGAGCCATCATCTCCTTCAAGGATCCGTCGCCCGTCTCACGCACAGAAGAAGCATAGAATAGGTTGGCTAATCCTCCTCCATGGATGCTGGTTAACTGATACGGCCTCCCAGCCGTCACCGAAGCCATGCCCCTCTGCGTCGCGCCGATCTGGGCGGCGTTCTGCAGCAGAGACGTCGCCGACGAGTTCGCCAACACGGCCGTAGGCCTTGGCATTTGGGCCTCGAATAACCCATCGAAGCTCACTGGGCCGGAGGAGGAAGGGATGCCCAAGAAGCTCGGAAACATGCCACCGGCCATGTTGCGGGATGCCAATGAAGCGGCGAGGGCGTCGATCGCCGGCGGGTTCTTCATGTCATAGCTGAACTCGGGGACGGTAGTGGAGGAGGAGGTGTTGCTGGTGTGCTGGATGGGCATCACCAGGTTGGGAGGGGCCTGCCCTTGCAAGCTCGAAGCCATTGTGGCCATCAGGGGTTGGCTAAGCTTGTTGTTCTCATGCGCCAACGCGTTGCAGAAGGCTCGGTGCGTCATGAAGCTGTCTCTCCTGTAATTTTCAGAGAAAAAGAAGAGACTATATCTGGTGATCGATCTTACGATCAAGCTTATATCGACTAAGTAAATGTTCTCAGTTAGATGACGAGACGACCACATGAAGTATGATGAACCACGCAGGACTTTTCAGCTGCATGGGGAGACAAAGTGGCGGCGGCGGCCTACTTTCCGATGTGGTCCTTTTCTATCAAGATCTGACGATCAAAGTTAGAGCTTGAAAAGGGCCTCTCCGCGACGTTAGGTCAAACTTTTGATCTCACACGTAGCTCAAGAATTAAAGGAAGACTTTTCCCCACCATTCGCGGGAGACAGCAAAACCAGTGGGACAGTCTTTTGGACAGCGTAAGAAAGGAGCAGGAAACTGCAGACCTGGAGAAGATGGTGCCACAGTCGCATTTGTACTGCCTCGTCCCGCAGATCTTGGAGTGAGCCTTCCAATCTGACTGCACGGCGTATTTCTTCGAGCACTTGTCGCACTTCCACTTCTTCTCGCCATGCTTGCGGCAGTAGTGCTTCTTGATTCCGGTAAGATCGCCGAGGGCGCGGCTGGGGTTGTGGTGCACGCATGTGGGCTCCGGACACACGTAGACCTTCTTCCTGGCCTCGCTGCCGCCGTTTCGTGGCCTCAGCTTCCACGGAAGGTTGTGGCCTCGGCGGTGCAGTTGCAGGTTTTGGTCCCTCTGGAACCCCTTGCGGCAGATCTCGCACACGAATCGGTTGGTCGCCATGAGCGTCTTTGGTGAGAGCGCAATCACCTCAGATTTCGGGTCTGCTACTTGCATGGTTCAACAAAACCAGAAATTTTAGAGGCCTCTGTTTCTTTCGTTCTCGAGCACGTCTAATCTGATCATAACTCATGATATTGAACTACAATTTTCGTAAATGGTATGCTTTCAGACAGCAATGTGGTCTAGAATTTCTACAGGATCAACATCAATATTTGAATGATAACTCCGTGATTACATTCATGATTCATTTGTTCTTTGATTTGATTCTCAATCTGTAGACTATAGCCATGAGAACAATCTCAAAGGGTATAGAATCCAGTAAGCTTAGCTGATAGCTATTCAAGAACAGGTGATGCAAGTAAGCTAGCTAACAGTCACAGCAATTGTTGAAATGCCAAGCAATAATTGAAGATTTCCTTGTCGATCTTGAATAACGACAAAGAACAACTTTGTTAGGAAGGGAAAAGAAAGATTAATCTCTTTTAGAAGTCAAGAAGGATATGAGAAAAGCAGGGAGCTTGTTCATCACCTGGAGTTCCTGGGAGGTTGCGTTTCTTCTTGGCCGGCGGCAGCTGCGGAAGCTGTGCAGCTGAGATATCACTGTTTTCCGCCGCTGCAGGTGAATCACAGGAGAGAAGGCTTTGCTTATGGACCTCATCTTCTCCTGCGTTGCTCCCAGATGAGAAGCTTCCACCACCACCTGTGATGTTTGACATGGCACTTAGAATCAATAAGGCTCTTCCTCTTCTTCTTCTTCTTCTTCTTCTTCTTCTTCTTCTTCTTCTTCTGCTCTTGTGGTCCGTCTCTCCTTCTTGTTGGTGGTGAAGTTTTGGGAGAGGAGGGAGGAGAGAGACTATGAGAAGGATTTCTTTTATGGTAAGAGAGGAGGGTATGGATGGCATTAAAAAATGCATTGGTTGTCCTTTGGTCTGAATAGTGTTTGTTGTTTACTTATTTGGTTTAGAGATCATAGCAAAGACAAGCTTCATTACTGAGATGTAGGAATTCTTCTGTTTGGAACCTTATACCATGGATCATCAACTAGTCTCTTCTCTCTCTATCCCCATATTAGGGTTTATATTCTGAGGAAGGCTTGTTGCCAACTTTGAGAAAATACAAATTGTAGTTACATTTGGATCAGACAAAAACAGAGGAAAAAGCCAAACTGCTGTTCTCTGAGATCTATAACTTTTGCTATTCAGAGGAGGTGAATAGCCAAACTGCTTAGAATTTATTACAGAGGTCCTTAGCATGTTAACAGTGTCTGATGTGAACATTTCCGTGCTGGGCTTTTGACGTCTAATGCAGAATCAATCTCTCATTCTTCTAGTTTGCCTTCTCCAAGCCACTCTTGAACTTTAAATACACCAATTTAGCTTCTGCTGTGAATATTAGACTGTAATATGTTGCATAACAGAGCTTGTATGTTCATGAAATATGTATCAGTCCATAAAGATGTCGATGTCCTTAGTATGTTTACACCTCTCTGTTTGTATCGATAAAACTTCGATGAAACCTAAGGATGAATAAACAAAACAGTGCTTTCGTCGGTAGTATATGTATAATAATATGGTATTGACGAAAACCTCGTGCACTGAATTGTTTTTTTTATGTCTGTTAAAAAAAAGAAGAACAGTGCAACGAACTACATTATTTTTTTGACAAATAAACAAACAATTGATGAAAAAGAACACTTGACAGATACATGGGGAGAAGAAAATTGCAGCAGATGAGAAGAAAGAGAGCTTTATTGTGTCATTCATTGCGTCAAATTGATGTGGAACTCTGTGAAAGATACATCTTCATTAAGCTTAATCTGACAGCAATGTTCCATACAGATCAGAGTTTCAGAGAATTATGCTTCAGAGAAAGTCTGAAATTATGTAGGGTAGTGGCTGCTATGAATTCCAAGGTAACTAAAATCAGTAAGAATCAAAGTATCTCAAAGTCATGGCAGTGACCGTCGAAAAAATGATGGTCAGATGATGCTCAGGACTGTTGTGCAGTCGCGGCGGCATCATGATTCAAATCAAAGAAAATTCTCCTTAGATTTTTGCATATCGTTGTCATCATCATCATCACCACCACCATCACCCACCTTCTCGCGGCCTTTGGATGTGTATCATGTTTGTGAACTGATCTTACTATGAACATTTGTCATGGTGAACTAATGGTGTAGAAGAGCTGTTGCATTGATAATTATGGAATCTAGCACCCCTTTTTCACTAGTTATAATAGATTTGCATTTCTAGAGAAGGAGGTGTTGAGGTAAATGCAAAGCATTTAGGATGGCTGTAAGGCTGTCTTTCCAAACCTCATCCTTAAGTGTGTTCAGAAGTTGCTTGATTCAAATCATCACTGCAGGCCAGAAACCAGAAGGGAATTCTCACAAGCTCTCCATCACCATCGAATATGAAGGACTTGTTGCTGCATCTCATATGTTGACTTTGGATATCCAAGTCTCATCCTTCTGGAATTCGACCTACAGAATTGGTATCCCTAGCCAAGTAGACCAAGAACTCTATGTAGCCCCTACAAAATAAGCAGCAAAAAGAGACTGATCTGTCAATCTTAAATGTATCCCAGGATCTCCGCCGCATGATCTCCATGGACTCCTTTGCTTCACGTAGCTCCTAGTCTCCTACTGCTATGGCATCAATCAAGAACAGTGCAGGTTTTCTTAGATGTGTACCATGCCTATCTGCATCTAATGTTTATGTTGAGCTTGCAGAATGCTGCATACTAACTGGGTGAGGATGAGTAGCAGAAGCTAACCAGTGACTGAGGTAAAGAAGGGTTTTGGGGGATTCAAGAGACTGCAACAAAAGAAAAAGATATTATGGTAGACAAAGTAGAAGCTACAGGCAGCTACAGTCAAAAGGATTTAAGGCAACACAAGAATCAAGAACTGCTACTTGGACTAGCATCATATTCCTAACCTGCAGTAGTCCTCACAGCAACAGATCCAAGATGATTCATAAACAACATTGCTTAGCAAACATTTGTTTGTTCAAATATTTTGCAAAGAGAACATAGAAAATTGTGCTACAAGTTTATCATCAAATATCCCCATATTCATATCTCACAGAGTTATAAATCTACAAAATTTGTATGAATTTAGAAGATTAGTATGTCCTTTAGGAAATAATAATCCCATACGAAAAATGGATGTCTTAGTAAATGAGACTGTCACCAATGTCGATTATGAACCGAGAATCAACTTAATTTTCTTGTGGGAAAGCTAAATGGACAAACTAAATTACCTGACAATTAGGATGCTGGAGATCTATCAGTTCAACAAAAGCCCTGCTGCTTTGCTTCCTTAAAAAGCATATCTAACAATCTTATAAAGATCATTGATTGCATTAGTTGCCAAAGTGAATTTGGTGTATGCAAAAAGATGATCTTTTGCAGCAAGTCATATTTCATAGGAGTCCAGTGATGTCTGAAGTTTGTATCTTAGTTAGCACTCTCACATAAATCTCTGCTGTCAGATTGAGCACTGTTGTCATTTCACATGCTCGTTGCATATTACTTCAGTGTGGCTGATCACTTGGAAATCCTGTAGACTTATCCATGTTTTGCTGTTCTTCATTTGTTGGTTTGCAGCTTTCCCTGAGTTCAACAGAAGAGCTGAATTGGGTGGAAAATGTGGCAGTATATTCAGCTCAACCATAATGTCTGACTATATGGATTTTTTTGTCCTCATAAGATTTTATGAAAAGATATATATATTATTAGTTAGATTAGAATATATTAATTTATATTATAATATAAGTAAGGTTTAGTTGCCCCTTTCAACCATCTTTATTATCCCTTTAAAAAAGTTTTTTTTCCCCAGACCCCTAAAGTCGTACCTAACCCTTTACCTCACATTTGATGGAGAGAGGAGGCGGGCCCACGTCATGCGGCCTATAGAACGGCGTGTTGGTCATCGGGTAGTAATAAGTGGTAGAAAAATTTAATGTCGTTGGACCATTGGACCGGTCCCGAACCCGGTTTACCTCTCATTACAAAACAAGGGCCGTCGATGACCATCTCCTCCTTTGGGCCTCGTCTTGGTTTTTAGGGTTCCATTTAGATATCTAATCCATAAAGGTGAGTTCCATCCTCGAGTTTCGATTCCTCCTGCCATCACACAGAAGCCCTAATCTTTCGATCCTTGAGTCAGTTTTCGTCTTCGTTTCGGATTCTTTTAGCAGGTCGTGTAGCTGGATTCGTTCCTATCGTGGCATTTGAGTGGATTTCTTGTTTCGTTTGCTAAGTTTTGACATATATGCTTCGTGTTCTTTCTTCTTTAATGTCTTATTGTTCGACGAATATTCTTTTCCCTTTAAATGAGATGTGTATTGTTCGACGGTGGTAAGATAGATAGATTCTTGTTACTGGAATTTGTACATTGGAGTGTAGATATAAGTATTTTTGGTCTGCTGGAGTTGATCTTTGACATAAAGAAAGTCTTTGGGGTTACTGGTTTATTTTCCCTCTTTTCCAGGAAGTCGTTGATTACAAATTTTTCATATGAGTGCTTAGTTTGCTAATTTTGACATGCTACTGAGTGAGTTTGGAAGAACACGTGCTTCGTGTCTGAATATATTATCGAAATTCTTCTTATTTTATATTACAACTAGTGGATTACTTCTCCAAGCTTTTTGGTTTTCTGTATATATCTTTCTGGCTGTATAAACTTCCTTTTGGCTCATTTTCCCTTAAATACTTGCATATAAAAGCTCACCTCATACTGCATTTACAGTTGTGTCCGAAGTAACTGATCATTTCTAAGTGATTGTTTCGTTGTCAATAGTCTTTTGTTATTGATTTTGCAAGTATTTTTTTAGTTATTTAGTTATAGTTCTTACAATATTTCTTTTCCATAGGCACAACTAGTTCTGGAATGGAGGTCACAAATTCAGACAATTCACAGTCGGCAACATGTTCTTCCGATGTGGATCATCTGACAGAAAAGGTTGGACCGGATACAAAGTCTGAGTAAGTGCTACAGATTTTCTGACTAGAAGTTGGTTATATATATCGTTTTCCACTTCTATTCCAAGAATGATTGGGCTGACCTATTCTTTTTTAGCTGCTCGGCTTGTGTATTCGTTTTTAAGTCCATGTAGGAGTCATTCAAGTTCTAGGTAAGTTTCCCCAAGCTGAACTGATTCTTCTCCGAGCAGTCCTAGACCACAGTAGTTTGGAAGTTTGGACTTAGATGGGGTTGGACATCACTACATGCCTTTTTTTCTCTCCACTGTATTTTTGTCACGATTTCTGATGCCAGCTATGGTTATTGTAGTTATTAGTTCACTGTGTAAGTTAAACAGAAAAAGACTAATGAATAGGGAAAGGAGATGGAGACAGGGTATGCACCACTGACTTGCTCCATTGGATTCTTCTAGCTTCATTAAGTACTATAACCTGTGGATTAGTTTAAGTAAATTTTCTTGAACTTATGAGACTGTAGTGCTATTTGCTTGTCATTTAACACATCTGGTGAAAGTAATAGTAAAAGAGTACTTTAGATTTCTCTAATTAAATGCATATGAGAACCTAGCATCAGTTTTTCATCTTTGCATGTGTTGATGAAAGTAAATTCATACCTTCATATCAGTAGATCAAGATAATTCTTGGATTGTATTCCTAATTGACACAATGTAATATCAATTAATAAGTAAATTTGAAAACATGATGTAATATCAATAAATAAGTATATTTAGACGAGCAATCAATTTATACCTGGTTTGACTTGGTAATGAATGGATATCCTTTCGTATTTTTGCATATAAATGCACTGCTTTTACAGTTTGACTTTTGAGCTCTTTGATTTGTACTATTAATTCATGTTGGACCTTAATCTTTGTTGTAAGTTTTTGTACGTCTACTTTGACATGTATAAAGTAGAAAAAATTTGTTATTCCAGTTTAACCATGTTATAAGGTTGAATATGGATAGGTGTTTTTGTCCACTTTATTTTTTTAGTTGTTGCAAGCATAAATGATTATGAAATCTGGTGACATTTTAACAGTTTAAATTGCCACTTTATGTGAACTGATCTCATCCATTAAGCTAACTGACCTCAAAGAATGGAGTTCTTTATGGATGTCAGTTTGGATTTCAACATTTAGTGCAACATCTTGTACTCGTATGTTAGAAGACAAGCTACTGTGAACTGTGATAATTAAACTCCAGTATTATGGTAGTTCTACATGATTAGTATTTGTCATTATCACTGTCCTCTTCTCTGGTAATCTATTCTGAAGAAGTAACTTTAATTGGTCAGCCTCGTCAAATATCTTTGGATATATGTTTTATTAAATAAATTCACCTAATGCAATTATTTGAACTGCCATACCCAGCAGTCGCTAAGAGATCTTCTCTCTTTCTTTAACATATATTTTGCATATCCTTTTTAACCATAAGTGGATGATTTTATTGCTACTTTACTTCCCCCCTTCTTATTGAATTTTGGACATAATTGTAGGCAGGCAGAGGGAAAATATGATGTCAGTATTGAAGAAATTAGAAATATAATGGAGGTCATGGCGGCATCTGGAAAGTTCTGGTAGGTGGTTTTCATTCTAATTTTAGTCATGAAATTCTATGCTAATTACTATAATATGTGCGTGTAATATGTGCTGCCTTTTTTTTGGCCAGCTAAGAATCACAATACACGAAAACCAACATTGTGTTCTGTTTATTGGATGCTCAGAAAACTTCAATTTTCTTCTAGGGTGCAGCAGTATCTGATTCTGGGTTCACATCTTTGTTAAGTTATTGGGTTAAACACCTGCTCTTAGCATTTTTATATATGGACAGCTTGATAAAGAAAGCCCAGCCTTCTAAGTGAGACCCAACTCAATATTCAAACTGGCAAAGATTTGTTACTCATGCATGTGGTATTTACATTTCTCAGTTTCACAGCCCCTTTTCTTTTTGTTGGTCTTTCACCTAGTTTGCACTGACCTAAAACTTTCCTAGCTCATTGTGGTTTTTTTTTTGGACTATGTAGCTTTTCTTTCTCTCTTGCAGCTTTTCTAAATCGAGAGAGGATAAAAAACTGAAGTAATCTACTACTCTTTTTCTTTTTTTATCTTTGAAATCAATGCTTTTGTTAATTAGGTTTACTCTTAAGCAAAAATATTGTGTTATGCTGGTTTTAAATTATGTTTAGGCTTTTGATGTATGCATGTAAAGGACTCAGCTATACTTACTTACCCTTTAAATGGTCATTTTTCACATAAATTTGATAGCCAACTAGTTGTGTTCTTTGATTGCATCGCAGGCACGACTGGGACATGTTGAAAAGCTTGCTATCATTTTGGATGAAGCAGGTATGGTTGAGGTATGCAAAAAATTTTCTCTTTAAGTTTATATGATATGCATAGATAATTTTGGTAGTCAATTGCATTGCTATTAGGATTGGTTGTTACAATCTGGATGATACAATCCAGATCAAAATGAGACTTTTTGAACTGGAACTTTCATATTGATCAATATATGAAAATGCAAAACAATTCTTTCTCAAGTTGTGCATCTTGGATCGTGAACCTTGGTACCTGATTTGATTGCTTAAGCAGAATTAATAAGGTGGAAACTAGTTTATTGCAGGCTGCTTGTTAGATAGAAACTTAAAATAAGGCAGTGGTAACTTGCCCAACCCATCTTTTATATGAATACCAGTACAAGATTGAACTTGAAGTGGTCCACAATTTTCTTCTATTACCAGCACAGGATTGAACTTAAAATAAGTGGCCCACGTTTCTTTTTCCCTTAAATCTAAACTTCAGCCATTGGATTCATCTAAAAGAGGGGCCTACTCATTAAAATTAGATCACCCATCTTCTCTTTTATGAAGGAAACAGATCACTTGTGAACCACACGATGCTCTGTTTCCTTCATGGAACCGATAAGGTTAGTCTCTTCTTTTCTATTTAATTTTGTCTTAATTATAAAAAGATCAGACATCTTAATCTCAGCCCTTCAGTTAACTCGTCACTGTACCCTTCACCTGTGGAAAAAATAAAGATTTTGACATCCTTGAGAAAAGAAGGATATTCTTTATTCCTATATTTATATATTATCTACATGGCATAGATATTGTGAAAAATCTAGAGAACTCTTACAATTCATGATCCATTGACAATCCAATCCTTCTAATTGTAATTGATTCTTATCCGATCTTGATTCTGACAATATTTTAGTGTGCTATATGTGATCTTGATACACTTTGAAATAACAAACTGTAAATACTAATTCGTGTTTGGAATAAAATATCTGAAGGTGTTGGCAGAATATCCTGAAGCCCAAATGGCCAGTGGTGATGGGCTGCAGAAGAGTTCTTTGGTAGGCGAAACATATACTGAGTTAGTGAAACGTCTGGATGAAGGTATTTCACAAAAATGAATCAATTTAAGTGTTGATTAATTCTATGTCAAAACTCATCATTATTTTCTTGTTTAATATTTGCTCAGTTCAGTGCTTTTACTGACAATCTACATTTTTTATGCTAGTATTGTAATGCCATATTCTTTTTTATGTTTTAGTTTTTAGAGCTGGTCGTATAAATCTGTTTGATTATTTTTTTGTGATTCTTTTGTGGTTTCACATTATTTTAGTTGATGACACATTATTTCTATTATGTGACCTTGCTGTAGTTTTTATGGCATACATGTTCCTTTTTCCTTTTCTGGCAATTTGAAGCTCAAGTTTTGAGCCTCCAGTTTAGAGAATATAAATTTAACTGTGGGAGGAAGTATATTCACTTTTAAGCTACTTAAATTTTTTTTTTCTAATTTCTTTGTCTAATTGTATTTTCTTTGATGTCTGGATATTAAAATTTTATGCTTCTTAGGTTTTTATTCTTTTATTGCATAATTTGGTGAAATTTTACTTCCATTTTGTAAAACACTTTCAAGTTTGCTATATGATGATGGAAATGCATAAATTATCTGATATCATTATGGAATCTGCCAACAGAAACCAAAATCTTATTTTTCATAACCAGTGACATGTTATAGATTTTAAGAAATGCGTTTAACTATGCTAAAGGATCTGTTAAACTTCATAAGCATAATACTGGTTGCTGTTGTTAATTGTCCTCTGTAGCTTCTTGTTTCAAACTTGACAAATTTCTTTCCTAGTTCTTGTTTTTCTGTTGAACTTTTAATAGCTTAGTAATTTTGAATTTACATAGAATCCCACCAAAACCCAGAAATGCCTCTGAACTTAGCCATCATTTGTGAATTTAATGACCAAAATATGCTTTGAAAGTGACCTGGATGCATGGCTTTTCACCATTTAGGCTCGTTCTTCCAACTGGGTGATGTGAACCTTTCATATATGCTCCTGATAATTGGTTATGCCATCAGAAGCCTTTCTTCCAACTAAGACTACATCATCTTTTGTTAGATTTACCGTTATTCATAATCAGGTTGTTCTTAACCTAGCTGAAACAATGGATATTCCTTCTAGCTTTTAGGTTTTAGAGGGGTTTGGCATATGTGCATAAATTCAATATTTCAATATATTTATTCAATATTTTTTACATTTCGACTGATGCATTTGTAGAATTTCCGGGAAAGTATGGATTTTACATAGAACTTTGATGCAAATCTACTATGAAAGTGCCAGATAGTCCTTTTATCAGTAGTTCTTTTTCCATGTTTCATTTAAAAACAAGCTAACATATGTACCTATAAAGTTCTATTGCCTATCAATACAAGGGATTATGCTAAGCAGAGCTTAAGGATTTTATTAATTCAAAATTTAGACTATTAGCTAAAATTAAAGCTATCATACTAATAACTGGCTGGTTTAAGTTGCAATAAGCATGGTTCATTGTTTGGCTGCTGTTGTTTACCTTTTGCTGCATAGATATATATTTTTCTCCTATATATTTGTGATCCCTTGAGTCAGTTTAATCTAGTTACCTTCCTGAGATTTACACACAAAGCAAGAATTTGTGTCCATTTTTAAACGTCCTTTAAGTTGATTATTCTTGTGATTTATTAGTATGATAAACATAGTTAATATAAAAAATGAAATAGAAAATAAAAATATAGTGCAAATAGATTAATACAGATACAGCAAAATGAGATATTGTGATGTCTTTATCAATTGTCTGGTATAGTCACGCATGGTTTTCTTTGCCTTGCAATAGTCTTGATATATGGGAACACATGTTTAATGTGGTGATCTTCATTGGTCTCTTATATTATTAACTCGTTATGTTGATCCCTTTATATATATTTCTTTGCAGCACTTCTTAGTTTTACTGAAGGTCCTCCTTTTACACTGCAAAGGCTCTGTGAGGTGATTAGTCTTTTAACCACTTTATGCTTCTTGAAGTATATCAGATTGCTTTCTTGGCATGTCGTCTTTTCCCATCATGTGAACTCTGTCATTGCACTGTCTGCGAGCTTATGCTGTGGAATTTTGCTTTTGACAGATACTCCTGTCACCAAAGAGCACATATTCAAATCTCTCAAAGCTTGCGCTAGCCTTAGAGAAGGTCAGTAGACATTTTCTTGTGTGTGTGTGTGGCTGTGAGACATTAGATCTGGCAGATGTCATTAGGAGATACATGCTGCCAATATTGTGACTTTAAAGATACATATTCTTGTGAGTTATTGATTGTATTATTTTGGTTATATGTCGAAGTATGTCAATCCCATCTTAATTTGGTTTGAAAAATCAGTTGATCCCAATCCTGATCACCCCATCTGAATTGAGATCAGTGGAAGCTGATTCAGAACTGCTTATAAATATTGTCTGCAGACAATTGTAATCAATCTTGACATAAAAAAAGTGAAATAGAAAATTTCACTGGTGGACATCTTCAATAGGAGACATCAACTTTAGTTTAGGGATGGCTGATCGAAGATATCAGAGGATTTTTTATGCCTTGACAACATGGGAGGGTGCCTAAGTGCCCACGGTGACCCTTCGAGTAATTGAAACTTAGCAACATCTTCATCAAATAGTAGTCTGTTGTTTTTTTATTCTTTATATAATACATGAATAACAACAAGTAGCTGTAATGTCTGAACTATTTGGAGTCAGCTACTTGTTATTTTTTATCCTGCTATTGAGTTTGGTAGAAGGCTACATCTCTAACTGAATTAAGAACCTATAAGTATCAATCTTAATTTTCTACTAAAATCTTCCTAGGCCTTTCTAATCCTAAACGATTAACCTAATCTTGTGCAAACAATTGATATGTTAACTGAAATTTTAAAATATTTTGTGGACATGCAATTATCATGATCTCCTGGTAAGTCAGTTGATTGAGAACTAACATTACGTGGATATTTTTTTGTAATAATTTTTTATAAACTACATTCATTGTTTAGATTTCAGGTTCATGGGATATAAAATTTTTACATTCAATTCCTCTTTTCCTTGTCAGAATTTGTTGGTGACTTCTACCTTAACTATGTGCACTGAACCTTATCCCGGAGAACTGGGGCAGAAACACAAACCTGGTAGGGAAAATGAGATTACCAAAGAAAATCCTGTACCAAATGGAGTTGAAACTCCTGTAGGTGATGGTGATGAAGAAATGACTGATGCCAAGGCTTCTGAATCTACTGATACTGCTGATACAGAGATGCAAGAAGAAAAGGCCAGTGAAACACCGCCCTGTAAACCTGAAACAGGATCTGATTCCAATACCTCCAGTGAAGCTTGTGCCACCAGTGAACAGCTAACCCCTTCAACTCAAGGTTGAAGCGACTACTGGGTTTGGTTGCGTGACAGTAGGTACAGGAAGAAGTTTGAAAGATGTTCAAACACTGGATGTGGTATTGGTTTCATGTGGCCCCACTAAGGGGTAGATATCAGATATCTAGATCGTTTCAAATCTTGCTTGCTGCTTTTGGATTCCTCAGTTATGCTACTCTTTCTGTGTGCATGGTGATGATGGGCTCATTTGTTACCTACCTTTCGACTAATGGTGACTGGACAAATCTGTGCAATTCATTATCATTTAACCTATCCCGAGTATGTGGTTGTGGACAAAGAGTAGCCAGTTGACCTCAGTGAAAACATGTCAAGTTATCGGCATCCAAGTCGCCCAAATAAATGTTACACGTTTATAATATCTCAATGTATGCCTCATGTAGCTGTGATGATATCTTGTATGAAATTTGAGTTTGTGAAAAGGAAGGAAATAGCTTTTGGTAGTAATTACTCATTCATGATAAAAGTGTTGAGATTCACATCTGTGGAAGGTGGAAACACTTTACTTGCAAATATCTTGGTAACTGCGGCCGAAGCTTTACAAGTTGGTGCTCGTTAGAATTCAATTTGGCTAAAAATATATATGAGCATTTCTTCTAGGGTGTGTGTGTGTGTGAGACTAATTGGATCAGAGCATTTCATTTCTAGTCAAGTGTCAACCCAACCTTATCAACCTCTTGACACTTCCACCAAAAGATCATACAATTTGGAAATTGTGATTGACTAGAATAAAAAAGAAAAAAAATTCAATCTTTGGTTAATATCAACAAATAGTTTTTGTTCATTTTCATGGAATAATGGTTTCTTTTTCTTTCTTCCCCTCAGGCATACATGGGAGGCAAAAAAGGACACATTAGTGTACTGAGCTTGAATCATCCACCAGTCCAAAAAAAAAAGGACCAAGCTCCAAGAAAGGCACACAGTGTGGTTGCAAGAAGCCCCCCTTTATCCACTAACAATTAAAGCAGCTATCAACTTTAACAAAAGCAAAGGAGGTCCAAATGGGCACTTGGAAAAAGTGGCTTCACCACAAAAAGTGCAGCATACTACAATTCAAGCATGCACAAACAATAGCCAACTTGGATTGAAACTTCCTCTTCACCAAAGACAAGCTCCTGTCGAGCTCCACATAATAATGCCTGCCACAAAAACCTTGGCTCTTCCACCATCCACTGAGTCCCACAGTCTTGCCTGTGAAGACTGGATTCAGTTTCTAGATCATATGAGGAATCTCTGGGCCACTAGAATCCTTCAATAAATGGCTTCAAAGAGACCCTACATGTCCTCGAAAGACTCCAATTCCTAGGACTCATCGATGGTTTTCTAGTCCTCCCATGTCTCAAGTTCACCAGTGCAGCAACCAAGCTCAACGGATCATCAAGAGGTGTATGTATGCATGCCCTTCCTTGGAGAAACTGCTTCAATCCTCTGCTTGACCGAGGATTGCCATGCGTGTGGACTGATGAACTCCAGGCAAGTGTCACCTTGCAGTTTGCCGGAAATGCCGGCACGGCGGCCGAGGATTACAATTAATTATGTGAGTGTGATTAGTGACCATGTCCATATCTCCGTAGTGGAGAATAGTTAGAGTCAAGAGCATGTCAGAAAGGCATTGTCGAACCCCACCCATAGCATTAAAGATGCTGGCATCGCAGGAAGCTGATTGGAGATCTGTAAGCTACTGAAAGGGACAGGAGTGTATATTAATGGATTTCCTCTCAACCTTATGCTTCAAAGTGGATTCTGGCATATTGGACAGAGCAAATTATGAGATCCATATGTTTAAATCATATGTCATCCATATATCTCCAGAATAAAGTTTGTGCCTTTTTTACTGTATAGTCATTGTTGTTCTCATTCTGCAGAATATATATATATATAGATTATTAGGTACAGTTTATAGGTCTGTCTCTCATAAATACAAAGCTTGATAAAGGAACATTTTTGGAATGATGAGGGAGAAAGAACTTGTGAAGGATTATTCATATAGAATTTAGATTGATATTAACTTTGGAAATCTGATGGCAAGAAGAAGAACACCTGCTGAACTATTTTCTGGATAGATACTTTGTGCCTATCTTTTGATGAGATTTTTCTCTAAAATAGACACTATAATACATAAATATAGCTATATGTATGCAATTCTGGTGTATGGGAGATAAGATTACTGGTGTAGACTAAAGTGTGTGGACAGGAAAATTGGTAGTGCAGTCATTAAACTATAGATCAAAGAGTGACAACTACAAGCATGAAGAAGATGTGGTGTGGATATAAATATATGAATGATGAGATATGTCAATGAGTGCTTTTGTAGAAGATAGATTTTATAATCATATAGTGTTAGAAGATTAAGTCTGCCAAACTCCTACTTGTTTCTTTTATATATGATTCTTTTTTTCCTTGACCAAAATGAATTGTTTACCCAAAGATGCCACTTTGCCTCTAATAAATGCCTCACATACATATCTTTTTGCATGTAATTACACAGCAATTGGATATTAATACAAATAGCTAAATAGCAAGAAAATTATAATTATTATAAGATAATGATTTTTTATTGTTCAAGAGAGTCAGAATGTTTCAAAAACATGATAAATTCAGATTATAGAGGGACAGATAAAATAAGTAGCTTGATGATATAAATAGTATAATTTCTCTTGTTTTCAGGTCAGAATCACAAACTTTCTAGAGAGATCATGATGATTACATATCTACAACAGTAAACTTGTATGGGATAAGAAATTATTACCAATCATGATGATTACCAATGTATATATATATACCTGAAACATTAAATTTTTAGTGTTGTGATTGATGGCAAATGAAATGGTTATAATGTTAATCACTTTACCCTAAACTAATTATTCTTGACATCTTCTCCAAGATATATGTGACACATGAAATATTCATGCAAATCTGGTCGCTTTCATGCCCAAGAATTCACACACACACACAAGTATCCATGAGAGAGACATTAACCTACCACTCAACGTACAAGATGGCAACCACAATCTGTGGGTGGTTTGACTCTCTCTCTCTCGCGCACTCTCTCTATCTAACCCCACACAGCTGTGGGTGGTTTGACTCTCTCTCTTGATCCCTAGTTGTTTTCGTGGTCTCCACACTCATTCTTGGAAGAACCTTCGTTTCGTTCCAGCCTTTCCTCGAGCCTAACCTTCTTCCCCAACACCCCTCGCTATCCTTTCCACTTTAAAGTGTCGAACCGGAAACTGGTTGGCATGTCTCAGTAGTGGCCAGCTATGGATGCCTCATTTTCCATGCTTTTGGTGCATCAGACAACTCGACCAACACCTCCCTCCTGCCCCCTACTTTGACCTCCGCCTCTTTTCAACCATGAGTTCACCGCAGAACTCCATGGTCATCAGGGAGTCTGAGCTCTCACAGCAGCACATGCACACGTGATGGAACTACAGGCATCGAAGCTTTGAGTGAATCAAAGATGAGAGGAAGAGAGAAAGGTAGGGGACCAACCTGGGCCTTGCATCATAATGCTCAGTGGGAAGGGTAGAATCATTGGCTGCACATCCACCATGCTCCTGCAGAGCGAGGACACCAATAATGTGCGCTTCGGCCACGGCACGTGAGAGGCTCCTTCATGTGTCCTCCCCACAATACATGCATCCGGAATCTGAAATGACCAAGGAGAAGCCTAACAGCTGAATCTTTGAGGTCTCCTCCCTTGCCATGGCGCTGCTCGACTCACTGTGTCCACCCACCCTCGAGGGCTAGCCATGTACGTATGTATGTGTATACGTACGTGTGTACGTGTATGTTTCAACCTATATAGGAATACTGAGAGGAGGAGGAGGAGGACGAGGAGGACGAGGAGGAGGTGCCAAGGGGGGTACTCTTAGATTCTACAGGAGAGTTCCCAGCAAGTTTGACCACTGTGGACATGGCGGATAACATGGGTGGCAGCGTGGAGTCAGATGGGCATCATAACTGCGCAGGCTCGGCTTCGGGGGACGGCGGAATCAAGGAGCAGGACCGGCTGCTGCCCATCGCCAACGTGGGGAGGATCATGAAGCAAATCCTGCCCCCAAATGCCAAGATCTCCAAGGAAGCCAAGGAGACGATGCAGGAGTGCGTGTCGGAGTTCATCAGCTTCGTCACCGGCGAGGCCTCCGACAAGTGCCACAAGGAGAAGCGCAAGACCGTCAACGGCGACGACATCTGCTGGGCCCTCAACACGCTGGGTTTCGACGACTATGTCGAGCCCATGAGGAGGTACCTACTCAAGTACCGGGAGATGGAAGGAGATAGGGCGGCCACCGGCGGTCACAGCAACAAAGCGACCGGCTCTGATGCCGGAGATCAGGACGCGGTGGGCGAGCAGCGCAGGAATCAACCCTCCCCCAGTGCCCACTTGATGTTCAACGCCATGGAAACAAGTCATAACCCTTCTGCATCAAGGGGTTTCTAGATCTCCTTCTTCAACGCTAACAAGGTTAGTACTTGGTGATGAATCACAGCCAGGCTAAGAGAAGGATGACACCGGTTTGGTACAAGCTCAGAAACCTTGTGTTCTTGCTTTGCTTGTAAGATTTGTGTTGACTACGAAACCCACATCTTTACATTTCAAGCAAATTGATTCTTGAACCCTCTCCAAGTCTTCTTAGATTCCTCACACGAAACAGGGAGAGGGCAACTTCAATTCTTGAAGACATAAAATGATCACATGGTTCCTATGTTGTCACAACACCCTCGAAAGATACACATCTTTATGCAAAGGACTTGTATGAAGTGAAGCATCTAATGGAAGCACACTGAATCCAAACCACTGTAATTAGCAAGCTTTGGATTACCATCTGCAGATCTGAACTGAGATTTCAAAGTAGGATTTCATTGGTGAACTACATAACTATTTCAGCATTTAGGAACTTCATTTTCTTAGTTACTGTGTTCTTTCTTATCATTCATTTGACTTTTGTCTCCTCTGTAGTGTTTGATCACCCTGAATGGTATCATTCTAGCCTGCTGCCTCTTGAATCTTATGGTTCTTTTTCTTTCGACAACACAGAAGCATCTGCTGCTGATCAAAATTCTATGTTGTTCTTAGGTCACTGATTCTATTATTTTCTTCTCTTTTCTTGAGAAAAAGGGTGTGAAGCAAAGACCGAAAACTTAGGTATCTTCTAAGGCTTGCCAATTACAGTTTGCAGCATAAGCAGCAATCAAACACACATAATCTTGCAACAAAACGAGTGGGTGTCTATTTCCCTAAGCTCCATCCCGGAAAGAACATAGGCATCATCTTTGCCAAGGTTACTTGGATGGTTTCATAGAGAAATAGTATCAGAATGACTGCAAGTGTTGATCTATGAGCTCCTTTATAAGAATCAGATTTGTTGGGAATAATGATCAGCATATGAACATTGATAATGGCACTGTGGTTTTGGCTCAAGCTGTTGAGAGAAACTGAAAGAAATTTCTCTCATGCATCATTCAATGTTACCTTCATTTTTGCAACTACACAAAACTATGTTGTCCCTCCTGCATTCAAATACCAAGGCATGCTCATACTTTGGTAATATCTCAAGCTGAATGCTATTTACAAAGTAGTACTAATTTTTCTTTTACTAGAAATAATTAACTTCTTAATGCATGAAATCCTATGCCTGTCTGAAACTAAAAAATGAAAATGCTTAGTGAGAGAATGCCTGTGATACCACTATAAACCTTTGGCAAGCTACAAATGCATTCCAATATGTAAGTGTTTTTTAGCTTGTGTGTGTGTGTGAGAGAGAGAGAGAGAGAGAGAGATCCAGCTGTTTACTGTAAGAAACTAGCAGGAAGATTTGGATACATTTTATTGGAAGTTGAATGTACACGATCCTTCAATTATGGTCCTATAGGGAGAAATTGATAGGCAGCTATGAGTTTCCTTGGACAAAGTGTCATGGTACATGAAGCATCACATTCTAGAAATCTTATAGATCTTTGTTCAGAGACTTCTGTCTACATATGATGTTGATGATAATTGTATGTGTTATGAAGAGTGCAAACACTTGCAGATCTGTAACAACACCATTTGGTCCAAGAAAACGAGAGAGTGCTAAAGCTTTTTGGATCAATTCCATCTTCCATTTTCTTCTATTTTCTGATCTAATTGTTCTTGCTTTCTCTATGTTAGTCTAATGCTTTTGCCAATATCCAGTTTACATAATAGATTTTGAACAGCTCTCACAAATGATCTCATGTTCATTAGGAATAGGGATAGATCAAGAAATAATAGCAGGACACAACTGTTCTTAGTTGGCTGACCACCCCATTTGTCTTAATATATATTTCAGCAGAACATGAACATAATTTAATCTTTTAATGTACCTGCTAAGGCAGTATCATTGTTCATACTGTTCTTCTCTCTCTCTCTCTCTCTCTCTCTGGAGAAAGCAGCTGCTGATTTCTGTACAACCGTACATTCCATGGCCAGCAGATAAGATTGGCAGAAGCCTCGGTGGTGTGAAGACTCATCATGATCTCCTTGTCACACATGATGCAACAGTGTGAAAGTTGAACTCCTTTCTCGATTAGTTTGGCTTTGTATGTCGTCTTCCTCCGTGCATAGCAACGAAAAGAACCTCTTCTCCTGCCGCATACACACCTCCACATGCACCAAGAAGCAGCGAAGGTTGCAGCTCGGGTTTGACACTGGAGCCGACACCACAGCTTCAGCTTCAAGTCAAGAACCAGTTACAGTGAACTGCATGGCCATTTCAGCAGGAACAGCATGATCAAAAGGTATTCTCCATCGCAGAAAACCCTCATGGATTTGCTGACGTCCTTCGTAGATGTTCGTATCCCCACCACCCACCATTCGATACAAATCGATAATGCCAATGCCTCCTTGTGTTTCAAGATCTGCATATTAGACAGTCTCCTACATCTATCTGCATGTATTGTAAGTTCATTCTGTAGTACATATGCATTAGCTCTAACAATGACATGAGCTCTTTCTCATGACATTGTCCTCCAGAACACTTGTTTCTAGCAGCAAATGATTCTGGAGATATATATATGTGTGTTCTAAAACCAATACACAAAATTTTGGCTTCCTCCATGAGTTCTTTCTGTGGACATGTAGAAAACTTGATTGCACCCTTCACTGCAGCACCTTGGATTCAACAACACATCAAAGCAAGAATCTGGGGGACACTTGAGTGCACTGGAATCTGCAAGGTTGTGTGCTAAAGAAATCCCAAAGATTCTTTAAATTGAGACTTCTCCATGGCTCCTGAGTCCAAGATTTAAGAGCCCTAGATGTGTCACTGACAGGTGAGGGCATCTTATATGTGCTATTCCTTGGCAACTGGAGCAATGGCTTGGCTTTTTGATTGGCTTGAGTAAGAGAGAGCAAGCTTTATGGTTTGCCACACACATGCATTGAGGTAGAGTTCCACTGATTGGTTGGTTTACGTAGGGAAGTGTGATCTTGCAATTTGCCAGAAATATTGTGACAGTCATCGAGGCTTGTGATTATAATATTGTGATCATATCTTCATATCTCCCAAGTGGAGGACAAGAAGACCCAAACATGCCTAGAAAGCACCGTTAGAATTATATTGGGATGGCTACACAAATATGTTTCATGCTTGAGCTTAGAAAAGCTTCAGGGTTTCCCAATCACCATCATGTTCTTCTCTAAATGGAGCTCCAAGCTCAAAACATGGAGACCACCAGTGTTGTGAGTAGAACACCTTAAACTCCTGCAGATGTTTGATACCCAATCAAGTTGGTTCTCTCTGACATACTGGATGGGGAGGTGAAAGAAGATATAACATGTTTGCATCATATGGAATGGCACTGAGAATGAAGACTTGCATTCTCTCTAGAATCCACATGCATGAAACAAAGTTCTGAGAGCTACAACATTATTTTCTGACATTACTAATTGAATTCTCAGTTTTTGCAGGGATAGGTCACTATTGTTGGAACACATATAAATAGATCCATCATAGGACTACTCTTCCACTTAATACATAGGGCTCCTGAAACATTGTTTAGCTATATAAATTGAGTTCTTCCATGGTTAATCTTACTCTCTAATGATCAACTTAGTATTGCAAGATAAATATACAAGCTAAGAAAATAGTCTTTCTATTTATAGAGATAATATTGCATATATTAACCTTCTCCGGACTCCCTATTAATATGAACATAACAACATAATGGGTTGTTTTTTTATAAATAATATACACACATACATAGAGAGCGAGAGAGAGAGAGAGAGAGAGAGAGAGAGAGTCTACAACTTTGCTTAGCTTATACTATCTATTTGCTAAATTGCTACCCAACAAAATACCAACAAGCTTGGATCAGTGTGAAGCCCAATTCATGGAGAAGGAAGCCTAATAACTTAGGAGAAGTTGAGCAAACCAAAGACCACAATTCTCTAAATCTTGGAAGATGGAATTGATGTTACAACAAAGGAGCCACAAGTCCCTAAATGTGGCCTACAGAACAAGTAGCTGTTCTAAATATCATTGGGGTCGAATATGCCTAAAATAATCTCTCTTTCTATCTTTGATCTGGAAATTCTCACACTATACTGTATTTATCATGGGGTTGTGTTGATGGTCAATCCAATCTACATCAGGTTTCTGCAGTAGAACTTCCAATCCCAAACATACCAAACCCAGTGAGAGCATATGCTGAAGCCATGGCCTGTGTGGTACTTGTCCTTGGATAGAACACTTGATGATGAGCACTCCATTGCACTGAATACCTACAGAGAATATGAACATTCTGCTCTCTTTTTTATCATTCTTTCTTTCTTCCCCATCACATTTTTTTGGGGTCAAACAAGCTAAATGTAAGTTATTCTATGTGGTCACATCAATCAAAATCTTGACTTTGTACATCAACCAATTAATGAGTTTGAGTAAGGATGAACTCCAAATACTAAACTACGTGAGAGAATAGATAGATTTAAATTGAAGATTTCCTTTCCTCAACCTTTAGTAAGTAAATTTTTATGTTGTAGTATTATTAACTATTGAAAAATAATAAATTCATTTTTTCTCCTTTTGTTAGACAGCTTAAACAATTCATGTTTCAGGGATGCTGATGAACATGTTTTGGACTTTAGAGACCCCCTATCAATCATCACAAACAGTAGTACAATAAAAAGGTATTATATTCTTCAAGATGAGATGATGAAGTTGACATTATATGCTCACAACTACCAAATAGTTGGTTGCCTATATGTATATTACATATATGTCATATAGGGAGTTGGCCCACTTTGTAGTGTCGGCTCTTTGGTCCAACAAAGCTTATTATATCAAATTAAAATTATAAATTATGTTTAAAAAAAAGGGAAAAAAACAATGAAATGTGTCATGTTTGAAAGTGACACATGCAAATGATTAATTTAAAGGATTAACTAAATGACAAGTCAAGTTAAATTAGGGTTAAGTTAGATGTTGAATATCAGGAGAGAAAGATTAACTAAGATTTACTATGAAATTTGAAAGGGAACAAAATTTAAAAAAAAAGACAATAAGACAAAATAGTTGTTGGCGAAAGATACAAGTGATAGTTGGATCGACCTAACTTAATTTCGATATGTATTCATAAGAAGTTTTCGAAAGTGATTGAAGAGGGTTGGATATTCCATTTGATTCTCAAATGTGCTTTATTTGATGTTTAAGATAATAATACAATAAAGTATGAGGTGTGAAAAAATAATAATATGTCTCAATTACTATGATCTAGTGGGCTTTTAATACTTGATCTAGTTGAAAGAAATATTTTAGGGTTTAGACGAAATATTCCAATCATATGCCCTATTTTTTATTGACAGTGAATATTTCTCTATTAAAATTATATAATCATCCTATATAAAAAAAAAAATTAGTATAATTATATGATGTTAATTAATTAGATGTAATAATTATGAGTTTCTAATAGGAAAGAATGTTTAGTCATCAAAGTGATGTTTCTAATATATCAGTAATCACCATGATTAAATTTATCTTTTAGTAATTACCTCACTGTTAAGTAGAAACATCTCAAAGCCTCATCATAAATCTTCTCCCACAATAATTCTTTTTTTTTAATCTTCATATTTCTATCTCAATCACAAATCCTCTCTCTAAATTCAATCTTTCTTTACTACTATTTCCGTACCTGACAAAAAAAATGAGACATATCATGTGACTATTATTAGTATTCAGAGGAGTAGACATGAGATCTGATTCGTAGGGGAATGATGTACTCATTCTAACTATTATATCACATTGGAAGTGATTGATCCATAGTGTTTTGGCCATCATCATCCTTAGTAATATGCAACTTCATTGTGTCCAATAATTCTACCCTTTTCTTAGCATGCCAAATATGAAATATCATATGATCGAATGGAACCCCACGACCAATTATTCTATGTCTTTTGTTGATGGGATCTCCTTCGGACAAAGAAGTACTTGATTTGGGTCAATCGAGATGTGGTAGGCTTCACGATCCAATGAGTTTAATAGGATTCCAATTTGAATCATAATTGAAATCTTGATGACCTTTATAATATTTGACATGTTATGAAATTAGAGTAAGATATGAAATATTTATCTTTTTCTAGTTAATGAACCAATAACTTATTAAGATAATCTTATTCTTATAAAATTGTACACAGCACTTAATTCTTGGATTACGTTTAAGCTTTTTTTAGCTCAATTAGGTCCTCGATTTACTCTAAATTCACGAAGAAATTTATGGTGTCGAAAGCTCACTATTATCCACCTCCAAATTATAAATTATATATGAAATATTTATAATGTTGTAATATAATCATGACTAATTCGGTATAATACGATCTTTCAATTTTTTTATTGTTTTTGAAATCTAGTTAGCGGTGTTGTGAATTTTGTTATGTAAAATGCTTGTTTTGTATTGTTATTCTTATTCAATTTGACTAATATGAATACGTAAAAGTAATTTTCTTATATTGTCACCAACACAAACTATATAGTGTTTTTGTTATTCTTATTTAATTTGATCGATATGAATAGTTAAGGGACATTAATTAGTTTAGTATAATAATAATAATTACCTTGAAGTGAAACTTAATTATCTCTTTTAGTAAGTATTTACTTTTATTACTTCATATTTTAATTATCTGATATGTCAAGGATTCAAATTCAATTAAGATCGTGTGTTATAGCTTATGCAACACTGATGATGAAATGATAAAGATCATATTAGGGGTTCGATTAATGCAAAGATTACTTCTGATAAAGACTCATTTGATGTTGAAATTAGTAAAAATTTAAAGAAATTATAATTGAAAGCATATAATTTTTTCAAATGAATCTTTTTTATAGAGGATTTAGGAAATCATTGAAAATGAAGATGATAGTTAATTCATGAGATAAAACATTCGATCATCATCTAATCGTGGAGACCTGAGTTAAATCATCAAATGTCAAAATCGTAACATGATGGTTTATGCTGACATTAGGGGATCTTGAGTGACATGAATAAACATGTGTCGATAATCGTTTGACGTCGAATCATTTAAATTAGGTTTTTTTAATCTATTATCATTTCCAACCAAATTCCAAGGATAAAAAAACTTTATCGTTTGCATTCCTTTTCACAAAAAATAAAAACACCCATTCCTAAAATATATTTCAAAAATAATTTTACTAATTAAAATTCGATTTTATTTCCCCCAAAAACCACGCACAAATCTCACAAACACAAAACACAAAAGAATAAGCCATGGGAATTATCTAATGCTTATGGGCATCGACATCATGGTCATGTCATCGAGTGCATGCATTCTACCATTCCCACCCCCTCTCTATTTATATTCTTAAATAGATTCCCACATGGCTCACAGAGGCCACGCCCCAGCAAATCTCAGCCGTTCGATGAGCCGGCGGAGTCAAGATCTGACTTCCGCA
Organism: Musa acuminata AAA Group; assembly: GCF_036884655.1. Taxonomy (NCBI): domain Eukaryota; kingdom Viridiplantae; phylum Streptophyta; class Magnoliopsida; order Zingiberales; family Musaceae; genus Musa; species Musa acuminata. The sequence continues at coordinate 7,376,988 of NC_088334.1, read as the reverse complement.
TGATGATCCCTCTAGGAATTTTGCATATTAACCCTTTCTTGTTTAGAAATTTGCCAATTTAGTCCATGGCTTTTCAGCAGATATAGTCATTGACTTATCAGCTGGCACCTCATGTATCTCATGAATTTGATATACGGATCAAAATATCTACTGATTGTTCATAAATCAAAATATTACTGTGATATTTATTATATATAAATATATATATATATATATAATAAGCTGAAAAATTAAAGAAAGAAATTACTTCGAAATAGTGGGATCCCTCTACGAAATATTAAAAGTTCGAGGATTGTTTCTGTAAATTATCCAACTTCTTCCGTACCCTGTTATCTTACCTGCCCCGCTTACGCATCTGATGGGTCCCACTACAAAATATGTTATCCTTTTGAGCAGTTTGTATTTTTAGTTAGTGAGTGTCCCCGCGTGTTACTTGCGGGTCCCGCACATCCTACCCAATTGCCGTGCTCCGCCAGGCGGGTCGGGAAGAAGGGTAGAAACCTGGTGCCCGCCCGTAGGCCCCGCTTCAGCCAAGACGGCGTCTCGGCGGCGATGGCTATCTTAAATCCACTGCCGGTGCAAGGATCCATAAAGAACCAGCGCGCCGCGTTCGCTATAAACTGGAGTTTCTCGTCTCTCTCTCTCTCTCTCTCCGAGCTCGCTGCGGATTATTTTGGAGATTCGGAGTGATCCTTTCTGGGCGTAGAAACAGCAGCGGCAGTGGCAGTGGAAGTGGCGACGACGGGCACAAATCCGTCGAACGACAATGGATCAAGAGATTGGTTCGATTCCGCACGATCGGCTGGTCAGACACCTTCCATTCCGTCAACAAATCGTTAGGGCTTCAATCCCAGGGTTTACTTTTAGTTGTCTGCTTCTTCTTGTTTTTGTGCTCTTCGGTTTCTGTAGCTGTGCTGGTTGGTAATGATGACCACCCTCATTATGGATCTGGAGGTTTTATACGGGATTTGGGATTCTATCTTTAGTTGAAACCCTTCGATTTTATGGTACGAGAACAAAGTAAAAGAAACCAATTTTTGGAATGGTATCCGAGTCGATTGTAAGTTTTGCGTTTCTACTCATTGGTTGTAGATGTCAATGTCGATGCGGAGTGCCGCGTTCTTTTGACTTTTGATCAATTGGAGTTCAAGATTTAATTTGTAGCTATAGCATTTCTGTTTATTTAATTCCGGGTTGGATGATGTTCGACTTGTATGAGATTTCTCTCCGTCATGGCTAATCTCTATTTATGACTTTGGAAGACAGAGGATTGTTTTCATATTGAAAGAGTGGGGAATTAAACATACTTATCTGATAGATGTATGTTATTTTGTTTTTATAGAAAGTGATCGCGTAGGAAGTTTTCATTTGCCAGTTACAGGATAGTTGAAGAAGGAATACATCAAAAGCATGTTTGCTTGTATGTCATTAGATTTTCTGTCAACCAATTTACTATACTCGAGGCGTGCTATTAGGTTCAGTGCAAATATCTTTTTTCTTTTTTCACTGATAGAATTGTTTGATGAATGTTGATCATTATTTGTGTTTGTAGGTTAATTGGAAGAGTGATTACAAACGTCTGCTTCTTTTAGCATATCAGAGTTTTGGAGTCGTATATGGAGACTTGAGTACCTCTCCCATCTATGTATATACAAGTTCTTTTGCTGGAAGGCTGAACAATTATCGAGATGAGCAGACAGTATTTGGTGTATTTTCCTTGATATTCTGGACATTCACCCTAATCCCATTGCTTAAATATGTGATGATAGTCTTGGGTGCTGATGATAACGGTGAAGGTCAGACTCTTGATAATGTAGCCTTCTCTTTCTCTTTTGTATTTCCTTTTTTCCACCTTTGTCACTCATAATAATGGAACTGCTCATAGGTGGAACATTTGCTTTGTACTCATTGCTCTGCAGACATGCAAAGCTTAGCTTACTTCCTAATCAGCAAGCAGCTGATGAGGAGCTTACCACATATTATAGAGCTGGTTACATTCCTCAAATTGCTATTTACTCTCCATTAAAAAGGTTTTTGGAGAAGCACAAAAGACTGCGTACATGCTTACTTCTTATTGTTCTGTTTGGTGCGTGCATGGTGATAGGAGACGGGGTTCTTACACCAGCAATTTCTGGTATACTGCCATATGTATTTATGTAACCCTTCTTTTTAGGGAATGAAAATTCGCTCTTTATTTCTTAAAACTCTTTGTTTTTCGTCTCCATCTCATTCTCAAAATAAATTTTGCTATGTTGCAGTTCTCTCATCAATTTCTGGATTGCAAGTTCGTGCCAAAAAATTGGTTGATGGTATGTGTTGTTTATTCTTTGGCCTTTCTTTTATATATGAAAATGTCATGGTTCTCTTATTTCTCAGCTCTTTATTATGATGGAAATGTATTTCAACTACTTGGTTTTAAAATTTGATTTTCAAGGGTTTTAATCTTATTGATCCTTAGCCAACCTTAGTCTTAATACAATAGCAGAAAAATATTTTAATAGATGTAATTGTTTGGGCCAATGCCCACTAGCTTTGGCTGTTAAAGCATCCAAGCCCCTTTTAAGCGATTACTGGTTTGGATTCCCTATATAAATTATATATATATATATATATATATATATATATATATATATATATATATATATATATATATATATATATATGGGTTAAGATTCATTTTAGCTCCTGTGGTTTTGGTCATGGACTACTTAAGTCCTTATGGTTTACTCATGTTTAAAATAACTCCTATATTTTTAAAAACATAGCATATAAGTCCCTTCCGTCAAGCTTGAGTTGATATACGTTAGAGTCTGCCTACGTGACATGTTGACTCACAATAAATCATTAATATAGTGATATATGCAATTTAAGTTAAAAAAAAAAAGTCTATCTTGTCGAGGAAGAGGAAACAACAGACGTAGGCGGAGAGGTAGAGGTAGGAGAGGCTAAAGGCTAAGGTAAGAGAGAGCTGGACCACCATGTTGTAGGCATGACGGGTGGAGGCGTATGAGAGGACGAAGTGAGAGGTGATGGGGATGAAGACGCCCAGGAGGAGGAAGAGGGACCAGAAGACCATTGCATGCCTAGCGTCAAACTAATCAACACATCCACCCGAGGCAAGACCGGAAACTCCTGAACTTGTCGTCAGCGCGGGAGAGGCTGCGTGCGTCCGAAGCCCTGCTAGGCAACAGCGGCTCAGTGCTGCTACTGATGATTACTTCCACGATGATGCCTCCTCCCGCCATTGATGATGGTCTCAATTTGTTTTAATTTAAATTACAAGTGTTATTATATTAATAGTTTATTGTGAGTTAGGATGTCACGTAAGCAGACTTTAACATCTGTTAACTCAGACTCGACAAAGGGGCTTATATACTATATTTTTTAAAATGTAGGGGTTATTTTAGACACGAGCAAAACCATAAGGGCTTAAATGATCTATAACCAAAACCACATGGGCTAAAATGGATATTTTTTTAAATTTAAATTACATGTGTCATTATATTAATAATTTATTATGAGTCAACATGCCACGTAAGAAAACTCTAACGTCTGTTAACTCAGACTTGATGGGAGGGGCTTATATGTTACGTTTTTTAAAATTTAAGGGTTATTTTAGACACGAACAAATTATAAGGGCTTAAGTGGCCCATTGCCAAACCACATGGGCTAAAATGAATCTTAACCCTATATGTATATGTATATGTATATATGTGTGTGTGTGTGTGTATGTATGTGTATATATGGGTACGTATATATATGTGTACGTATATGTGTGTGTGTGTGTGTGTGTGTGTGTGTGTACTATATATAGTTTATGAATTGAAATAAGAGATTCCTCTTTGTTGAAAGGGTGATCAATCTTTTTGAGTGCATCTTTTCTTAGGATAAGGTTTGAATTTCTAGTTTTTAACAGCTAATTCTGACTTCTTTTTTTTTTTTGTTATGTTCCTATTGGTAAAAGAAGGAAAATAAAAGATAGCTATGAGGCGCAATGAAGCAATTTAAAGTATGTTGACAAATGAAATTCTAAATATGGATTGAATAAACATCTTTAGTTCATCACTTCCTCTTTTTTTTGTGTAGCCTAAGTTGTTTGATGAAGGTTGGAGAATTATCTTCTCTGTTCACCTGCCTATTTGATCAATGGGCTAGGCCCACAAGTGTTATTGCTTTAGAAAGAAAGCATTAGTTCTTGGTTTGAACCATAATACACAAACTTGGCATAAATCTATCTTTTAATATGGTTCTGTGTTTATGGGAATTTGATCTAGAAAGAAATCTCTTTTTTATTCCCAGTTATAAGGTGACTTTTTGAAAAGAAAGGTACAAGATCATTTGACAGGGGACTCAAGTCCAATTTTTTGTAGTAACACTTCACTATACACACACACACATATGCATTCATGTCTGAAAAATGTATTGCATTCATATACATGCACATGATTCTTATTTGGAGCACTAATGAAAGTGTTATATAACTTACTTTCTCTAATGCATACTTTCTCTAATGCTTACTTTAATGCTTACTTTCTCTAATGCTTACTTTAATGCTTACTTTCTCTAACTTAGGGGAAGTAAACTTCCTAGAGATATGTCAAATTATAACAGTAACTTTATAACTGAAATAATGAGAAAGAGGAGATCTCTGCTTAGCTTAAATTGGTTGCTATTGATTGGCTTTACAAAAATTGTTGATGTTGCATTAGGTGGAGCTGAAACTATGCTAGCAAGACTAGTAGTCAAAGTGTGATCATGACTGGTGTAGTCATGATTAAGTTTAACTTAATTCTAACACCACGAGATAGTGCATGCAAATATGTAGGGAACTCAGTTGAGCGTCTATGCCTCGTTGAACACATCAAGTAGTATTGTGGGCTTTGCTATTTAGTTGCTCGTTAAATCTACCAAATAAACGTATCAAAATAAGTTAAATAATTATTATGAGAAAGTTCAGATATCATGTTACTTCTCTTTTTTTTTTTTTTTTTAATTATTTTCTATGCATTGTCATAGCATATGAAGCGCCACTGCTTATTTGATGATCCATGATGGTCAAAATCTAGTCATCGGAACAAAAATTTGCTCCTAGTTGGTCTTGCAACTTGCATGAGACACCACTTGTATTGCTAGGATGCCTCTCAACAATGGCAACCCAGTGCACAAGATTTCCACTAGTAGAGGGTCTTGGGAGGGTCAATATATGTAATCATATCCGTACAAAACACAAATAGAGAGGCTGCTTCCACAACTTAAATTTTGGTCACTAGATGCAAATGAGCATCTTTACCATGAGACTAAGGCCCACTCTTTGGCATGCCTTTCATACGATAGCGGGCAGTCGTAGTGCCAATTTGCTTCCTATGAATGTTGCCATGTAAAAGAATTTCTCAACTTTGATAAGCCAGCTTGGGTTTTGCTAAACATGGGACATTATTCTTTGCCTCTTAGCAAAAAATGTTGATGTACAGTTGCAATGTCTATTGTGGCTTAGGCTAAAAGTTGGAAACAATATTATGTTGCTCCCATTGGTAATCACATGATGAAATGACAAAAGACTTTTGACTGACAGTGACATTACCAAATATCTCTGGCTCTGTCGTGGTTGTATAGTAGATGGTCATGCCTCTTAAGCGGATCTGGTAATGCTTGAGATGGTTGATAACCATAGATTTCTATTGTAAGCAAAGCCAATATAGTAGAGTTGGTTTAGCCATCATGTAAAGGCGACAAGGTTTGATGGCAACTCCCAATATTGGCTTAATTTGCTATGGAAGCAGTGGTGCTGGCAATTGTTCTACTTCATACTGCAGCAGTCAGGTCAATTTAATAGGCGAATTTCCTTATGCAACTCCAAGCCTGCCATCTAGAACTTCTTGCTTAAGTATGTTTTCTTAAATCATCTAGAAGGTTATTTGAAACTTGAATTTGCATTAGTTTCTACATTTTTACTACATTGTATATCACAATATTTGATCTTCTGTCAACATAGGTGAGGTGGTAATCATTTCCTGTGTTGTGCTGGTTGGACTCTTTGCCTTGCAGCACAAGGGAACTCAGAGGGTGGCCTTCATGTTTGCTCCTGTTGTTATCATTTGGCTCTTGTTCATTGCTGCAATTGGCTTGTACAATACAATTTATTGGAACCCCAGAATAATCCATGCTCTTTCTCCACATTACATTGTCAAGTTTTTTGAGCACACAGGAAAAGATGGTTGGATTTCCCTTGGGGGAATACTTCTTTCAGTTACAGGTTGATATCAGAGCTTATGCTGCCTTCTCTTTTGTGAATGTTCTTCTTCAGTTTAACTAGTATATAGCAATCTATTTCTAAGTTGGAGTGATTTACAGGTACTGAAGCTATGTTTGCAGATCTTGGACACTTCAATGAGACATCCATCAGGGTATGTGTTCTAAATATCTCATTATATATTTGTGAGAATTCTTGTTTCAAGAATGAATATTCAGATAAAGGTGAAATTTTTAAATGAATTGCCGATAGTACACTAGAAGCAATATGAAACTCTTGGAATAAATGAATTGTCAATATTTGCTACTCTCCAAAGGCAGGTTTCAGACTTTGACCATGTTCAAGAAATCTGTCTTTGATTAACCTGTAGGTATGGTAAGGAGAACTATATTTGATATTCGTATGTATCACTCTTTTGCTTATCTCTGAGAATGTGTGATATATGTAAATCAATTGAATAATTTAATAAGTTTGATTATAATATTCTCCTTGATATGCTTCTTAAAATTACATAATTCATATTAAAGCTGATCTCAATTTTCTCTTTTTAAAAACATTGCAACTGAATCATAAGTGTCGTCTGTTCAGATAAGTTTCTAGTTCAATTGACTAACCTTATTATTGGAAAGTGTACCGATCGTTTTACAGACCCTGCAATCTTTTTCTATCAACTGTATTCTCTCTTGTATATGTAACATCTATCAGCAATATCATATGTAAACATTAGGTTGGTGTGTTATGCTTTATTCAGATCAAGTAATTTAGGACATTTGGTATCTTGGTTGTGAGATGAACAGAATTCAATGAGGGAGCTTGGACATCTACTATAATACATTACATCTCAATGCTGCTTATGATGCTTGTTTTAAAGTGTGTGTCAACCATAATATGTTACATCTTAATGCTGCTTGTGATACTTATACTAAAGGAAGAGAAAATCTTCTATTCAAAGTTTCAAACAACACACAAGAATTGGCAAATTAGTTCTCTAAAGAAAGATTACTTTCAGAGATCTATGCACAAACGTTTAAGTCCCTGACACCTTGTAGTTTAAAGTTTAAACTGATTGATGATGCTGTAATTATACACTAGAACTATTTTGACAATGTTTTCATCATGTTTGCTTCATACTAGTTATGTTTTCCAAGGCCACCTTTCTATTTAGTCATACATTCTTAACCACTTTGGCTTAGTATTGATCATTCACTACATTGCCATGGTAGTGGAATGACTATGGTGGCAACATCTGTCCAAGTTAGAAATTCAGCTGGAAATTTTATTTAATTTGCTATAAGAATTATCTCATCGATATTCACATGAGATGTCCATATGGCAATTTACTGCCCTTCACAGTCATTTGCTATCCCATTATTATTACAAAACCAATTAAAATGAAAGTCTATCATTTTAAAAGTGAGGTTTAAGTTTTAGGCAAAATAGTAGCTATTCTCGTCCTGTTATGCACCATATGATATCACAACTAAATAAGCACAAAACTCCATCTTCTGATTCGTCCAACTCTTTTACTTTGCAACCAGCTTTCTCACATTAAAAAAATTAAATTGTAGTTAAAGAACAATCCTGTAGCTATTCTGTCCCGTTATGCACCATATGATGCACCATAATTGTTGAAGCAGCACAAAATTCCATTCTTCCTGATTCATCCAACTAGCAGGGTTTTTTACTTGGCAACAAGCTTTTGCACATACGATGTCAAATTATAAGTAACCTATATCAGTACAGACCATTTTTTGTGACTAACTTTATTGGGAACATGAATAAACCATACAAACAGATAAACAATAATACAAGTTCCTATACTCCTTTAAGTGTTCGCACTCAACATGGGGCTTAGTTCCTATACTCATTGGAACAACTCTAAATGATGTAAAATGTGAAAATGTGACTATTCTGCTCCTTTAGCCATATGTGGAAGGGTCTCATATGTTTATGCACTGTTGCTTCACTTTCTCTTAAGAGACAATTACAACTATTCCCACTCTTATTTTTCTCATGTTTCTCCCATTTCCACCTCTTTCTTCTGTTAAATAACTTCAATATTACTTCATTCAATTGTCTCATAAAAGGTCTTCTAGAAGGTTTTAGTGCAAGGACTTTTCAGGGGGAAAAATTGGCCATAGAATGTTTGCTCCAGTAGATCATTGTATACTGGAATTTCATTGTTTTGTGGCCCGTGTAAATGAAAGCTTCTACCTACAAATTCTGACTTGGCACTGTGTTTTATCTTAAATTTCTCATGTCATTGATACCTTCAATCTCCATGGAACTTTTTATGCAGATAGCATTTGTTGGTCTGATTTATCCATGTTTAGTACTGCAATACATGGGGCAAGCAGCATTTCTTTCTAAAAATATACACGATGTATCTAGCAGCTTTTTCGAATCTATACCACGTAAGTTTTCATGCATTGGGGTTGCTACTCTAAAAATGCCCAAAGATGAACATTTACTTGTAATTTTTTTATTTTATTTTGCAGAATCAGTTTTTTGGCCTGTTTTTGTGATCTCGTCTCTTGCTGCTATAGTCGCTAGTCAATCTGTCATCTCTGCTACTTTCTCCATTGTGAAGCAATGTCATTCATTGGGATGCTTTCCACGTGTCAAAATTGTCCATACATCAAGATGGATCCACGGCCGGATATATATACCTGAAATAAACTGGATCCTTATGGTTCTTTGTCTTTCTGTCACACTTGGTTTTCGTGACACAACCATAATTGGAAATGCTTACGGTAAGGTTGTTTCCTTCACTGATCTGCATGATAGACATGCCAAATGTCAGGTCTGATTTTATCTATTCTGAAATTTCTATTCGCTCCAGTGATCTTCATTGCATGTCATTCTATATATAGTTATAGTTAGGTTAGATGGTACATGCTTGGAACCTGTATTATAACCACAATCTTACTTGTGGGTCTCTGTCATCCATGTTTTTACTTCAATGTGTTTGCAGTTATAACCAATATTGGCTGTTGATCATCTTTATATTATCTGCTAAGCAGGATTGTACTTTTATCTTTGATTTCAGGTATAGCAAGCATGACTGTGATGTTTATTACCACATGGCTGATGGCATTAGTTATTATCTTTGTGTGGCAAAATAGTGTCATATTTGCCTTTCTATTTCTCATTTTCTTTGGGTCTATCGAGGGTGCCTATCTTTCCTCTTCTCTCATTAAGGTTCCTCAGGGAGGATGGGTGCCTTTTGTGCTCTCCTTTATCTTCATGGTCATCATGTATGTCTGGCACTATGGCACTCACGAAAAGTACCTTTTTAACCTACAAAACAAGGTCTCGATGAAATGGATTCTCACTCTTGGCCCCAGCCTTGGGATTGTTCGTGTCCCAGGAATGGGATTTATTTACACAGAGCTAGCTACTGGTGTGCCATCTATCTTCTCCCATTTTGTGACCAACCTTCCTGCTTTCCATCAAGTTCTTGTCTTTGTCTGCGTGAAATCAGTACCGGTCCCATATGTTCCACCAGATGAACAATACCTCATAGGACGGATTGGCCCCAGAACCTACAGAATGTATAGGTGCATCATAAGATATGGCTACAAAGATGTGCAGAAAGTTGAAGACAACTTTGAGAATCAATTGATATTGAGCATTGCCAAGTTCATTCAGATGGAAGGTGAGGGGTCATCCACTGGAAGTTATGATTCATCTCCAGAAGGAAGAATGGTCGTCATACGAACTACTGACACATCTGGTACTAGGTTGGTGACAAGGGATGCTGATGAGAGTGAATGTAATTCTACCCCTATCAGGAGCAGCAAATCCATAACGCTGCAAAGTTTGCAGTCCCTATATGAGGAAGAATCACCTCATGTTAGTCATCGTCATCGGGTGCAAATCGAGTTGTCTGAAACAGAAGATATTAACTGTGAGGTTAAAGAAGAATTAATGGCACTGTTGGAAGCTAAGCAAGCAGGAGTTGCCTATATAATGGGTCATTCTTATGTGAAGGCCAGGAAGACATCATCTTTCATGAAAAAAATTGCCATTGATGTTGCCTACTCTTTCCTCCGTAAGAATTGCAGGGGTCCTGCAGTGGCTTTGAATATTCCTCACATAAGCCTCATTGAAGTGGGGATGATCTACCATGTTTAGTAAGTTCATTTTTATACATAATATGTATGTTCTCAGTGTCAAAGAGGAAGTCAGAGAAGCAAAAGTTTTGCTGCAATATATGAAAATTTTAGCCATTCACTACCTATTTGGCTTAAGTCTGCCTGTACTAGTTCTTGGTGTAATATAAGCAGTTGTTAGAACATGTTGTGTCATATCTTGTGGTATACTACTTTCTACAGGATGCAGTTCCAGCTGGATCTTATCGCTATCAAACATTGTGACCGACATCTTTGCAATTAAATGCAAAGATACAGCTTACCTCATTTGTGGTAATAGCCTAGAGGAAGTTGATCAGTGTAGGACATAAGCTTCCTTAAGTTGACAATAATTGCATTGTCTCTCTCTAGTTGAGATTTGTAATGTCATTTTTATTTAGACTGGGAAAACAATTAATGTTCCCTTTATTTTCTTTTCTTCATCTCCTTGTTGCTTTAAACAGTTATTGAAGTGTTGCATTGTATGAGACATCATTCAAGTAACATATAAGTGGATTGCAGATTAAGCTGTGAAGTGTATGTGAACGCATACACATGGAATGGTGGATGGCAGAGGAATTTGCAGATCCAATGTCCTTTGTATCTGACACTGCAAAATCTGAAATGCTGCAGCAAAAGAATTAGTTTGTCTGGTATCAATGATTGAACCAATCATCAGTCATTTGAAGTTGATGGTAAATTCTGAAATGGCTTACCTAACAAAAGATAGCTGTCAAGAGCTTCTGTAGGAAGTTTATTAGTTTTTATTATCTACAAAAACCACATGTTACAGTGAGCAAAATCTTCATAATGGATTAGTGACTGATGGCTTTTTCTTGGTGACTTGCAGCTTGATAAGGCTTATCCCTTCATGCATGGAATGCAGAATGGCTGCTATCTGCAAGCAAGCCACTACTTTGCTGTGTTAATGGTGTAATGCTTAATGGTATGACCTCTCCCCTTTCACAGAGATCATGTAATCTTCCTGACTACATGTAAATATACATATCTTGTTTGTGTAGTTACATGATCTCTTCTGTCACAGAAGAAAAATTATCTATCCTATCAATGTAAGGTGGTCATATTTATCTCAACATTTCTTTTTTTCTTGTTATAATATATATATATATATATATATATATATATATATATATATATATATATATATCCTATATTTAGGTTTTAATTTTATAATCCCTTCAAATATTTTTGACTTTTCATATATGTCAATCTTGTTGAAATGCATATAATAAACTAAATTCAACTACTGTCGATCATGGTTATAAATAAAAATTTTAAAATATTAAAATTTACCAAATATTCTGTTTATTATTTTCTCCAATTATTTAATCCCTCGTGGTTCCTCACATTTTCCAAATGAGTATTATTGTAAATTTGGTTTCTGATGTTATTATGCTGACTGTTAATTATCTAAGTTCTTTGCAATGGTATATGTAAGTTTATTAATTTATAATAAAATATATTTTTAACATTAATTAAAATAAAAAAAATTATATAAATTTACGACATTCCTTTCACATGATTCATAAATATATTCTGAATATTAATTAAAAGAGAAAATTATATAAATTTACATGGAATATACCAAAAACTTGATAAAAAAAGTTCATGGAAAAAAAATCAAATTCTTTGCTATATAAGAAAAAATAAATATAAGAAAAAAAAAATTTCAAACACTTACACACTTTCTTACATAAACTTTATAGAACTCTTCTCTCGATTCTCTCTATATCTATTAGAGAAAATCTTATAAGTGCTCAATCTTAACGCTATTCGTGAGATTCAAACGAAACGAAAAAAAGGTTTACACGTAAAGACGATGAAAAATATAGCAAATAATAAAATGATTTGAGGAGTTGAAAATAAGCATAGAGATTCTTCACTAACCTTTCAAGTTATTATTAAACCCAAGATTATGATGCGTAGGTACACTACCCATTCATTAAATACTTAATTCTGTATTAGAATTTTTAATCATAATCATAATCCTACAATTAGTTTGAATCTAACTTTAAATCAAATTAATACTTATAAATCATTAATCTCAAATTAATAATAATAATAATAATAATGTATCTATGAAATCCTGTAAATCAACTCAACATCCGATATTGGACGGCTTCACATTTTAGAGTCGTATAAAATCAACCATAGCTTTGACTAGATGTCAAACTGATCGACATGGTCCCTAAATTCCACCTCTAGTTGCAAAGATTAGGCCAACAAATCCAAAAAACAAAAGAAGAACATTCATTAGCTATATGTATTCATTCATTCCTAGTACAATTTGCAGTACGCCCACCCTCCATCTATTCTCTCTTCTTACTTTCTCAATCAATCATACTTCTTCCTGATCGATTGATCTTTCAGTTTAACTCCATAGTTTTCCACCCAAAAACGGCCTAACAAATGAAGTCTTTCCTTCTTTCTTTCCTTCTTTCCGCTTTACTTATACCCAAGTCATCAATTGCTTTCCTCCTCCTCCTCCTCCTCCTCCTCCTTAGGTTTCTCCTACGACTCGATAGAAAAGGATCGAAGCAAAGGTTCATTTCGTTTCTTTGGTCTTGTTTCTCTTCATACATAGCATTCGATCTGTGCTCATCGTATGGGAAATATACATACATATATATAGTAGAGTCGATCGTCGATAGAGAGAGATACAAGTGTTGGTATGATTTAGAGAAAGACATAGAGAACATTACGATTAAGAGAAAAGAACCGTCAGGTGATCGACATTACCTCGGAGTTGTTGACATCTTGAACGATGTTTCTTGTTCGTCGATGGTGTCTTTACGTTTCATCAGTCTTGACCTTCTATGAGACTTCTTGAATCAGACTCCGCTTTCTGTAGTCGTCTTTCTTTTTGGTTTGAGGACATGTCATAGATACCGTGTCGCTTCTTCTCTTCTGGCTTTCTTCGAGCAAGGCGTTTAATTGATTTCCTTTGGACTTGCTCGTTCGCTGGACACAGTGCGCATGGAAACTGATTCCAACCACGCTGCTGCTGCTGCTGTTGAAGATGAAGAAGAAGCTTCACGCGCCGTCCCTCCATCGACGGCGAAGACAAGAGCCACAAGCTGGTCGGACCTGCTTGACGATCCCCTCGGCAACATCTCCGCCCGCCTGCCCCTCATAGACTACTTGAGCTTTCGCGGCGTCTGCAAGAACTGGCGGCTCTTCCCATCGGGTTGCTCCCACATCGCCGAGTTCTCCAAGGAGCGCCCGTGGATGTTGCTCTACGATGTCGGCGTCGACGGCGGTAACAAGTGCTACTTGTACGATCACCTTCATCCGAAATGCTGCGAGATGTCGTTGCCGCACCTCCGGGGCGCAACGTGCATGGAATCCAAGGACGGATGGCTGCTGGCCACCCGGGAGAGGGAGCTGTTCTTCTTCAACCCCTTCTCCACACAGGTCATCAACCTAGTGATGTACCCGGATAGGAAGAGCTCCCACCGACTGTTCACATTCACGGAGCCTCCGACCTCTCCGGACTGCGTGGTGTTTGCAGTGCACCGCCTCGGCGCCTCCGTGGTGGAGATCGGCCGGTTCAGTGTGGGCGACGACATGTGGGAGAGGGTGTTGGTGGAGGACGTGCGGCCTCCTATCGAGACGCTGGATGGCATCGACCACCGGCGACAGTGCGCCGCTTCCTACGACCGCCGCGATATCAACGAATCGGTCGACTTCGTCAGCTCGAATTTAGTGTTCTCGTTCAGCTTCGAGGATTTCTTGCTGCGCCATCGACATCTGAATCATGATCGGGAGATACCCGACTCCACTTTCCTCGACGAATTTGTGAATCTTCATCGTGAAGACTGGCTGCGGAGGTCCGGACAGAAGCGCATCACCGTGTCGTTTAGCTCGCTGCAGATGATGGTCGACGACGTCGTGGATCTTTTCCCCTTCGTTTGTGAGTACGCGGCCGATGGCACGACGACGACCGACGCAACCAAATCCATGAAAGCGGCGTGGTTGGAGCCTCGATTCCCATCACGTAGTTGATTCGATCGGTGTAGCAGTGGATTTCATTCATGATTTCTTACTGAGACCTGCAGCTTCGTCATCAGGATGCGCTGTGATGTTCTTTGAATTGGACGGATGCTTGATCATCATGGACTTGTAGGGAATCGGACTGCACTGGTCAAAGAACCATTCATGAGTATCATAACACCAAAATCATGATTCAAGATGGCTGCCATGCTCTCATCTTTCAAAAGTAGATGATATCAGGCAGGGATCAATCACAAAGGAGTCAAAAGTGTAGATCATTCTTAATTCTTCGACATAGGAACACGAGAGGCATGACAGCATGTAGAAGCCTGGAATTTGACCTATGTTCTAAATTTCTGCCTTTGTGGAGCTGATCTCCAAAGAACTAAAACACAGTTCCAACGAAAAGGAAGTGTCATTCATGCATACTTTCCATTTCAGTCTGTTACATAACATGTTGAAATCAAGATTCAAGTTGCTTACAGAAGATGCTATGACAGTATACGATGAACTGTGTGCTTATATCTTGGCACATTTATTCTTACTGAAAGGCTATTAACGTGGACCGACGACATATATGAATGTAACATGAATACCATATGCAAGCAAATAAAGGTTGAATGAAAATTCACAACTAACTGAAAGATTCATTCTAAATCCAAATGTTCTTATACCACTACGCATTTATTCTTACAAGCAAGCAGCAGGAGGTTTTTCCATGACCACAAGTACATGTGAGTCCATTGGTGCTGCTTGGAATGATAACGGTAGATACAGGGTTACCAAGTTAAGGAATTGCTTGAGCACAACTGTGGGGATATCTTGCTTGAGTTGCATATCAGTAGCCTGCGTCACAGAGAACTGTAATGCAAGAAGATGTCGAAGCTTGGATTCTAAACTAGTGCAGAAATCTGAGCCATGAAACACATTATCCTTTTTCACGAGGAAAAGATTTATAAAAAAGTTTTCATAGAAAATAGCAGACAGATCAAAAATTGATGCTTAATTGACTGAAGAAGGAAGGAGGGGGGGGTTTGTTGGCCAGATATCAAGAAAAGACAAAAGTGTAAGGCTTAGGATTTTGCTATGTCATCTTCAGATATGCCATAGCTTATTTCACAAGAGGGTCGGTCTAGGAGGATTGTATAAACAAGGTCATGAAAGCTAAAAACCGGGAGGAAGCTGGATGAGATGAGCAATTTGGAGGAGTTACAAAATTTTGACCGGACAAAAAAGAAACAAATAATATATTGTGCCTCCATCACCAATGAATAATGAGTTGGAATTAGAGGCTTAGTACATACTTGGAAATGACTATAAAGGGAGATCTGCTTTTCTCAGCTTGAACTTGAGATTTCACCACCGGGTGCAATGAAACCACCACTACTCGACGTAGGGGTTTGATGCCGGATAAACAAGTGGGGAAGGTAACCCGTATTAGAAAATAATGTACCGATAGAACCACTAGATGTGCTCCCGAATGACATTTTGCTAGAGAAAGATTCCTTACTGGAACTGAATTCAGGTTGTAGCTCTGAGGATGATGAGGATGGGGCGAAGGTAGCAACAGATAATCCAATAGGGTAGGGAGAAACTGGCATGTCAAAGAGTGAAGATGCAGAAGGACTACAGCTCAGAGTTCCCATTGGATGATCGAATTTGCATGTTGTCCCAAACTTGCACATTCCGTGTTGTGCATAGTAATTGCAAAGTTGAGCCCCCTGTCACAAGTATTTGATCAGAAACACAAGAATACTCCAAAAGAATGTGAAAATTTTAAAAAATAATTATGAACAAAAATATAGCTATCATCAACAAATGGATATGCCTACTTCTTGTCAGCAGAAAAATGAATCGTAGAAAAAGATCAAAGAATTGCAGAGCTAAGAAACTATTAAAAGATTCATACGACTTCATTGATCTTACAACTTCCTACATGGTTTTCGAGCTAGAAACTATATAATAAGATTCCGAAGGCTTGAAGAGCATTTGTTTATTGGAAACAAGACTTCACTCAAAAACTATAGAAATCATCAATCTGGAGTAATAAATAACATGGAAATTTTGGTAACTTAACAATTGGCTCAAGTTTCTCAATTCCTGAACTACACAAATTCAAATGACCACCATATCTTTATACAACCAAGATATGATCCATAAAATAGATTCTTGTCCTTGCATTGATAGGTAGGAAGATTTGCTATCTAATTTGACCACAAAACAGGAAATAGTCTTATAGACCCAACTATATCAGTGACTGGTTTATTCAAAATAAGCAGATGAGAAGATTGCCAATAAGAAGTCTTCTCAATTTATTGAAAAATTCAAATTTATAGTGAAAGAAATTATTCTCTTTGCCAAGGATGGCCAAGTAATTAAAAGAGAACCATGAATACTACAGCAATAGCTGTTTTCAAGAAAAGATTACCAAAACACAAACCTGAATATCTGTTGGTGAAACAGCTTAAATATTGTGCTGCCCATCCAATTTCAACTATCCTAGACATATTAAAAAAAAAAAATCTGCAAAGTCTCTTCCCATTTCTCACAGCCAACACCGAAAATTAAAGATTTAAAGATTGTAATAGGATAAATTTTTCATCTGTTTCAATTTGTTTTTCACCAGGATTGTTACCTTCCAGTGTTTTCATTATGTAAAATTGTAAATCTTAATTCTCAGGTATAATCAGACTTAAAATTGTCTATATCGAAAAATAATTGGTTTTTTCATTGATCCCACCAAGAGAAATATAAGCAGGAACCGTATTAGCATTTAATATAAAAGGTTATTTTGTTAAAAATCCAAAACATTTGTTCTATCATGTGCTTTATACTACTTATAGGCCTCAAATACAACATTTTTATATTCAATAAAAAGTAATTTAAGTCTTAACTTGTACAACTTCAAATATTTGACAAAATCAAATCCAATTTTTTGCTTTAGAATGTGTGTCCTCCTTACAGACTTAATATGCCCTGGTTAAGCTCAATGGAGGACAGTGGCAGCCCAATACAGTTGGGAAACGTAATGTTGTTGTGCATCAAGTTTTCAAAAACTAGAAATGGCATATAGAATCGGATCATTTTTCTCTTTATGACAGATAATGACAGGTGGTAGAGAAGCATACCGGACGAAGTGGGAGGCCAAGGGGGCTAAGAACACAGTTTCCCTTTGATATGCTCCAGTCCGGAGGATGATGATATTTACATGTAGCTCCAAATTTGCAGTCTCCTGTCCTCATGTAGAATTGGCACTCTGGTTGGCCAGGTCTCTCTGGAAACTTATCTCCTCGATGACTAGCATTTGAAGGGCCGACCGAAGAGGATACCGGTGTGAGAGGCCCAGAGTAAGCAGGCATCAAAGGAAATGGCTGGTTTGGCAACCCATATACTTGTCCAGCTTGAACTGCTTGGTGACCTCCATGAGAAACTACTGAACTCATAGGCACCTGCGTTGTATGTAATAAGACAAAATAAGAAACCTCAGATTTTCCATCCTATCCTCTTGTACTAAAACTTCAGCAACAAGGGTCTCACAAACCGGATAAGGATTCCAGCCCTGAACTGGAACAACTCCTGAAGAGAGCAGCATGGGAGCGTAAGGTCCTGGCATATATGAACCAGGGAACACTGAAGGCCTGGTGAACTGCCAAGTAACCGTGGGTGGATACTGTTGAGGTGAAGGGATTGACAGAGGCTGCACCGGTGAATAAAATGCAGGTGCAGGCGAGGGCACCAAAGCCTCAGCTTGTTGTGGGTGATGGAATTTACAAGTTGAACCAAACTTACAATGGCCAGTCTTCATGTAATAGGAGCATTCCTTCTCCCCCTAAATTTCCATCATTGGACAGCATGACAAAAACAGAGAATGTTAGAGAAAATATAAATGTGGCAAGTAATTATGGAATAGAGCAATATGAAAAGGTATAGAATAAGAAACTCCAACCGGCCGCAGTGGGTATCCACAGTCATTTAACAAGACCGGAGGGATGGATCCACTTCCTTGCCTGGGGTGGCGATACTTGCAAGTAGAACCAAATTTGCAAGTTCCAGTTTTCATATAATACTGAAAAAGATCATCTTACCATAGTTAAAACAATAGATTTCAATAGCTCCACAAAATCCAATATCCAATATGGTGAATGTTCATAATTAAACTGTAATATTATATTCGCATTTTAGTATAAGTGCACTTACCCAGTGTTCAGTCGAGCAAAACCAAATTCTAAAAATGGGAAGCACGGTAGTACCTCACATACAGGTTGATCCGCTCGCTCCAGATACTCAACAGCCCCGGTCCTTCCAGTTCCAGCCCCAGTTAACTAAAGATGTTTACACTATCATTTAATTCAACAACACAAACCAAATGCTAGTAATATGGTCCACATATATGGATTGTCTTTGGTAAGCCACAAACTGGCTTGCTTACAGACACAAACTTGCATCATTCTAGACAAGCTACATCTTATTCACCCAATCAAAAAGAAAGCAATATAACAGGAAAAATGATCAGGTATTAAAGAAAAAAAAAAGAGAACAATAACAGAAAAAGGTGCAGGTAACCCTAATAGAATAAATCCCAACCAAAGGTTGATGAAATCCTTACAGCTCCGTGATCACGGGGGTGATTGTAGCGGCACCTCTCGCCGTAGCTGCACGATCCGGTACGCACGTAGTGGGAGCAGTCCGGCTCACCAGGCCTCTCCGGGTAGGAAGAACTGCCCTCGCCCAGTCCCAACCTCCACATGGATTCTACATTTAACATCAATACATAATCATCAAGAACTTGCTTCGCCCTTTCTTCTCCCGTTCCACACAATAAACCCTAACAGCAAACTTCCCAGCACCACTGCAGACCCAAAGCAATCGATCGGACCAACAGCGATCCTGCACTACCTTCAAGGGCGGCGTCGGGATCGAGGCGGGGGCCTTTGGCGGCGGAGCCGGGCTCGTTCATCTCCATCGGAGGGTTCGGGAACCTTCCGGAACGTTCTGGAATGGCGAGATCAAGCGAGGACTGAGAGAAAGGAGGTGGGTTTGGGCCTTGAGAAAGATCGATTCCGATCGAGATCTTTCTTTCT
Source organism: Musa acuminata AAA Group (assembly GCF_036884655.1). Taxonomy (NCBI): domain Eukaryota; kingdom Viridiplantae; phylum Streptophyta; class Magnoliopsida; order Zingiberales; family Musaceae; genus Musa; species Musa acuminata. The sequence continues at coordinate 7,357,510 of NC_088334.1, read as the reverse complement.
CTTTCTTCTCTTTTTCCTTTTCGTTCCTTCTTTCCTAGACAGAGATAGAGAGACGATGATGATGATGATCAGAAACAAACCCCACCCTTCTCCTGTTCTCTTTCTGGATGTGTGTGTGTGTGTGCGCATTTATTTGATTTCTTTTACCCTTTTTTTCTTCTCGTCCGTTGTTAGTTCACATACGCGCCAAAGACAGTGGAAGACATCCTCGCGGCAGTGGCCGTATTTTCTTTTATTCATGTTTTTATTTTTATTGTATTGTGAATTCCCAGGAATGCCACACTAAATCCTTCGAAATAACCGGAAAAGCCTGCCCACGGGAGATCGTGTTTGGGGGGTTTCAACGGTGAGATGCACGCCGGTGATTACACGTGTTGAGCGTATAATTGAAGATGGCGATCACGGGCTACCCACGGGGCTTCAGCGGATCCGACGGGAAAGTGTCGGCAGTGAGGCAGCTAAGGGCCTTTTAGTAAGTATAAGGAGTCGAGGGAGTGGCGACCCGATGGTTTTGTGTTGGGAATAGGGGTAAAGAGGTAATTAAAGTTCGAGGACATCAGACGGCGTTTCGGACTACGCCACTTTGTGAGGTGGCATTGGCCTGGCCGCGGAACCGACTTCGTCGGAAGCTGTTCCCTGGCTCGGTCGAGACGGGTGAGTCCGATCGTGCATGAGACGGGAGCAAGACGAACAGGACCCGGATGATGGAGCATCGACGGCCATGATCAACCCCTCTGAGGACGACGAGATGTTTTCTTTTCTCTGGATACGGAGAAGCGTATAATTAATGAACTTGGAGGGAGTAGGATGCGGGTGACCGGAGACACCCGGTAGCACTAATCCCTCGATCGCCAGGTGTCCAAGTCATAAATAGGGAGAAACCGGTCAATTGGGACACGTGCTTCAATATTAGTGGCAGCAAATAGGGGTCTTGGTCAGCAGAGAATATGACACCGTTAGCAGTGTCGTCAATCTGTGGAATGCAGAGTAGCCACGATACCATCTAATTCCGATACTAGTGATGTGATGCTATGGACCCAATTGGACTACATTAGTGCCCATTCTGTTCTCTATTGCTATATTCAATGGATAATTATGCTTGATTGAGATTGAAGACATCATTAGCCATAACTTTGAGATTGTGGCTGATAGAACACCAAAACTGAAGACGACAAACAAAGATGGAACGTTCCCTGTTATCTTGAGATGTCAATAGAGCACCAAAACTTTGCAGATGACAAACAGAGAGCAAATTGGCAGATGAGGCAGATAATTTGACCAGTCACAATCAGACAAGGTGGTAAAATATGAACATTATGTATAAAACAAATTCTCATAATTAACAAAATGCCACTTAATTGGAGATATAATCTTTCTATAGACTGATCGATTCGATTATATTTTGTGACACATGAGCGCTTCTCTCTCAAAGGAGTCCAAAAACTTGACATTCAAAGATAGGATAGGGAGTGTTTACAAAGCAAGAACATCCACATGGGTCAGTAGCATTTGAAGAACCAGGTCCCTTTGTTCTTGCAAATCCAGTAGCAAGTAGATTTGTCACTCCTGTGATGTTGCACTTTTGGACTGCTGCCAAACGTAGCCATTTCTTTCATGTGCAGAATTCCTTCGCCAATTCTCAACTGCGATTTGGACTATGGCCTTTGCTTCTTGCACCTCAGCAGCCGAAAACTTGTGCTCGATGATCCCTAATGGTCCTGGCTGCAGTACAGTTATTACAGTCTCCAGGTCTTGCTCCAACTGCCTTTAAAAAAATTTAGTTTTTAGATTTAGTTTTGCAACAATAGATTAACATGATAAGGATATGATGTGTGCTTTCGGTCATACTCAAAGCACCATACAAAATCGAGCAGAAAAAGGAAACAATAGAAGACAAAGCACGGGAGTCGACCTATGTCCTTCAACAGAAAAAATGGCAATGAGAACCCATGGAAACAGGAAGGAAAGCTGCAGGCAATTCCGGAAAACAATATTGAAGAAATATCTGGTACTTAAGCATTACAATATTACCAAATAAAACAAAAATAGTGTAACTGAAATTGTAATAAAAATGGTGCGACTGCAACTCATAGATCACTTGTACCTGAGAACCCCTGGCAATCGCATGCCTGAAAAAGGTCTCAGAAAAGGCATCAGGATATTCTCTTTCCTGATTACCTTTGTCTCCTTGAAGTAAAAGAACCTGAAGGAAGAAAATAACAATTTGATTAAACATTGTGTAAAACATAAAAGCAGCAGAAAAGAAAAGAAAGAAAAATAGGAAAAAAGAACAATTTGATCAATTGAACTGAAGAACTCAATATTTAAACAAAAGCAGGAAAACACAGATTAGGCTGCCTAATATATGAAATAAAGAGGCAAAAATTTTAAAGCAGGATAACCACTTACAATGCTCCCTAAAGGCCTATATAGCAGCAACTAGGCACAGATCCTCTTCCCAATTTCATATGCCCCTCTTATGTTGCTGCATGGTGACGGAAGACACAATCATATCTACTTTTCTCTATATGATCCTGTTTTTTCCACATGCTCACAACAATTCATGGATCCTGACCCGAATTGTGCACATTCAATTGATTTTTCTTCCATTCAACACTACTCTTTTACGTGTGAAGAAACAAAGACGCGACGAGGAAAAAGCAGGACAGGCAAGCACTGTGTTGGAAGGAGCAGCTAGAGAAAAGTAATTTAAAAAATCAGAGGAACTTGCTAGTGTAAGAGTGGTGATCAGTAGCTCAGGTACACAAAAATAATAATTTGCTACTGTTTCTGAGAAAGCTTACAGATAAATTAGTAGCAATTATTGGTAACAAGTAGATTATATCGTCTGATAAAAAATAAGTGCTTGCTGAGATTCTTTAGTTTGTTTTGGTTCCCATATAAGTATTTGCTGCAAGAAACTTTGAAAACTACAAGTGTGTGAATTTAAATTCCCAAAGTTGAACAGAGTTTTATATGTGTCAACACGGTGGAAAGTATTGAATAAAGGTCATTAAGAAAATGGAGACACAAATATGAGTAAAGCAATGGATGGCAATACATGAACAGTAAAAAAGATCAATTGGAGAATGAGAATTATGGCTATTCTTGAATCACTTCCCTTCATTGATATAAGAACAATCAACAATTCTTTGATGCTAATCCATCAAATTCAGAATTTGTAATCACACTATACTTGACATAGTAACCACAAGTATATGGAAAGATTACAATGGATTAGGATGAACTACTTCAATCTAGATTGAGAGTTTTTTTTTTTTATTCCCCACTGAACCAAGGGATGCATCAAATGGACTAATTAAATCTAAATTTGGAGCCCTTTTTCCCTTGCCTTTATTCATGCACTAACTTTTGTTTCTTATGTTGTAGCCAGAAACACATAACTTTTGTCTTAAAAGCACAATCAACCAAATGGATTCTCATGCCTGTTTCACATTTAGTATGTGTTAGTTTTATCTTGTGAAACCCTTTCCTTATGGCAAGCATTTTCCACCATCACATGTATATTATAGATCAAGTTCCTAGAAAACCATCTCCTGCCACTTACTCTTTATATGCAGAGAACACTAAGTACTTCTATTCCAAGATACAACTAAATTTTAGGAGAAACCATACTCCACTATAGAAGACATCTGCATGAAAGAAACACATGGGCCTTCTCCACTTCAGTAATGACCTCCTCAAAAAAGGGTTCACTAGACCTGAAGCCAAATCCTTTGAACCCTCAGCTGTCCAATGACAGCCAATCACACACTTCCAATCGCATTTTTCGACATGCCTGCCTTCAGGATGCAAACCACTAACTGAGGTTGCATAGAACCCTAATCTTATAAAACTAACCATATTTCATCCTTGACACTTCCTTTCATGAAAATGTTCCCATGAAAACATACCAGGAATGGGTTTCATAGAACCCTAATCAACTTGAACGGAAGATTTGGGCCATGAAATTCTGAAATATTTAGGCAAACCAAGATCTGGTGCAGTTAGAAGTATAACGCATAATGAACACGTGAATTCAAGGCCGAACACCTTCTATTTTTCTCAAAGAAATTAAAAGAAAAATGGTGCAAAGATCCAAAATCACAAAAAATAATTAACATAGAACAATACATAATTTTCCAGAGGGCCGAAAACCGAAAAATACAAGATCGAACACCACGCGTGCAGACAGGATCCAAAACCCAGAAGCTTCCCAACCCCGAATCGATCGATCTATGTATGCATGCAGACAAAGAATCAAGGGGGAAACCGTGTGAAACAGAGACGGGGAGCAATTACTTGGGAAATCAAAGACGAAGAATAAGGCGAGGTAGATGTCGAGGAGATACTTTAGGTGCCGAGATCTGAGAACAGAAGGCGCTACGATGAGAGCCTCCGCGAGGAGCAATATGAACATCCCAGGAATGGCGGTGCTTGCTTTAAGATTGGCGGATTTATCTGATCCGACGGTGAGTAAAAGTTTTAGTTTTGGCGTGTGTGTGCGTGTGTGTATATATATATATATATATCCCTTTAAATATTAAAATCCTTTAGGGATGTCCCTTTCATTTACATTCATTTAAAAGCTCATAATTAACTGTTGATGAATTAATGTTTTTATAATCATAAAAAGTTTGAAGGATATCAATATCATTTAAATTTCAGTTGATAGTAATATGATATTTAAATTATATATAGGTTTGTAATTTTATGAATATGTATATATATAAACTAAACTGAAATTAAGAAAGATATATATATATATATATATATATATATATATATATATACATACATACATACATACAAAAATAACATATTTAGAGAAATATATAAACATACAATTTTTCCAAATGCTATTTTTCTAAAATAGAACCTCATATTATCATTTAGATCAATTATATAGATATTAACTTAAACAATTATATATATATATATATATATATATATATATATATATATATATATATGTATAGTTCATAATCAGATGAGGAACTTGAAAGATTGTTCAGAAGAGTCTTAAATGAGTAACAAATATGCAGGAAGAGTAATCTGGTGCAGTAAACACCATGAGAGAAGCAGAAAGAGGCTTATCACTTGAATCAGATTATTTCATATGTGCATTCTTAAGTGATGCTCCATCATTGAAAGAGGCTAGAAATTTCCAAACTGAAATGAAACAACATTGGTGGATTTGGAGAAGATGAAGGGAAGCTGCAAACATGCAGAATTACATGTACCTCAAGAAACTCTTCCACAATATTACTTTACAGAAATCCAGAACACAATCTTTTGAATGAGAATTGTATTAGTAGTAATACATGAAGCTTGATTTCTGTCTTGGTGTGCTTCACCAAATCTACTAGAGTTTGCCAACTCAGGAAAAAAGCATCTCAGTTTCACAAGCTCCATGTGTCATCAGTAGAAGCTATTGGACTTGAATCTGATGCAGAGCCAGAGTTGCTGCCTTAAGGCTGAGATTTGATCTGCACTGCACCAGAAGTACTAGCAACAACTGGAATCTTGGATGAAAAAGAACTTGGTTCTTATTCTGGTAATGATCAGAAAATTGATGAATTGTTCTTCATGCTGAAGTAAATAACTGGCTTCCGAGGGTGACTATCGCTGTGCCGTCACCCATGACCGTTGTCAGTGCCATCTCTGTCTCAAGAATCCGGTCAAGCTCTACAACAACAGCTCTCATCTTTGGACGGCTGTGCTCGGATGGATTCAAGCATTGAAAAGTCAGTGCAATTAGCTCTTTCATCCCTTCAGAAGTAAAACCACTCTCTAGCCGGCGATCAATGAGATCATTTGAGCCCATATGTGCTTCCACCTTGTATAAAGAACCAAGGTATCAGAGGTGAACTAAAAGAATATATATCGAGAAAAAAGAGTACTTGAGGACTAGTATAATTATTTGTCTATTCAATGTCATTCTCGACAATATATTGATCCAAAGCATTGTAACTAATGAGAATATCCAGGCCGCAAGTACAAGACGGGAATGTACCAGAAAACTTCTTAGCTTTCAAAACAAAACACAAGTGAATTTCACAGTTTACGAAGGGATTGTAGTATATTTTCCTGGACAAATCCTGCAATCTTTACCTGAGATGTTGCAAATTTTTTTGCTATCTTAGACATATTGTGGCCTAGTCATGCTAACAGTACCATTACTGTTGATGGAACAAGGGACAAAAATTAAGAAAATTAGACATGTATTAGATGCGTTAATGCTCCAGTCAAAGTCATTTTAAATAATATCGAAAAACCTGAACAAAAGTTGGCCTAATGCATGAGACTCTTGTCAATTTGAGTTCTAATATACAGACTTAAGTCAGCAAGCAAAGAGTTTGTTCTTGTGACTCAAATTATTGTCACCCAAGTCAGGAAGAAGCAATTTATCATGGTACGAAGCCTCTCCTTCATGAAAAGGATAGTCAAGTGCACAAGCTGGCCAATGCGAGTCATGAAGAAGATCAATGCATGCAACTTGATCCTTACAAGTGGAAAGGTCATTTCGATGACTCGCAGCCTAGTAAGCCAAGACACATAGAAGCAGTCTCATATGGCACCAAGATTCACCCTTGGAAAATACGAGCAAAATTACCTATGGTATTCATGTAGAACAGTGATAATTGATGAAGGAAGTGTGCTTCTCCTATGTAATATAAACAATATCCATAAAAAAGGATCAATATATGTACATTAACAATCAAACACCACTGCCGAGGCTGAGAAATATGCTAGATTTTTTTTTTATTGTTTACAATATATCATTGATATAAGCTTTAACATGATGAGATCTTGGCTTTTGTTCTAATTCATCTTCATCAGTTTCTTACGAAAAAATGCATAATGAACTACCATTTATATTAAGCAAGGATGACATCACAGACAAGCTTGGCATGTGATAACACTTCATAGCTCATAAGGCTTATTTACATAAATATTGGCAGCTTAAATGCTTCATTACTAGCAAGAAAATGAAACAATTAGTGCCTCTAAGCATTAGCACTTTGATACCACCATTTTTCCCTGGCCATTTTGTTATTAAGAGGCAAGAAATATGTCATGAGTTTGAGATTTAGACTAGTTCTTGACAATATACCAGAAATTATTGCCGAGTATGTTGATGACTCAAATATCTTTCATGAGTCAAATTTCACTAGAACCAGAGATTCTTTTGGTTGGACACCAATGCTGAACAATAGTTGCAATTTTCTGGAGATAAAATTCCATACTAGAAAACTTGTTTGTGAAGCTGCACTAGATTTGTTCTATCTGTTTAAAGATAGGTTGAAGAAAAGTGTCCAATTAGATAAGTGCAGGATCAAAGACAGGGACTTCATAGAAGCAGAAAGTTAGATTATCCTCCTCTAACCATCTTGAATAAATTAACCCCTTCAAGATCTCCAATTGTTGTATATTTATATCTAGAAAATTTTGTTTCTTCAGATTGTAAACAATAGCCGGAGACTATAGCAGCCGCTGCAGTTTCCTTATCATCTACAAAAAATTGGAACTTACAATGAAGTGTTGCAACATGAAAACTATTCTGTTATTTGCATTCCTTAGAAATACACTTTGAATGCCTTGTTGTTTCCCTATCAGATCTCTGTCAGATATATCGATACTAATTAGTATTATTATCTAAATGCTGGATACATTTCGTATAGGGGATCCTCTATGGAACTCTCGCTAAAATATTCTTTACTTGAATATTTGTCGTGTGATTAAGGGCAAGATGAGCATGACTTTATGAACATTGTTTTATGACAATGTATAACGAAAAAACATGATTGTAACCAATGAAATTGAAAGAATGATTCTGTCTTACTTCATGCATCTCAATTTCTAAGTATCTTCGCTCTAATTTTGGTTTATTATATTTAACATATGAAGTGTAACTAAACTCATGTTGGATCACTGCACCACACCCAGATCCATGCTTCATAGGCATGGTTGCCATTCTATGCAAGCACAACAGTGACATACTTCTTGTCTTGAAAAAGAAGTGCCAAGACATTCTTTGTTGACTTTTATACGTGGCATAGTTTGTCATGGCTAAGAGCATGTATTTAGCCTAAAAGTTGTTTGGATGGTTATCCCAGAAAATTAATGAAATACTTATTTGCAATATTTTCTGTTGTTCTTGTGCCCATTTTGTTAATGTGAAAGCACAGTAGACCATTATATCAGCCAGCTGACCTTTGTGATCATATACAGTTCGTAGATTTCTTGCTTATGATTGCTTTTGTCTGCAAAATACATCAACTCAGGTGTGCAAGCCTTTATATAATGCCTTCTCTATTACTTACATCATCAACAACAAGCTACTTTCAGAAGAATAGTAGATTAACGGTCATTCCTTGTTATCTTGCATTAGCTTTTCCATATTACCACCTCAGCTTTTATCATTAGCAAGATGTCAACTAGACTAAACTGTCTCTTTACCTGATTCTTCTCCTAGACCAAAAGGACTTGTTTCAGCTTTATGCATCTGTCATCTTTAAATCCATTTGGTGAATTTGTCTTCTGTTTATGCCTTTCAGTAAATGGTGATTAAATAATTACCAACTAACTAATTTGTTCACATAAATGGTAAAAAAATAGAGCATCTCCTATGATGAAAGTTGGTCGAAATTTCTCGTTCAATTTTCAAGTGATAGAGATTATATCACAGAAGTTTTGTAATAGCTTACACATACATAGAACCTCTTAAAGGTGGTAATAAAACTAATTTCATTATGTATAAATTAAATAAGACAATATGTAACAAAATTAGATTCTCGGGCCTGCATCATATTCTGACCCAATCATATGCACCAAGGAACTCTTCCTCTTCAAGTTTCTTTAACCTATAAATAACATATTCTTTTGAACTAACAACTACCAGAATATGATATCAATTTCCCTGATGCATTTAAAACCCATGAATTGTTCTGGAAATTTGTATCCAGCCACCAATTTGTCACTTGGTTTAATCTATTTGAGACACAGATGTTCAACTAATAATGCACATGCAAATAGAAATTGGAATCATATTATGAGATAATTAGAAATGGTGATTATAGTTTCTCAAAAGTCGATCTCATAGAATTTTATTGGCTGCAACTAACATACAAAATGCTCATCAAACACTTAAAAAGCTTCATCTCTATGCACAAAAAATGCATGTTCTACAACTTATCCTTGCAAATGAAGGTGCATCAACAAATTCAGAGGCCACATAATTATCAATTAATGCAATCATCCCGAATATATAATTCAATCTGCTCATAGTATGAATATTATTGTGAAAAGAAAGTTGTTCATCTTTTGTCACACTGGGGCATCCTTAAAGAAAAAACAACATTATGATATATGTCTATGTTTTCACTTTATCATCAAGCCGAATATAAAGCAAAATGGACAGAGCAAATATACTCTTATCCTACTTGGTTATGTTTGGTTCAGGCAGACATTTGCTACTAATCTATCTATCATATATCAATGGGATGGGTTCATTGCTTGTAGTTTTGGGTGTTTCATTTAATGGCTTATAACAACTGTATAATCAAGGAAAACATATATTTGCATCAAAAAATACATATTTTTATCAAAACATATATCTACATGTCCTGAAATAGTTTATTAGGTTTCGGTGTATCAACTTACCCACTGGACTAAGAAACTGTATGAATCTTGAGAGATGCAATGTGTCACTTCGATGCCACTTATGAGCTCTAGAAGAAACACCCCAAAGCTATAAATATCACTGGCTTCAGAAAATCCCTGTAATTCTCCAACCCTGGGAAACAACATATGGTTGTATGATAGCGATATAAGTCAATATGATGGTCTATCGGTTGGATGGCAGATATAAGAAACAAATTTTAGAAAATTAATATACCCTGGATCTTGGAAGATATTGCTACTTCCTTGAGGTCCAACTTCTCCACTTCCTTGTAGTAATTTAAAAAAACCTGCATCAGCCACTTTTGCAATAAAGTTCTCGTCAACCAAGACGTTGCTTGTTTTGAAGTCTTGATGTACTAAAGGAGGTGAAAGACTGTGCAGATGGGCTAATCCTGCAAATTAAGATTATGAATAGTTTTGCTTTCAGTTTATGATGAGGACAATTTCTACTCTCTAGACTATATAATGCATTAGCTTATTGTCCTTGGGCTGCTCCAATAGTTACCTTTGGCTGCTCCAATAGCTACTGCAAGCCTTTGTTTAAATTCAAGCCTTGTAAGGGAATGTTGTTCACTATCTGCCAGAAAAACAAAGCAGGTATAAATGAATAAAATAGTAACAAAATATCTTCCCTTTTGAGATCAATCGATCATTACCATACAAGTGATTGGAGACACTTCCATTAGGCAAATATTCAAAAACGAGCATTTGCAGACCACCTTCCTGACAATAACCAATAAGAGTAACTAGATTGCGATGCCTGATTTCTGATAAAATCATAACCTGTTTAAAATTCAGCAAATGTAGATTTTAGCATGCACTGATACTGCAAAAGTATATTGATTCTGGTGAAGCAGGCTCAGGACACAAAAAAAAAAAAGAGTTCTTTGCAAATGCTCATGAACAAATTCAAGTGAAGCGAAAGAAGTAACAAAGAAGCAACCATGCCTCCATTATCCGATCTATTCGGAGGTCATACAACCTGATGTATTCAGAGTTCTTGATAAAAACATAGAGCACAGGAGATTAAGCACAGGAAAATCCTAGGTTTCAACAAGCTGTCTTACAAGTAAAAAACTTGAGAGAAGCTTCAGATCTAACTTGTAACAATTGGTCAAAGTCAATCTGTAGTGCAATGTCCTCTAAGTCAATAGCATATCAAAGTGATGAAACTTCTGGTTGGCCTTACAATATCAGTAAATTGATAAACTTATGAATCATGTAGGAATTTCCTATGGGCGAGTTCCACATCATTCTTGGATGGAGGAAAAAAAAATTCAAAAGAAAAAAGGAAGAATTGGTAGGATGATGAACAAGAAATTGCTGACACATTTTATTTCAGAAGAGCTGATTTACCTGTTCAATAAATGCCTGCCTTGGAACACTTACACGCCTTTTTATCGCTACAATGGTCCCATCAAGAAGCAAACCCTTGTACACCAAACCGAAACCGCCAGTACCAACAATGTTGCTTTCACTAAAGTTCTTGGTGGCTTCTTCCAATTCTTCTAGAGTAAATTGCCTGGCACCCTGATGTTCACTTGCAAGACCACAACCGGCACATGATATCCGATCTCTCCTACCCCATTCCACTGCCCATATACAAGTACCAAAAGAGCAGATTATGTATCAATCGATTAACATAAGCAATCAGAGACCTTAAATACTTGATGCAACATATATAGCGTGTTCAGTTACCTGGATTAGATGGGTCCGAAGAACCAGTCTCAGAACTTTTATTTGCAGGGGTCCTACAACACAAAATGTAGAACCACAGAAACCCAATGATGATCGCCAACAATGCAAGGCCACCTGCAGCAGCTCCAACTATGGCTGCAATCGAACTTGACATCTGGTAGAGGCTTGACTTGGTCCAATAAACCAAAACATGGATTCTTGGATGGCAAACGACAACACAAGAGACAACAATGTTAACAACAATGCATAACCTATTCGATTGAATGGAGTCCCGAAATGGAAAGAATTCAATAGCTATAGCACATTAATGTATTCCAACATCAACTGAAAATTTCCCCGTGATTCAGTTGTCCGCTAATGTGCAAAAGCATAGATGACCAGATACTTCTCCTTCCCGTGGCAGGGATGCTGGATCCAGTATCATGCTTCTTCATCACAGCAACTGTACAAATGCTGCCTGTTAATACTGTTTATTTGGCTCTTGAAGTGGTCAATTGCAGGCAGCTACAGCTTATAAAACACAACTGGCATGATCCTCAAAACCCACTCAGATGAGCTGACAAAAGAATTAAAATAGAAGACAGGCTGAAACAGCTAAACGACCAACTTGAAGCAGTCCACTGAATCACATATCACACAACCTTCCCGAGAAAACAATAACCAACATGCACAAGCCAAAGAGAATCCCAAACCACATACAAAAAACAATCAAGCTGACATATACCGTCCTACATTGTCCAGAACTCGTGGTAGTCGACGACCATGGTCTTTTTGAATTGATTAAGCACTCCCAACTCAGGCTCACACTCACTCCAGTGTCCTCAAGAGGTCCCAAAGCAGGAAGGAAGAATAAACCAACCAAAGGAGTCCAGGAGAGGAGAAAGGAGGTGCGAAGCCCCACATGTCAAATGGATGATGTGATTTTAATCAAAGGTAATTGGGTGAGCAGCCAAGGTCTGCCTCCCATGTGTCTGTATGTGCTGTATATACCAGTCCAGTGGAATCTATCCATCCGAAGACAAGCTTGAGGTGGGGAGAGGCAGTGCACATTGTATATAAGGAGGATTGGAGGAAATGAAGGTCATGTGGGCCTGTGGTTACCAAAATGTAAATGTGGAGGGAGGCGGGGTTTACCAGCAGGAAGAGGACAGGGGTGAGGGGACAGTTCCTTTTGATTGGATCAGAGCAAAGATGGTCATAGTGGACACAAGGGATTGGAGAAAGGTGGTACAAGATCTCTCAATCTCAGGATTTCTACCCCCCACCACCAAGATTCCACCCTGCCATTCCCCATGGTCTCATGTGGGAAAGAAGGGATGAAGGGCCTGCTTTTCTAGTACAAAAGGTTGAGCTTCTGCTGTCACTGAGGTGAGAGCCCCCACCCCCCCTTCTTCCCTCCCTGCTGTGGTAGACATGGTTTCACCTCTCCCAAAGCTGAAATGAGTGACATGTGGGTATTCCTGAGAGTGATAGAGTGCAGTCTCCCTCCTCCTCTCCCCGCCAAACCCACCCCCCTCCTCTCTTCCTGTTTCTTGGTGGCTAGGCTGGTGGCGGAGTATCTATGGATCCATCCATCTTCTCTCTCTACAGTGAGGGGTTGTCTTTTGCTGCTGCTCTCTCCTGTGATGTTGGGTGTCTGTTGCATGGGCTGGGATAGGCTGGAAAGCCTGGTAAAAGGGATGGGTGGATTTGTCATGTTTCGTGAGGCAAGACTGAGCCTTCTGAAAGCTTCTTTCTACCTTCACTCTAAGCTTCACTCTGGAACGAGCTTCTTCGACTAACATTCTTTAATTGCAGCTGCTAAAAGCCACTTGGTGATACCAAATGATCTCTCTGCCATTACATGCCAAACTTGCCTTCCTTGCTCATTTCAATCTTCCAGTTTTTACATACATATACATTATCTCTCTTTAAATGCTAACATAAATTAGAGTTCTACAAGTTTTTTATGTTTTGGAATGATATATGTATACATATATATATATATATGAAATTTTCAGTGCCTACCAAAATTAAGATGTTTGATAAGGGAAAATTGTGTTGGAGCAGCAGAACAGATTAAGCCTGTTTTGATTGAGAAAACTAACAAAAAATTGGAAGAGAAAGTCCCCATAAATTGAGATAAGAATCTCGTATCTTTCTTTTTACTGTAAAGAGTTGCAGTTCTGCTTGAGAGAGAGAAGAAAGAAAAGGAAAAAAGAACTGTGTGTTCAGAAGTATATTGTTGGATCTAAAACTTTTGTAGGCAAACTTCTTGTATTCATTCTGATCAGTACACAGGAAGAACATGCACATCATCGTCTGCATGTTCCCTATGACAGCATGACAGCCAATAAATCATTCCATTATCGTCAGAGCTTTCTTCTTCGCAGAGAGTTGTGTTGTGCACATGAGAGCGTTCTTAGAGACAATGAGAGATGAGTTGTGCGCAGTCCCGGACTGTGATGTGCAGTATTTTGGAGCTCAGCTGGGGGGTGGGGGGGGGGAGAGGAAATAGAGCTTGTGAGCTTCGCTGGCTTCCCTGTACTGCGGCTGTAGACAGGGAGAGGGAGGTGTAGGGCATGAGATGGCTTGGAGTTCTCCCGAGTACGGCTCTAAATAAGCCTCGGAGGAGGCAGCACAGTCCCCACTCATCATGCACTTACAGGCTGGCCATTGGCAGCTGCAGCAGCAGTCATTGGATTCTCTCATCTCCATGTCTTCTTCTTCTTCTTCTTCTTCTTCTTCTTCCCCAACTATTCTAACCTTCCTCCTCCAACCACTCCATGCAAATATTCTGGTGATCAATGGGTTGCAATTGCATTTATTCGTATAGGTCACTGACAGATCTCAATTACTGTGTTCATAATCTGTTTCAACATCTGTGTCCACGTAAAATTGAATCTAAATCCATGTTTCTAAGACAATATCAAAGATCTCAAACCTTTACATATTGATACACACACAGCAAGTGTTAGCACCTCAAGCTTGTTCTTTGAGATGGCCTTTGATCTTAGCTTCAATGGTTGTATACCATCATATCCCAATGAGCCCAACGAGACCGAGGAATCCTCGTGTTGCATGATGCCCAACTTCTACATTGACCTCCATATCACGCGCCGCCAGATGATACGCCGACGGAAATGGTGCCCGAAAGGTATTCGACCCAAGTCCGCATCCGCCGACGCCGCGCCGAAAGCAACGTGCCATGCACAGAACGGTGGACATGGTGCCGAGGGAATTGCATCTACGTGAAAGCAAGCTTCGATTTGTTATCATTATCATCAATCATCCTAGAATCAATCAATCCATCAATCAATCAGTCTCTCTCTTTCATTTTAGGAAAAGAGGACCTTTCTGCCATGTCCCACCTCGCCATTGCTTCACCTTACACTTTGTTGTTCTTCCTCATCTTTATCAGCAGGTAAAGTTGTTGGAGAACAGATGTTGAAATGGCATGTCAACGATCCGCATGCGCTTTCCCATCTCCTTCCACAGAATTCTTCCGCATACCACAGACTTATGAGTGTGAATCATGTGCTCAAATACATCTTAATGAGATACAAAAATGAGAGAGTTCCGAATCTTATCCCATAAATTTTATCTTTATAAAAAAAATATTATATATATTGATAAAGACATTTAATCACACGTTAATTTTGAGGAGTAAAGAACCTACTGAGATATTTTTTAGGTTCATCCCGAAAAGATAAAACCATACGAGATCACCAAAACGAATAATTTCTCATGAGTCGTTATGATCGCACATGCGAGTTATAATTTAAATATTAAAATAATTAATAATCTCAAAATCATCCATTATATTTGAGCATTATGCAAGATAATACCCTCAAATTAACTTAAAATCAACTAAATTAATGCACATAGCATTAATTTATCTCTTCTCATTTGTTCTAATCAAAATTTGCATTGAATTACCTAAATAAAAGGGAATAATAAAATAATGCTTCTGAATGAAAGAAAGTTGTTTTCACCAGTGACAGTCACTATTTCTTGTACAATAACATACTTTTATGAGCACTTCAGCAGTGAGGAGGTGTTATTTGATATATGTTGATGGACTTCTCAAGAGAGGAATCATAAAACACAATATATGATCCATATCGATGGACAGCTTCTTGCCCTAAAGATGCCATATCACTGACCTTTTACATAGGATTCTATCTGAAATTTTTAGACAGGACATGGCACTGAATCTTGGTTGATTGATGTGAGAGATATCTGAAGGATGGCATTAGCTATGTGCACCAAATCATTTCTAACACAAAGATCCATTTGAGAGTCAGCCATAATTTAGTGCTTGCTGGAAGTCAATTTAGATGCTCTTACTTTTGAGATTCTTAGCTTGTTTCTCAAGTTATACCTGTTGGGTTACTGACCATTGAGCTTGTCTTAATTACACAATTAATTAAGCCAAGTAAAAATAATTAGACTGTTTTCCTATGAACTCTAAAAGTCTACACTTAAGCAACACTTTGTTTTGTTTTAATAAAAAATTATTATATCAATCTATCACTTGTGCAATAATACACTAATGAATCCGGATATTTAATTTTTATAATTTAGTAAAACTTAATACAGCAGTAATACATAAATATACATCTATCAAAACAAAAATAATTATGTATTATTAAATTATTATATCAAAATATTATATAAAATGTCATATATGATACACTAATAAACAATGCATTTACCAATCAGATATAATAGCTTTTATAATTTAGTAAAGTTATTATATAACTTTTATAATTTAGTTAAACTGCATGCAGTAGTAATAAATAAATATACATATATCAAAACAAGAATAATTATGTATTATTAAATTAAATTTATATTCAATATAGGAATATAATTAATCCATTGAAATATGCACTCCTTTCATTCGAATAAATGTCTTTCTTTCTGAAGCCAATAAACCCCATGGTTACCATTGCTATCACTCTTCTGCCAACAACTAGTATTAGTTTATAAGAATTTGATTGATAGATATATACATCAAGATAATCAACTTATTTAAGTTCGTTGAGTTTAAATGATTGATCTGAATAAACCTAAGTTAATAGTTTAAAATTTTGATGTCATTATCATGATTTATCATAGTTCAGAATTAGATTTTAATATGATGCATATGAAACGTAGCCCTGACTATATGTTATACCGTATTTTGTAATTGATTATTTCGTACTCGAATCATTATCATGACTTATTAGTAAATCGATTCTTGTATATATCATTACAATTCAGTCTGATAAAATAAATAATATATTATAGTCATCGATAAGAGACTAAACTAAATGTCATAATTATAATTACAATGCTATTGTTTGAATTATATTTGACAAATCTATGGATGTTTTATTGGGTGTTTGATCAAATAAATATAATAATAATTTCTTGAAAAATCTAACATATAGTTGAGGCCATCTTTATTTCCATCTCTTTTGAATATATGAATCCATGATAATGTAATAGGACTTTCCAAAAAAAGATATGGAATTTGCAAAAGTAGAATATTATTCAAAATTTCTATATTCTATGGAAAAAGACATTACTACTTCTATATCTTAAAATTGAATAAAGTATACACATAATTCTAGAGCTAAAGGGGAAGTAACTTCCAAGAATGACCAATGAATGACTCTTAGCAAACCATGGGCAGGAGTTGAGCTTCAAATCCCCCACTTCATGCATACTTGCAGTCCACTTCTTGATCTCATTTGAAGTGCTAAAGGCCTCAAATTTGGTGGATTCTAAGACCCACCATTTGTTCCTCCATGGCTTCCTATTCTAACTAAGATGGCCCCACCATATCACACCACCAGTCATTTCATCTCCCAAGGGACTAATTCCAAACATGTGCCCATAGTTTTATATACATATATATATAGTAGTCTTTTCCACTTCAAGCTTCAGCATGCTAGATAAATGAAAAGGGAGTATTAGCAATAAGCCTTCGGTAGCTGCCTCAAGGCATCCCATGGTGCAGTTTGGCCCACACAGATGCTGCCTTCTAGCCATCCAAGAAAAGGAAAATACTCCATCCTTATCACAGACACAAAGTATAAGAGTAGCATTGGCATCAGAATGTGAAAGTGGGGAATGGGGGTAGCATCACTCTTAATTTTTGTATCAATGCTAATTAATCATTTTGATAAATAATCTAAAAGAATAAGTTAGCAAATGAAACATAATGCATATTCTGAACACTTGGTCTCATATATAGATAACAAATGACTCAATCATGAAATATTAATAAGTGTGGTCTGATGAAGATTTGAACTCAATATATTTCACTTTAGTCTATCATCTTAAATGTTAGATTTTTATTGCATCTAAGAGCTTAAGTCAATAAATAAGACATAATCCTAATTTATATTCTTCATAATCACAAATAAAATACTATTAAATTGTCCAGTTGAGCTTGGTTTGAGTACCTGGACCAGCAGAGGGATGAGCCAGAGTCCCTTTCTGTGCAATGATCAGGGGGGCATTTTGGGCAATCCGGCACCAAATATCTTTGCCCTGTATAAATAGCTCACCATGGAGGAGCTCAACCCACCACAACCTTCTTCCTAGACCAGCATACAAGCCCTATGCAGGTTTGAGCACTCGGTTGCTTCCACAGACTGCCACCTGTTTATGCTGGCAGAACGTCTTTGGTGCTGTGTCCTGCATTTGTTCTCTCTTTCTCTCACTCTCTTAGAAGTGCTTGCAACCTTGCACTCATCTGCACCAGCTTCCAGTTGCGGGCATGGATAGGGTGAGGAGGTTGGCGTCGCAGAGGGCGGTGGTGGTCTTCAGCCTGAGCTCCTGCTGCATGTGCCACACCATCAAGCGGCTCTTCTGCGAGCTGGGTGTGAACCCGGCCGTCCACGAGCTGGACGAGGACCCCAAGGGGAAGGACATGGAGCGAGCGCTGGCCAACATGCTGGGCCGCAGCCCCCCCGTGCCCGCCGTGTTCATCGGCGGCAACCTCGTTGGCCCGACCGATGAGGTCATGGCGCTCCACCTTGGTGGCAAGCTCGTGCCGCTGCTCCGCAACGCCGGAGCACTCTGGCTCTGACACCCTCCACGACCTCCTCCTCCTCCTGTCTCACTATAATACGTGCACTACGACGTCATGTTTTGGCTGCTGTCTTCTTTAACCTGTGCGGGGTTAAGATGTACATTGTATCAGTTGCTGCTGCAACTACAAACCTGTCAATACTATGTCTTCCATGGTGTTCGAATCATGGCGGCACAGACCCTGTTTGAGAAGGCAACACTTACAGTGTCACATTCCAGCTTTTACGTGTACTCCTGTCTGACCTAGCTAGATTAAAGAGAAGGAAATATCAAACCAAACATGTCTGAAAACTAAGAATCATTTGGATATATATGCTTCCTTTACTTAATAAACCGAAAGCTCTAATAAAAAAGGAAGAACACAAAGAACTCAACTTTTAGCAGCGGTTGTATTCCACCATATCCAACTGACCAAAAAGGAGACATCGTTAGATCGCCAAGGATGAGGGAATATGCATCTCTCGGCCACTCACTCACCTGTGCATTACTGTTCCGCATAACCTGCACGCATGGGTGACAAGGCAAGTGCTCATCCTCACTCCTTTCTGACACACAGATTCTTCTCTCCTTATCAGCTTGGCTACAAACAGAGCCCTCTCTCTACTCCTGCAACTCTTGACATTCCAATCAAGTAGGACCGACCATATCCAAACATTCTTTAAACTAGGCGTACAAAGAATCCAACAGTTTCGCAGGACAGAGAAGAGAAATATGCTTCACTGTGCCAAATTCTAAAAGAACCTATAGAATTCGAGAGAAATAATTAAAGGGTCCCACCTCTTACTGGTGAAAAGATATTGGCTATATGTTAGCTCAGATAATGATGAATAATTTTGTAAGTCGCATGTTTGGATATGACTAGAAGAATATTGTATTGCCATATCAGAAATAATAATAAGGTCGAAATAATTTTATAGCTCAAGTGATTGTGCAATCAAGATGCTCTTTGTCTGGCCAAGAATTTGAATCATTGTACTCTCTTTCCTCACTTGAGGTCTGAACAGCCTAAGTGTATGATAACAATCACGAGTATCATTCCTATAAGCAACCAAATGCACTCGTCATTAATTCCACATATCGGTTTCTAGTATACAGAAATATATATTCCAGATTTTAAATAAAATAGTTTCGAACAGGATAAGTATACAATGTTGTTACTACAATTCGTCTCTACATTATTATTGAGCCAATTTCATCCTAATAATTCTAGTGGGCATAAAGACCATTTGTTTCTCATACTAGATTTCAGCATACATTTTAAGCAGATTAGATTAAAACTCATTCGTTTTCCCAGAGATTGAACTTAATGTCAAATGATCTCCTCAAAACTAGAGGCTGAGAAGTAGAAGGTGTTGATCATGCAAGATGCCAGAGTAACTACCAAACTATTCACTAAAGTTATGATGTTGTCAAAACCTGTGACAGTCAATGATGATTTAAGTAATGGTCGCTTGATGTTCATGTCGATTATATCAGTAAAATTGACACCTACCAAAAAATAATATCTATGTACCTGAAATTTCAAATGTACAAAACAGAACGCCTAAGTAATCAGTCCTACAAAGACAGCAACATCCGGCTTCCTTCTCTTGAACTCTTCTCTATTTTTACTCACTAAAGTGTCACCAACTACAAGCTCACAAATCAACAAGTAAATGCATCCATAAACAAATCAAGAAGTTATTGACTTCTTCTGAACATTTGCCTACAATCATCATAGAGAAAAAAGGATGTGATAATGATATTTAAAATTACTAGACTTGTACAGATATGACCAGAAATTTGCTTTATTTCTACTATAACAATTACAGATGGATAAATCCATGTTACCATTATCTAAAATATCACAGGAGAAACGCAAGTCTTATTTCTTGATAAAGGAAATATGTAAGGCAAATGCCAGAAAATAAATGTGCCTACCACACTGTCCATGATACTTCAATGCTAGGGACCTAAATACACCTCTTTAACCATTCTGTTCTTCTATTTGTTTAAATAGTTATCTTATACATTTACAAACATGATCAATCCTGTCTATATTGATTTAGTACCTCATGACCTATTGCCATGTAGAGGATCGAGATCCATTAACATATAATTTTGATACAATAATCTAAAAATTCCTTCTTTTATCTCTTGTTAACTCATATCTACTCTTGTAACTTTGTTGCCATTATTTTGATCTGACTCTTGTCCCATAGCTTTAAAATGATGATACCAAGGATGACTGGGCAAAATTTTGCCTAATTTTATGCCTGATATTACTAATTTAATTTCTATATGACATGAATCTAATTGTTTTATATGAATATCATATAAATATATTCATCTGTTATGTACCTGATAAACAAGTTGTTATTTCATCTACTCAATTGAATGATTGAATGACCAATATGTTCATCTAGTTATGTATTTGGCATTTATGTTAAATTATCTATGTGGTATTTTTTATTAAAAATATTTGATATGAAATATATGCCTGCAAGTCAATCTCACAATTTGTCATATATACATATCTATTTGATTTCCAAATGGTTATTCATCGATATACCTATTAGTTGTATCTATTTTATTCTCTCTGGTGTCCCTTTATTAATGTGTTTGGTGATACTTATGTTATTAATCTACATGTTTGATCTGATAATATTACCACCTAAATTTATCTAAGTAATATATCTATGCATGTAGGTAGATATATTACTATGTATATCATAATCATGTGCATTTGCGTTGATGATGAAGTCCTGATTTAGTCTCTTCTGGTTATGTATACATTGGTTCAAGTAATAACTGTAAACATGTCCAATGTAACTTTGTTTGCTCTTGTTCATGCATTTATTCCTTTGATTTAAAAATTCATCAATACCTTAACATGAATGAAATTATTTTATGATTAATAACTTCCAAGTTTACTAGCTCTGCTCTGTGATATCAGATAAATTCTTGGCATAACAAGAAACAGGCAGCAAGATCCGCATCAAGAAATATTTCTAGAACTATAGTTGTTGGAAGATCTAGTTTTCATGACAAAGTGCCATTTACAAGCTAGAAGCTCCATGTCATAAGAAGGAAATGATACTGCCAAAGAATTGAAGCATGATACACGTGATATGCCCTTGAATAATTTATCATCTGATTGCTGTGTTCCAATTTCAGAGTACATCTGATAGCCAATCAGTGATGATAACATACAGTTAAGTCACTTACTATGCTTGGACAGCAAACTAGTAGTGAGTTTGACCCTATTTTTTTAAAATAGCTAATCAGCTATTAAATATTGAGCGAAATAAGAAACAATCATTGTCAGTCCTAAAGAGACTTTGTCGATGATGGATGTGTTTTACTATGCCACTACGTTTCTAAAATCTATGCATCATAGAGACCTATTTTTCTTAGTCTATCGGATAAAGTTAAAGAACTGGTCGTAGCTTTCTGTGTTGCTTGACAAAGGACAGGACTTTTGGAGTAATTAAATTAGTTTAAAGAAAATTCTTTATGTTTGTGTGAAAGGGTATACAAGAAGTTCTAAGTTTGGATTTGGATTAAATCGATTTAATATATATCTTTATTGCAATAATTTTGATTCTCTCTGTAAACATATGCAAATGACGCTGAACCATGGAACTTTTGGGTTTGTGTTTCACTTCCTAGTTGAATCTTTTGATTGATTATTTTGTTGTTTCTTCAACAACGGTACTCGAGCTTTCTATTCCATGACAGATTCATCTAGGTTTGATTCCGGAACACAAAACCTAGGAAATTCAATCAAACTGACACAGATAGCCTATCCCCAAATATAATATTTTCCAGAACACAATATCTGGATGATAGAAAAAGTTTCATGTCCTTGACATGTTGTATTAGAATCGACATGGATATTAGCCACCAAGCACATTTAGGAAACATTATACCGAAAAGGATTCAGGTATGCAACCCCATCACCTGGTAGAGAAGCCGGGCGTTGAATGGTGTCGACGGAAGCCATCATGCAATTGTAAGGTACAGCCAACGCCTGCTTCGATCTTTCCACAGTACCTAAAGGCTTCGATTTGGGGCTCCAACCAATGTGGCGAGGGAGGCAGGCATAGCGGACTGAGATGTGGGAACAGGGTGTGGGGAAAGGTCACTTGGAGGGCCGCCGGAGCAGGGAAGAGATGCGGGTGAGGACAACGTCGAGGAATTCGACGAATAGAGAAGAGAGTTTAAGCGTAATTAATGTGAAACCGCCCAATTCCCTGTTGTTTCGACGGTTCAAAGGAATGCGTTAATGAGAATGCCGGTGCGGTAAGAACACGAATTCGAATTCAAATTTATAACTGCTGAATTATCTGATCAAATAAATTGATTGTATTTAAAGGTGTTAGCTTTCCAATATAAGTGTCAGGGTTAATGTCCATTTTATTTCATTTCATGTAATTTGGGTTTTACATGACTTCATTTAAGTCATTATGATTTATTCATATCTAAAATATTTTTTATATTTTTAAAAATAAAATATATAAGTCTAAATTAACATAGGTTATAATTTACTTATATCACATACTGTTTCATAATAAATTATTAATATAATGATATATATAATTTAAATTAAAAAATAGTTAAAGTCAATTTTAATTTATAGGATTTTGGTCATGAATTACTTAAGCTCTTATAATTTATTCGTATCTAAAATAACTCATATATTTTTTAAAATATAGCATATAACCTCCTTCAATCAAATTTGAGTTAAAGAACATTAAAATTTACTTCTTTAGCATATTGATTCATAATAAGTCATTAATATAATGACATATTAATTAAGTTAAAAAAAAACTAAAACCATCATCTATAACAAGATGATGCATCGTCATGGAAGTGACTATCAGTAATAGTACTAAGTCATTACTATTTAGCAAGGCATCGTACGTATGTAGCCTCTCCTATGCTGATGATAAGCTCTGGAGCTTTCAATCTTGCCTTAAGTGGATGTGCATCGACTAGCCCGACACTATGTTATGGACAAAATTATAAATGGGGTGTTCAATGTAATGCTTATGTCTGTTCGTCCGTGTCTTTTGGTTTATTCATGCTTTGCACATCATGTAGAGGGACGATCAAATGCTTAATAGACCTATTTTAGTTGGGTTTGGTGGTTGTTTTAGGCTTATAAATAAATGTTGTGTCATGTGGACACTTGTGGAAGATTTCGATCTGTAATTAACCATTTTGGACCCTTTGTTGTGCAAACATTCAGAGCTTGTGAAGTCTGTTTGTAATTTGCATTAACTATTAAGTGTTTGCTTAAATAATTACTTATAGATCCCGAGTGAGACACTTTTATATAACATATTTTATCTTTTGTAGTGACATTTGCGGACGGATATGCAAGGATATCGTACGACTTATACAAAATCAGCTAAGTGCGTGATAGTTAGACATGTAGTAGTCTCATGATCCTTCTTCCCCCTCTTGGACGTCTTCGTCTCCACTACCTCCTGTTTCATTATCTCATATGCTCTCACTCCCCGTGTCTATGACATAATAGTCCAACTCTCCCTTACCTTCGCCTTCAACTTCTCTTACCTTTGCTTCTCCACCTTCGTTCATCGCTACGGCCTCCGCCATTTTCTCTTCATCGACAAGATGGATCTTAACTATTTTTTAAATTTAAATTTCATATATCATTATATTAATAGTTTATATTAATATTAATATACTCTAACGTCTGTTAACTCATACTTGATGGGAGGAGCTTATATGCTATATTTTTGAAAATATATGAGTTATTTTAAACACAAGTAATCATAAGGGATAAAGTGGTTCGTGACCAAAATCACATGGGCTAAAATGGACCTTAATTTTTTTTTTAATTATATGTGTTATTATGTTAATAATTTATTATGAGTCAATATGTCACGTAAGCAGACTCTAATATATATTAACTCAGACTTGACGATATTGACTTATATGTTATATTTTTAAAAATATAATAATTATTTTAGACACGAATAAATCATAAAAACTTAAGTAATCTATTCAAAAACCACATGAGCTAAATTGGGTCTTAACCATACTAAAAATGTATATTATTTTCTTAAAAATTTTCTCCTCCAATAATAACTATTTTATACTGTTGATATAGTGATGTTTACTTCAAAGTGTAACTAAATTAATGTTTATGACTTCGACCGCATTGGCAAATATGCAAGCTACAAAAAAAAAAGACAACTATAACCTTGAGCTCCAATCGCTCCGAGTATTCATTATCACCGTATCATTGTGCAACACTGGCTGATTCATGTGAAGCTATAATGAATACGATTCTATAATAGAAAGTTAGCGATAAGAACATATGAACGATGATGAGATCTCGTGGTAAAAGGTGGCAAGGCCTTGCATTGGATGCAATAGGGCGAATGTCATATAAGCGTTTTATGATTGTAAGGGACGAAGATGATGACCCACGAGGTAGATGTCCCGAGTAATTTTATCTTTTATGAAAAAAATATTTTATTAGAATAAATAGAAAAGGATACGCAGATCATGAAAAAATTAAAATAATATTTTTTTTTGAAGAAATTATCCAAAACAACGACGGATGTGACTAATGACACTTGCAATAATAATAATAGTGATGGTGATAATAAGAATAATAAAATTATATGTGATATTTGTGACGATAATTACAATAAATGATAATGGTGGCACCAATAGTTGTGGTAATGCCACCATCAACATTTAATAAAAGCTGTGATACAAGTGATAATATTATTAATAATAATAGTAACAATCATATAATTTTACATTGGTAGTGATAATTGTGAATTTGATAGCAATGATAATTATTTTATTTTACGAGTGATAGCAAAGGTTATAAACTTTATATTTTTCATTTTGAAGACAACAAGAGAAATCATTAGGATAACTTAGGTTTATTAGATAATCATAAATTTTATTATCCCATTCATGAAAAAATTATTAGTTTTGACAAGTATTTTTAAATTTCTGAAAACCAATAGTACTGAAAGAGAAGAATATCTAAGTATGAAAAAAAATATTTTTTTGTAAAGGTAATGAGCTCCTAAAAATAGAATTATATTATTCTATAAATAATTAAGTACCCCATGTATCTTTAAGTTTAGGTGGGAAGCAGAACCTGAAAAAAATATTTTGAGTTTTTCTTTAATGATGAGAAAAATATATTTAAAAAATTCAAAATTTATGTATGAGGAAATTTGTATTTGAGTTAGAACTAATTTAAAGGTATTTATAATTGATCTCTATTTTCTTGTAGGTATAAACAAGAAGTACAAAACCATGTCAACATTTTTTCCGATTCTGATTTGGTTATTGATGATTTTTTCTTTAGTTTAACTTTTTTTCTTATAAAAACTTTTTAGAAAATTGTATACAGTTAACACAATGCACCTTAAGAGTCTCCAATAGTAAAAGATTTATGTAAATTATCCTAAATAATTAGAACATATAATTTTATTATTATTATTATTATATATTAATTTATTCATATTACAACTCATTCAAGAAAGTTAAAATATGATTTAAAATTCTAACAATGAATATAAGTCATTCAACATATCATATCGAAAGTGTATGCTACTAATTATATTAGGATATTTATGTTTACGAAAGTAAAATATTTAATTTCGTTTCTTCTCATGTTAATTTTGCTATCATACATAATTTTAGGATTCTAATGTAAGTTTTGAAAGTAGAAAGATCGTAATGTCATAGGTAACTAATTATATGAATACGATGATACTGATCATAAACGTCTTAGATGGTGTTGTATAACTCAATTTCCTAGAGAAAAATAATAATTTATATAAATAATATATCTGAAGAGATGTAATAGTAGTCAACACATGTTATTAGCAACTCGAATAAAATGAATAATAATTACTTGTATAAATAAAAATGAGAGGGTGCATGAAGCATGATAATGGCGACGAGGAGGGAGCAGTTGGCGGGAATCCAATTCCATTACCCTCGCACGCGCGCGCACGAGTGTTGCACATGCCGATCTCTTATATATATAATGTCCCTCAATAACAATTGGAGCCGCTTTCGCTCCCCATTCCATTGCGACCTTTTTATCTCTCAACCTTTTACTCAACGCAGAGCGAAACCCTCGCCCCGCTTCGGTCGATGGCGAAACCCTACGATTCGGAGAGCTCCTCCGAGGAGACCCCCTCGAACGGCTCGATCGCCTCCGAGGACGAGCGCAAGAATGTGGCAGAGGCCAGTCCCGATGAGGAGGTCGACGAGGAGGAGCTCGAGGCGGTCGCCAGGACGGCCGGCCCCGACGACGATGAGGCCAAGGACGACAACGGGGACGAGGACACCAAGGACGAGGACACGAAGAGCGTTGATGACGACGATGAGGACGAGGAGGAAGATGAGGTAATTTTTGGTTTTCTGGTAGCAACAGGTGATCGATCGCGATCCGATCGATGGCACCGTCGATGCCCAAAATTTTCCCTCTCTGCCTTGTCTATTACTTTGCAAATTTTAATTTTATTAGGGGCTCGATGATCGCTCTGAAATAAATTATATATAGATACACTTTCGTTGATCCTTTTCAATGCATTTGATGTGCGTTGTTCCTGTTTATAAAAGCGATTTAGTTTTTGATCGTTAAGCGGGTGGTACCGAAGTTTGGGCATTTTTTGGAGTTATTTTCCCGGATTATTCGCCATATGGGACCTATGATCTTGCGGTTGGTGGACTAGATTTGGTGGACATTTCTATTTCAGATGATACGTGTATGTATAGGCATAATTTGTTTTGCTCCTCTAGCATTTCTTACATGCTCATTATTTCAGACGATTCTGATTTTTCCTCATTTCTAATGACACAAGTCGTTTTGTTGCTTTCTATTGTAGATAGTGGAGGTCCTTGTGGGCTACAGAGTGATTTATTGAATGTTCTTGCAGGAAAATGCTAAATTCGGAAAGCGTGAAAGAGCCAGGTTGAGAGAGATGCAGAGGATGAAGAAGCAAAAGATTCAAGAAATACTGGTTGCACAGAATGCATCTATTGATGCTGACATGGTCAGTGATCATTAATAATTGCTATAGATGACACATTAGCAGATATTCACTCGTTCTGGAATTACATTTAGATATCGATAAAAATACTTGTCTTGTATGTCATTTTCTGACCTGGAATTTTATGTTGTCAACTCACACGCAAAACAAACTTTCTTCCATCTTGTGGTTGATGTACTTATGAATCATGACAGGGAAGGATCGAGTCTGTTTCAAATGGGCAGGCATTTATTCAGTTCTAACCCTAACCTTCATGCAAATGGCATTGTCATTTAAAAATACTAATGTGCAGTTTAAAGCAACTACTAAATTGTAGTGGAGACAAGAAAGGAATGACAGAATAAATGCATTACATTTAAACATGACATATTGGTTTTTTAAGATAATCATTGTCAGAGTATCGAGCTTCTGGATTTGAAGAATGAGATTGCTGGTGATATTATTGTTTTCTGCTTTATGTTCTGTATATTTCAGGAATGTAATTTAATGCTCTTTTACATAATTGTCATTGGTCATGATTGTGTTTTCTGTCAATCATGTTTTCATGAAAACTAACCCAGAAACTTCAGATAATAAAAGTATTATTAAGTTTTTTCTTTTTTTCTGTTCATAATTGACTGAAAAAACCTGTGCCAACACTGCAAAGATGCTGTTATCTTTGACTAGCTGCCAATGATGGTATCTCTCGCAGACAGAATATCTAACACGATAATGTTACCACAAGAAACAGATCAAAAGAACTTGTCAGTTATATCTTTCATGTTCATGTGTGGATTTTGCCCACACCATGACCATCTTTATGTTGCGATGCATCTACACATCATATCCCTTGCTTCTTTTGAGGTTGTTAATATGGTGCAAATATCGTGCATTTATTATGGCCTCTGAGAAATTGATGCATTGACAGAATAACAAGGGAAAAGGGCGGTTGAAGTACTTGCTACAACAGACTGAGATTTTTGCTCATTTTGCTAAGGGTGCCCAATCTGCATCAGAAAAAAAGCCAAGAGGAAGGTAGTTTTGTTTGTTCTATAGTCCTTACATTGTATACATGTGATAAAGATAGCAAAGTTGGGTATTATGAAATAAGGCTATGAAAGTTTGTAGTTATGGTATAGCGAAGTTGTGTATTATGAAATAAGGCTAAGAAAATTTGTCATTATGGTACTATGGAAGTGAAAAAGGGAGCCGATTGTCCTTACACTAGCTATTCATAGCATGTTTCTCGTTGGCTTCTGATTTCTTTAAATCTTTCTTCATAAATCCAGTTCAGTATTGTTACCATTTTGTTACTTGCAATTAATTCATCAGAGACAAATGTTAAATGTTTATCATTGCAGTATAGTAAATTATATAATTTTTTGGTTGGCTACATGTTATTTTGTTACATTCTTTTTGTCTAACCTCTGTTAGGAGCAACAATCTCATTTGGTTCAAGGGTTCAGATGTTGCTTTTAACTTCTTTGGCAAGTCTTATATAATCGACAGGTTTCCATGCTCTTGTTTAGTTGAACAGCGCCTGATTCTGAATTTGCGACAGTAAAATATTTACTTATCATATTCTCCTGCTAATTCTAGTTATCTTTCTTGACATCCATTAGTATCTTGCAGCCCGAATCTTTTTAGTGAAATAAAATCTTGTTAATGTTTGAGTCAATGTGGGTTATGCCATTTATTATAAAGAGCAATGACCGAGTATAGAAGCCTTGGTGTTATAACATGATAATTTAAGGTTGGCCCTTTATCCATCGTTTGCTACTATGGGATCAGTTACACTGGTTGTTCGGTCCTGTATCCCTCATGCATGGATGCAACACATGACAATTCATGATGTTCTTTATACATGGTCTTAAGATAGTGATGATCTCCCGATGCCCAATCCAGACTTAGAAAATACTTAAAATAGATTTAGTATGCTTGAGAAAGATGTTGATTTGGTTCTTGAAATGCCTCCAATTTTGCCTTAATTCACAGTTCAAGCTCATGATAGGAAAATTCATACACTATGCTTTGTTCCAATTCTTGTTGTGGTTATTCTAAAGTTTCTTGAAGGCAGATCTCGGTGCTTTAGGATTTGATTTTCAGGTAATATATGATGGTAATTCTGTTGCATGACCTGTAACCTGTGCTAACGTTCTCAGGGGGCGTCACGCATCTAAAATTACGGAGGAAGAAGAAGATGAGGAATACCTTAAGGAGGAAGAGGATGCCTTTTCTGGTGCAGGAGGAACCCGTTTGGTTTCACAACCATCTTGTAAGATTTTAGTTGTGCTTGGAACTTTTTTTTCCAAACTAATATCTCTTTGTTCATTCTCCATATTCTTCTAGGATATGAAAATTTGCCAAAACATCATCTTTGTATGCATTTTCTTCTTTTTTCCTTTTCCTACTTTTTTATAAATGATTAAAATGTAGTTACTACTTTCATAATAAACTAATAAAGTAATCAACAGCTTATATCCACCTGATGAAGCTATTAACTCTTGTTTGATGCCAATTTTTAGATTGCTTTTTGTTCAAACTTGGTATATATAAGCCCTAGGGGATTAGCATACTATGCTTTGGTCTATGATTTGAAGAACATAGGTCAGTGTTGTTAATGATGGCCAAAGATTTTTGGTGATTTGGTGTGAGGTTTGGTATTTGTAGTTTTGGCTATATTTAATGTTGTATGAACTATGAACTTCAGAATCTTGATAGATGCTAGAAAAATTAGGAGAAGAGAGAAAATACTTACATGCACTGCAGGCCATGAAATATAGACTATCTAATTTGAAAGAACAATGAACTGACAAAAACCTTAATTTTATTTAAGAAGATAACTATAATGTGTCATTTATTGCATATCAATAATTGGAGTTTTGGTCATGTGGACTTTCATGATCTAAAAAAATAAATGAGAAGTGTCATGTGCAAATTAATAACTTTGCTTTCATGCATTAAAGTTTATGTGTTGCAAATCAAATTTTGTATTACAAGCAAGGATTTTAATTTTGAATAATACCGTCTGTACCGGGCGGTACGTACTAGTCTGCCAACAGACCGGTACACGGACCGTTTGTTACCGGGCAGTATCGTCGATTGGGGCTGTTTTCTGTTATCGTCCTAAATCGGTGGTGATCGAGGGAGAAGAAAGAAGAGGGAGAAGGAAGGGTGGTATTAACCAAAGGAAGAAAGAAGAGGAAGAAGAAAAGGAGAACTTGGAGATTGGTGTTGCTCTCCCACCTCGTCTATCGGCGACTTCTCATTTGCGTAGGGAGAAGAATCCTTGGTGTTGCGAGGAGAAGAGAGGCGACGTCATAGAAAACAGTTTTTTTACTCTTATATATATATATATATATATATATATATATATATAAAACGAGGCAACGTTGCCTCGGTTTTCTCCCTGTGTGGGGAGAAGAACATGCGCCAAAAGGGGCAACGAGGCAGTTGCCCTTTTTTTTGAACTACACACACACACACACACACATATATATATATATATATATATATATATATATAAAACGAGGCAACGTTGCCTCGGTTTTCTCCCTATGTGGGGAGAAGAACACGTGCCAAAAGGGGCAACGAGGCAGTTGACACACACACACACACACCGAGTGGTATATCGAAATGTACCGCTCGATATACAGTACACACACACACACACTGTAAATGTACCGCTCGATATACAGTACTGTCTTGTACCGAGTGAATCTCGAAACTTTGGTAGAAATTTTACTCCTTGATTAAAAGTATATTTTTCTTAAATAATATATTATTATGTCCACTTTCAGTAGAAGATGAAGCAGTGTTCTTAAATCATGGCCCAACAGTTTTTCATGTCATGCTGATGTTTCTTGCATTCTTCTAGGATATTGCTACTAAACAATTTATGAATTGATATGAATTTTAAGGATCAATGTTAGATTTATGGTAATTAAGTGAAGGAATGATCTTTTCCTCTATGGAAAAAACACATACATGCCCTTGAAAAATCATGATTTTTTGCGTAGACTTCAATTTGATATGGTTTGCATATCAGGAATAGTTCTTTTCATGTATACCCTCTTCACGATGCATGAAAACAATGTTTCAATATATGTTTCACGAGTCCCTAAATAGAATATTAATGATAAATTGTAATGTTCAATGGATGCATGATTTTTCATTTAAAGTGGTAAGTTTGTAAATTTCTTGTTCTGCAGAGATACATGTAAAAAGGCCATTCTTTTTTTTTTTCGGGAAAAAAGGAACTGCCCAATCTTTTGTGCACATTAAAAATTATTGTTGAGGAATCAGAAATAAAGTTGAGGAATCAGAAATGGACTAAGAAAAGTTGAGGAATCATAAATAAAGGAAGAAGAAAATTATTGTTTTTTCCCTGGAATGCTTGTTCTTTAGGAGTAGCTTTAAAAAGCCACTGTTGTAGAACTTATTGGTTGTAATCTATTTAAATAATTATGTCTTGATAGTTGACTTTCCTAAAGTAAACACCTGAGTTATCTTTTATATTTCTTCCTTCTGGATTCTCCACTGGTCTCAGCTCTGCTTTTTGCACTGTTAGTTGCTAGTTTTGTAGCTACTTTCAACATTAATGACAACAGGACCTTAGTAGCCATTGCTGTCAGATGTTGTCCTAGCCTGTTATGATTGCCACTCAAAACACCAGACTACCTAAATAGAAAAGTATACTTTCTCTTCACTGATCTCTCTTCTTCTCATGACGGCTCTTAGAAGTTGTTTCTGTGTTGCTTTTCTCTTTGCTTTCATCTACTTTCGCTTTTTGATGTTTCTTTCAGTTTCTTAGCGATAGCAAAATGCAGATTTGTTCCTGGATGTTTGATAGGTCACAAGATGTTTGTGCACTTATATCATCAATTTTTCTTGATGGTTTCACAATGTTTCTTTCAGTTATTTAGTGATAACAGAATCTGGTTTATGGTTTCCTTAATTTGTTAAAGTAGGCATTGTTTCCACAATATTAAATCATCAATTTTTGTCATGGTGACTTCAATAATTATATGAAGCTTCAAGCGTGTTTGTTTTCTATGTTTTACTTGCACTATCTCATAATAAATGCAAGTACATATCATATTCTTTTAATATGAATGAATTGAATAAAATGTCAAATATGACTCTTGAGCTCATGCCTTGCATTTTGATCTTGATTTGCTTATATGTTGCTCTTTGTTTCTTTGTTATGAAGAAATCAAATGAAATGACAAATATGACTCTTGAGCTAATGTCTTGCATTTTGATCTTGATTTGCTTATATGTTGCTCTTTGCTTGCTTGCTAAGTATGAATCTAGTAAAATGATATATATGACCTTTGAATTCATGTCTTGCATTTTGATTCTTATTTCATATGATTCGCCATCACTTATGTCATGGATATGATAGTGGCTTATTGAGTTTTGTCTTATTGTTATATATATTTTTTAGGTTAGCTTGTCTTTACGTGGGCTAATTACAGATTACCCTCTATAGTTAGACCACTTTAGTATCCCGATCCTTAGACTTCAAACAATTTACATTGAAATTCCTCTAGTTGTGAAAGTGAAACATTTAATTCTATTTATCCTAATGTCTTTTTTTGATATGAAAATGATGGGCAAAAAGAAAATTTCAACGTCTCATTTACGTTTTAGATGGTGGTGAAAGATGGTGTCGTTGAGGGTCGTGGGTGGTTGTGGTCTACGAGAGCGATGCGGTGGTAGACAAAAATGCTGGGGACCTCTTTGGCTTCTTACAAGGGGAGGAGGATGAGGAGGGAGAGTGGCGGTGAGAGGTGAGGCAAAGGGAGAGGAGGAAACGAACGACGCAGATGTTAGTGCTTTACATCTGTGTCAGTGCCGCTCGAGATTTGCATTAGTGTCAATAACAATGCGGGGAAGGACGATGCTCATCCTTCTTCCCCCTTTCGTCGCTCGACATGCACAAGGGGGGAAGAAGGATGAGCGATGCAGAATGATGCCCATCGTTTTTGTGGCATTTTTCCATGTGTTGTATCTTCAGCAAAACCGATAGCATTAGGGTAAATGGAATTCGATGTTTCACTTTCATAACTATAGGGATTTCAATATAAAATTTTAAAGTCTAGGGAATGAGATATTAAAGAGGTCTAACCATGGGGGTAATATGTAATTAGCCCTCTTTATGCTCATGCTCACGTTAGGTTTGGGCCGAGGCGGTGGAATGCTAGAAGATTGTAGCATGTTTCTGTTTTATAAGATGTTATTGTAAAAGAATAGTTTGATTGTAATGTTGTCCAAAATTTGAGTTAGATGTTTGTTTTGTAAATGTTATAGGACATCTTATATTTTGTAAGTTTAGAAATGTTAAATCTTACGTTTTAAAAATTTTGACCCGCTTTTGAATCACTGTGGTTACAAGTTAGTGGTGGTGGTTCACAATTTATCCATTGGGAACTTAAGAGTTTTGACTTAAGACTACACTGTAATCCATAGCCAAGTCTCTTTCATGGAAAATATGGATGGATATGACATTACTCTGATAGTTACTATCAAAATATGTAGCTATATATATGCTAGAACTCAGTTTTTATCATTACTTTTATTGGTTGGCATTTGATCAAACATTTTGATTTTCTATCCCAATGTGTACTTCTGCAGGTATACAGGGCAAATTAAGAGATTACCAGCTAGCTGGATTGAATTGGCTAATACGATTATATGAAAACGGAATCAATGGGATTTTAGCTGATGAAATGGTACTGCAATTGAAAGATTATGTCGTGTTTAGTACCTTTGACCGGCATAACTTTATCTGAGTTTAGATACCACTTAATTTGGAAAATTTTCTTGTCATCAGACTGAACTATATGGTTGACAATTGAATAACCCTCTTATTTAGGGTCTTGGAAAAACATTGCAAACCATCTCTCTACTTGGCTATTTGCATGAGTTTAGAGGAATTACTGGTCCTCACATGGTAGTAGCACCAAAATCTACTCTTGGCAACTGGATGAGGGAAATTCGGCGTTTTTGTCCTGTTTTGCGTGCTGTAAAATTTCTTGGGGATCCTGAAGAAAGAGTATGTCTGAAGTTTAAACTTTCCTTATATATTTAATTCATATATTTTACCCATTGTTAGCCTCAGGAAATGATCTCTGGATGTGCCTTCTGATTTTTTTTCCACTAATTTGGCAGAGACATATACGTGAGGACTTGTTGGTCGCTGGGAAGTTCGATGTTTGTGTAACTAGTTTTGAAATGGCTATCAAAGAAAAAAATGCTCTAAGACGCTTTAGTTGGCGCTATGTTATTATTGATGAGGCTCATCGGATTAAAAATGAAAATTCTCTTCTTTCAAAAACAATGAGACTCTACAATACTAATTATCGCCTTCTTATCACTGGAACACCTCTTCAGGTAATCTGTTATCCTTTTTAGTTCTGCAGTTTTCTTTCCTGAGAGCTTGTAGAGTTTGAGGTCCCAATTTCAGTGCATTTTTTTCACATATTATTGTTCTTGAACTCTTCAATCCTGTCATTATCCCATATGCATCTCTAATATGAAAAATAAAAAATTTCAATTTTCTTGTGCAATTACCTGTCTTGTTTTGTTATGCTTCATTTTTCTGTTTTTGTTAAGAAAAGAGTTATGCAGGAATTAGTTACAGTCATTAAGTTCTCCAGAAAGGTGGATGTTTGTGATTGTATAAATAAGAAATGCTTGATATTATTTTCATATGTCCTGTTGAAAATTCTAAGATTTACATTATCGATTGTCATTTCTATAGAATATGTAAATATTTTTAGCATTGTCTTTCATGAGGAAACTGTTCATGACGAAACTGTGTCATGCGATCTGAAACCATTAGTTCAAGAATTTGCCATGTGGTCAACAATATCTACTATTTGCAGAACAATCTTCATGAGCTGTGGGCTCTTCTTAATTTTCTGCTTCCTGAGATATTTAGTTCTGCTGAAACCTTTGACGAATGGTTTCAAATATCTGGAGAAAATGATCAGCAGGAGGTTGTTCAACAGCTTCACAAGGTGTGTTCTCATGTGTCAAATCATTCTTAGTTGATTTGATCTATGCAGTTGCAAGCATTAGTTTTCTGTTTTTTTTTATTTGAAGGTTCTTCGTCCATTTCTCCTCAGACGACTTAAATCTGATGTTGAGAAAGGATTACCTCCGAAAAAGGAAACTATACTCAAGGTAGGAATGTCCCAGATGCAAAAGCATTATTACCGTGCTCTGCTTCAAAAAGATTTGGAGGTCATTAATGCTGGAGGGGAACGCAAGCGTCTTCTGAACATTGCTATGCAGCTGCGTAAGTGTTGTAATCATCCATATCTCTTCCAAGGTGCAGAACCTGGGCCACCTTATACGACAGGAGATCACCTTATTATAAATGCAGGTAGCTTAAATTCTATAAAGATATTTTCCTTGGAGGAAAAAAATGCTTGTTTTCTGAACATATGCTTTTGCAGGAAAAATGGTTCTGTTAGATAAGTTGCTGTCAAAATTGAAAGAACGGGATTCCAGAGTTCTAATATTTTCACAGGTTTATATCAGTAATGTTTCTTGGTTTCTACCTGAATGATATTAACTAAATAATTTTTCAAGAGAAGTAATGTCTATGAGGAGGCATAGGCAAATAATTTTCATCTGGAAGAACACCCAAAGGTTGCATATGCAATTTTTAATGAAACATTTAACCTATCAGGGACTTAATATAGTTTGACCCAAGTACTTCTGAATGGCTTTATCTATTTTTTTGTTCTTTTAACATGTATCGATAATTTTGACCTGTTTTTGTCATTTAAAAGCATCTGTATGCTTTGGAATATAGATGACTAGACTTTTGGACATCTTGGAAGATTATTTGCTGTATTGTGGATATCAATATTGCCGGATTGATGGGAATACTGGGGGAGAGGAACGTGATGCTTCAATTGAAGCCTTTAATCAACCTGGAAGTGAGAAGTTCATTTTCTTGCTTTCTACAAGAGCTGGTGGACTGGGGATTAACCTTGCTACTGCAGATGTTGTCATTCTCTATGACAGTGACTGGTACATATTTCTTTGTATGTAATAATATTTATTTTATGATTCTGTTAATTACCATATGGTCCATGTCGTCATGTTCGCATCTTTTAGGAACCCACAAGTTGATCTACAGGCACAAGATCGTGCCCACAGGATTGGCCAAAAGAAAGAAGTTCAAGTGTTCCGTTTCTGCACAGAGGTTTGGCCTTGCTTGTGGATCTTACTAAATGCTGCAATATAAATGAATGATGTCTTCAAGAGTCTATTGACATATGTCTGTAAAATGCAGTACACTATCGAAGAGAAAGTGATAGAAAGGGCATATAAAAAGCTTGCGCTTGATGCTTTGGTAATTCAACAAGGTCGGCTGGCAGAACAGAAGAGTAAGTGTATTTTTATTTTACGAGTTACCCGTCTTCACTTCAACAGCAACTAATCTCATTGGGACACATGAAACTTATATTATATATTATTACAGCTGTTAACAAAGATGAACTTCTACAAATGGTAAGATTTGGTGCCGAAATGGTGTTCAACTCCAATAACAGCACAATAACTGATGAGGACATTGATCGCATCATAGCTAAAGGAGAAGAGGCTACCGCAGAACTTGATGCAAAGATGAAAAAGTTTACAGAGGATGCCATTAAGTTTAAAATGGATGACAGTATGTTGATTTTTTTGCTGGCATATTTTCTTGAGTAAGAACCATGTTGGATTTATAAACTTCTGTTCTTCTTTGCAGCTGCTGACTTGTATGACTTTGATGATGAGAAGGTATACCTGCTGAACTTTTAAGTGTTACTTTGGTCAATGGTCACTGTGGAATTGGTCAATGGTCACTGTGGAACGACAGACAAGATTCTTTTTCACATTTCACATATTATTTTTTTTTGCTGATGATTTTCAAGTTTGGTGATGACTCTGAGGAAATTTGTTTCACTGCTGGTTTGAGTATTGTTGTTGTGTTTCATTTTGCCTTTCTTGGTTGTGAAGGATGACAACAAGGTTGACTTTAAGAAACTTGTTACCGATAATTGGGTTGAGCCACCTAGAAGGGAAAGGAAACGCAAGTAAGATGCAACATTGATTGCAAATTATGCATATGGATTTAACTGTACCTGTCCTAATATATTTTTGTGGTTTGTTTAGTTATTCAGATGCTGACTATTTTAAGCAAGCACTGCGCCAAGGTGGTCCTGCAAAATCAAAAGAGCCACGAATTCCTCGTATGCCTCAATTGTAAGTTGATTTCTTGATTTCAGATATCTTTCCTTTTGTATCCTAATGCTATATACTTAATTATTCTATTCGTGTATCATATCTTAGGCATGATTTTCAGTTTTTCAACACACAGAGATTAAGCGAATTGTACGAGAAAGAAGTTCGATATCTCATGGTGTGCCTCTCTTACATCTTTTGTTTTT
The DNA here is from genome assembly GCF_036884655.1 of Musa acuminata AAA Group. Lineage (NCBI taxonomy): Eukaryota > Viridiplantae > Streptophyta > Magnoliopsida > Zingiberales > Musaceae > Musa > Musa acuminata. Next base: position 7,319,577 of record NC_088334.1, on the reverse strand, counting down.
TTATTGCACCTACTCACACCTAGTTTTTCCCTTTGATTTAAATAGTAGATATGCAATAAATGATGATATAGGACAAGTTTGTGACAAACAGTGTTCTTTATTTGAGAATGGAGAAAGGGAAAATGAGAGGAAGGAAAGATGATAACAGTAAAAAAAAATAAAGAAAACACTGCTGGACCGACTTTGACTTAATGAGTAACTTACAAGAATGAAGGTCTATACCTTTGCACGGTTCACATGTGGACAGTATAATCACAATTGGAAAGTAAAATGTGATCTGACACCACACACATTGTGAGAAAACATATTTTATCCATTTTTTTTAATCTTGAATTAAAATTCATTTCTTACTTTTTGTATACCCTCAGTATAAGAAACAATGTAAAAATGAGGAGGAAGACAATAGCATCCCATAAATCAAGGCATATTGAGCATTGCATCTTTTACTTTTCTGGGAAAGGTATATTTTCTTATTTTGACAAATAATATTTGATTGATGGACTTATCTTAAGATCTTGAAATATTGATGAAAGCTCCTTGTATATAAATCCTTGAATCAATTGTTAAATCACCAATCAAACTCAAGATGTATCTCTTTTTTTTTTTGTTTGACTTCCCTTTTTTTCAACAATTTTGATGACCAATATGAAATTGTAGAATATGTTGCCATATGACAACTTTTCGAAAAGGTGTTTGTAACTATAAAATTTACTCGAGAGAAATATAAACCAAAATGATCCAGCATCAAATAATTATTTTGATCATTTGATGTATCTTTATTTTTTTACTTTTATCATTGATCAACATTTAATCCTGAAGCCTGCCAAGACTACTTGCTTTGTTATGATAAGACCTATCAAATTTCTGCACTATTCACTCCTATTAGTCATTTTCTAAACCAGGTTCCATGTTTAATTTCTGCTGTTTTCTTCTCTGATTTCAGCAAGCGCATCAGAAGAATCAATTAAAAGATACAATTGGTGATGAAGAAGAACCTGAAGGTACTGACTTTATTTTTTCACATGTATTCTTGGTTCAATGATCATTTAAAATACTATATTTGGTCGAACCAGACTTAGGTGAGCCGCTGACTGCAGAGGAACAGGAAGAGAAGGAGCGGTTGTTGGAAGAGGTGAGTCCACTAGGTGATGTTCATACTGATAATGAAAATCTTTCTAAAAGTTGCTTTCTATATTCCCAGGGTTTTTCAACATGGACAAGGAAAGATTTTAATACATTCATTCGAGCATGTGAGAAGTATGGCCGCAATGACATAAAGAGTATAGCATTGGAAATGGAGGCCAAAACAGAAGAGGAAGTAGAAAGATATGCCAAGGTCTTCAGACAGAGATACAAGGAATTAAATGGTACTTATATTTCAATGCCTACCTAGTGATTTCTCTTCCAAGTATATAGCATTTATGTTTTAAGTATTGTGGAAACTTAAAATTGTTTATAGAAAGTGCTCTTGTACCTACTAAGATCTTATTTGGTGACTTTTCCAGATTATGATCGTATTATGAAGAACATAGAAAGGGGTGAAGCAAGGATCTCTCGCAAAGAAGAAATAATGAGAGCAATTGGCAAGAAGTTGGATCGCTACAAGAACCCATGGTTGGAACTAAAAATTCAGTATGGCCAAAATAAAGGAAAATTGTATAACGAGGAATGTGATCGCTTTATGGTAGTTTAAGCTCCTTTATCCTTTTATACTTAAACTCCCTCTTGTATTTTCCAACACTTCTAAACATTTGCTATCAATTGTTTCAGTTGTGCATGGTGCATAAACTTGGTTATGGTAACTGGGATGAGCTCAAAGCAGCATTCCGTACTTCACCTTTGTTCCGGTTTGATTGGTTTGTAAAGTCTCGTACAACTCAGGAGCTTGCTAGACGCTGTGATACCCTTATTCGTCTGGTAGAGAAAGAAAATCAAGAGTATGATGAGCGGGAGAGACAAGCACGGAAAGATAAAAAACTTTCTAGGGTACAATCATTTTCCTTTGTTGGCTTCATAAATTGGATATCCTCGTCCCTTATTCTTCAATTTGTTGTGATTCATGTCTCTCGAATTACAGTCTTCAGATAGTATCAAAATTTTCTGTTACCTGCATAGTGTGTTCTCACGATCATAAAAAATAACGAAAGTTATCCTTGTCTCATGGTTGCATACCATTTTTTGGGCAGCATGTAGAACTTGTAGCCCACTCATCTTAATGTTCTTTAACATCACTGTTCCATTGTCCTTCTAACATTTGTTGAACTTTTTTTACCTTTCAGACACCAACAAAACGGTCATTATCAAAGGCACCAGCTATGGAAACTCCTGCTTTGACCTCTTTCAAAAGAAGAAAACAATCATCCATGGATGACTATATGAGCTCGGTAAGCCCTGTCGATGTGTATTTTCAGTGGATTAATTTTTGTGATATATATCATGATTTGTCTTATCGGTTTGTATCGATGTATCTATTCACTATTGATATGATACGTACCAATTTGTACTGATATATTGGCACATAATATAATGGGACATATCGACAGATCGGTATGTACTATCCATATCGGTCTTTTGTCGGATTGGTATGTACCGCCTATACCGGACGGGTATGTCATGTTATGATGAACCTTGATATTTATGCATAAGTCAGTCTAGTATTTGAATTTTTTTTTAATGCTTGTCTTGTTCTGCTGATCTGCTCTGTTTAAGATAAGTGGACATTAAATATACCCGAGTGATGATACTTAGCTGACAGATGTAGCTTGTAAAAGATTCTTGACCACTTAAGAGGATATGATGGATTGCAGTAACTAAAATAATTGCAACTTGCTTTTGTCAGGGGAGGAGGAGGAGATGAGGTGATCCAGGGAATGACTACCTTGGAGCGCAAGACAAGCTGTAATCATCTTGATAGCTGGATATTGCCTTCGTGTGGTCAAACATCGTACTGCAGCAAGAAAAAATATTTCGTATATCCTTATGAATGTAGGCTATATTATGGATATATACATGTGGCTATGCCTGTGGTGGCATTAAAATCAATTTGTTCCCATTCCGCTCTGTTTTGTCATTGAGTGGATGGATCACTGAATCTTTACCTTAATAGAACATTGCTTCCATCAAGCTACGACATCTGAAGGCCTAGAGCACAACATGAATGAGCTTCAACTGTGGTTAGAATTATCATAATAGAGACTTCTGGATTACCTTATAGATGTGTGTGCACATTACAGGATTCAGTTTCTCTTGATGTGTTGGTTTTCTTCTATATGTCAGATTGATTCTCATATGAAGACTAATGCTGTCGTTTCATTTAGTCTAACCTTTTAATTCGGATATAGTTCAGACCAGAGATAGGCAAATTGTCTTGATTATTAAATCAGATTTGAGCCAAGCTTTGTTTGGCTTGACGCAGATGAACCATTTTGGTGGTGGCCCATTTTGGCTCTGCTTAGCGGCGCATTATTGCACGTTGAAACTAGCTTATATTCTCGTTGATAAACTATGTATACTCTCTTAGTTTTTACGCTGAGTTGTGCGTAAATATTTAGGAATGATTGATTATTCATCAAGCATCTTTTAATTTGCTCCATCGACAGTTCTATTTTTATATGAACTTTAGATTATTAATGCTCCTATATATTTTTGAAATATAAATAATAAAAGAAAACTTTTAGCTAACTATAGATTATCTCTTGTAGTTAGTTATTTAGTGTTTTAGTTATTTTATTTTTAAAAAAATTATATTAATATTTTAATAGTTACGAAAGTAAAATATCTAGATCAATTTATCCTAATGTCATTAGTTTTATTAATAAAAATAGGAAAACAAATAGGAAAAAGATAATTTTAATATTTTAGTTGGTGGTGACGAACGATGACATCGTTAGGGGTCGTAGGTGATTGTTGTGGATGAGGAGAGTAGTAACAAAAAGTTAGGATCGCTCTGCATCGTCGTTGACATAGTTATTTAGCGACGTCACTCAGTAACTGTATTAGCGGCGACACAGATATGGAGCGGTGAAAGGATCATCGACAAAGGTGTTGAGTGGGGTGTTGAGTGGCATTGCTCTACATCGTGATGTAGATATAAAGCAATCCTCACCTTTTACTATTACTGTCCTTATTCACAATAACTATCCCTAGTCTCTAGTGGCATCGCTATCACTTGAAACATTAAAATTTATTTTGTTATTTTTTTTAGTGTTATCGTTGGTAAAATCGATGACTTAAGATAAATGTACTTGAATGTTTTATTTTCGTAATTATAATGATGTTATTGTAACTTTTTAAAATTTAAGGATCAGAATACTAAAGTCACACAGCTAAAATTCATTGAGGTTGATGCTTACATGGATTCACATACTCTCTCCGGTTGTGTTAGTAGCTTGGAACTTAGCTAATTAGGTGTAATCCTCTCCTAGAGATTTTGGCTTATTAACGTGGCATCTTTAGCATAAAATCAGGTTGATATATTCAATCAAGTATCATAATTTTCTAAATATATCAGTCAAATTAGTACTCTACTATTATGATTCAGACATTGTTTGGAACGGGGATTTCTTCCCACATCCTAGCATTTCACCTAAATATTCTGTTAACTATTGCCACAAATTACAATTAGCTACTTGAGTCTCTCTCTCGGGGGAAAAAAAAAAAAACAAGGACTTTACAAAATTTGTATATTAACATAATATGTATAGGGAGCCCCCTAATTAAATAAAAAAATATATAACTTGACTATTTATATGTGGGAGTTCTAGTTGGGAAAGCAAAATACAAAACCTATAGAAAATATTCTGGTATCACCTCACAACGATAGTCGGTAATCACTTGAAAATCAATATTGTATTTCAGAATCGATATGGTGCACACGTGTGTTACAACCTCGAAGCGATGCAGCAAACTCAAGAACGACACAGTCGTGCCCGAGATCGTACAAAGCAACCTCTTAGGGCACAAAATCGTAATAGTCGGCCCATGTCATTAGAAGTAGACGAACCGATTACCTGGACTGTCAACGGTTATTAACAATTTACGTGTGACTAACCCTTAGGGAGAGGTATAAACGTCGACCCCCCTACGGATCTCGAATACTTAATATTACAATAAAAAATTGACTTAAGTTTCGAAAGGGTTGAGCCGAGGATCCTCCTCCCAGTATCGACTTATTGTGTAAGGACTCAGCACCAAAGGCAATCCTAACTTCTCCTCGGGTCAACCCAAGAGACACCTACTATCGCTTCGACCTCACCCTCATCTATGCCTTGGAACACCTACGTGGATGCCCTAATACGATCATGATCGAATTAAACCATACCAACTTTCACACCACCACATAAAGACCATGACACGATTACTAGTTCGAACCTCATTTAAAACATCTGGAGAAGTCAGTCTCAGGATTTTTAGGCCTTTGATGGTTCATGCCAAAATTATTGCTAGTACGGTTTATAGTAGAAATACAGCTCAAATCTAACCAGTATTAATACTCTTCTCCTTCTACCCCCAACGCCCTTAATACTCTCATTCCACAATTAATGACTTGCTAATGGAGTATCAAAGAAGATAATCATTATCAATAATTAATAATAAGCAATTTCTTCATTATTTTAAACATATAGCCAATGTATAAGTACTAATACCGTATATTTTCGTAGTTTATTCCCATCAAAGTGGGTGTTAAACGAGCTATCTGTGTGATGAAGGGGCGGTCTGATCCGAAAAGTATTCGGGATCCGAATCCGATAACTATCTCGGCCCACTATTGCCATCGTACGGTCAGAATTTCTCTGCTGCGTATTCCAACGGTCGGATTCCTTCTCCGCCCCTCCCCTCTCTTCTGTGTCTATTTAAGAACCCTCCAAAAACCCTCCTATCTCCCGATCGGTCTTCGGCGCCTCCAACGTTAGCGGCGCCGCTCACCGCTTCCTCCGGGCGAGCAAAGCTGCAAAGGTAAACAAGCTCTCGCCTTCTTCCCTCCCTGCGCTCGGAATCCTCCGTCGAACCAAGACCGTAAACCCTAGTCAATCCGGTTCCGTTAGTTTTCCTCTTCTCCTCTTCTTGATCGACCTTCCACTTCTAATCCGAAACCATGAACTCGAACCATTCTGTCTCCGTAGCTATGGAATCACGGTGTTGGTTCTTCGTTTTCCTTTTCCTTCTTTTGAGTTGAAAAGTTTTCATCTTGGTGCTATGACCCCTTTGAAGTTCTGCTTCCATCTTCTGTATTGTGAGAAGACTTTCTTTTCTTTTATTCTTCTTGATCGTTGCTTCATTCCTGATTCGATGAGATGATATAGGTCGGTGGTGTTGAGCTGACTCGGAGATGTTGGTGTTGTTCGAAACCCCTGCGGGCTTTGCCCTGTTCAAAGTTTTGGATGAAGGGAAGCTGGATAAAGTTGAGGTGACAACGTCTTTTACCCAGTATTTGTCGATTTATCCTTTGAGTTGTTATGACCTTCTTCGTCTCGTGTTCATTTGGCTTGCTTGCTTTACCGTTTTCCACAATTTGCTATTTCAGGATTTGTGGAAGGAGTTTGCTACATCAGAGTCGGCTAGACAGGTCACTGCATATGTTGCCTTCTCTGTTCTGTTTCTTTTTCCTTTTTTTGCTTATTTATGCGTTATCATCACAGATAGAATTATTCTTTCAAGTAGTGGATGCGACCATTATATACCATTGGTTGCTTTACGACATTTGTTTCTGTCTAATTGTAGTTTGGAATAATAAGCATCAGTCTCGATGGATCTTGCTTATCAAATTCTTTGTCTGTGATCATAATGCTTTTACTTTGTTATTCTTTCATCAGATCGTGAAGCTGAAAGCTTTCAATAAATTTGAGAACACTTCTGATGCATTATCTGCTGCAACCTTGTTGATTGATAGCAAGCCCAGCAAGGGTCTCAGGAAGTTCTTACGTGCCCACTGTGATGGTGAAACCTTGGCTGTGGCTGATTCAAAACTTGGAAATGCCATCAAGGAGAAGCTGGTTAGTTATGTGTTGCATAACATGTTTGGTTTGATCATTGCAGAATCTCAGTTTTTCATGTTAAAGTACAATAGTAAATGGTTGATCTGCAGAAAATTGATTGCCTCCACAACAATGCTGTGATGGAACTAATGAGAGGGCTTAGGAACCAACTGACGGAACTTATATCTGGGTTGGCTGTGCAAGATTTAGCTCCAATGAGTTTGGGATTGTCACACAGCTTATCTAGATACAAGCTAAAATTCAGCCCTGATAAGGTGAGTCCTTAATTTATTGTTTGCAATTTGTGCTAGGGTGTGTCAGTCGAAATGCTCAATTCTTTCTGTGTTTCAAAATTCTTATGCAAGGAATTTTCTAACTGATGAAAATAATAGCAATGCCAGCATGTACATTCTTGTACCTTTCCAGTTTCACATCTTTGTGGACCACATTTTAATTCTAATCCTATACATTTTTATCTTTCTTCATGAGTGTAACTTCAATGTACCTCGACTTAATATGCCTAAAAGCTTGGAGATCTGTATATGGCTAATTTGTTTTTGGTTGACATATGTTTTGGATTATTTTATAACTGCTTGTCTTGTGATCTTATTAGGTGGACACAATGATTATTCAAGCCATAGGTTTGTTAGATGATCTTGACAAGGAGCTCAATACGTATGCCATGAGAGTTCGCGAATGGTATGGGTGGCATTTTCCAGAGCTTTCGAAGATCGTACAGGACAATATTCAGTATGCAAAGGTAGTAAAGCTGATGGGAAACCGTACGAATGCTGTCAATCTTGATTTCTCTGAGGTAAATCACTGACTCTCTTAGAAAATTATTGAAATAAAAAGAGCGGTTCTAATTGCCAGTTTTTTTTTCTAACAGGTACTCTCTGAAGATACTGAAGCTGAGCTGAAAGAAGCTGCAGTGATTTCAATGGGAACTGAAGTTAGTGACCTGGACTTAGCAAATATTAAAGAACTCTGCGACCAAGTTCTTGCTCTTTCAGAGTATAGAGCGCAGCTTTATGATTACCTTAAAAGTAGAATGAATACCATTGCACCAAATCTGACTGCTCTTGTTGGGGAGCTTGTTGGAGCTCGTCTTATTGCTCATGGTGGTAGTTTATTGAATCTTGCAAAGCAACCAGGTAGCACAGTTCAGATTCTTGGTGCAGAAAAGGTATGTTCTTGATTCAATGCCTTTGGCATTTTTATCACGTCCTCCTAAACTTTAGAAGATGTCTCATGAATATATCACACAGTAGTAATAAGGATTCTTTTACTAAAAAAGGTGGCATCTAATCATCCTATATTAATTGTGTCATTATCAAGTAATATAATTTTTGGATTTCCAAGCTTGAATGAGTATGTTTCTGGTTGCTGTTTATACAGTTCCACCGTGGCCTTTGCATCAATTGCTTATGCCGAGAAATACTATTTGGTGGTTGGTTATTCTTATATATTGTTGTGTTGGTTTTTGCAATTAGCAAAAATTATATTCTTATAACTATTTTTCAAATCTTTAGATGACCTGTAATCTGAAATCATTGTTGTTGTTTTGTTGTTTATGTAGTTCGTATGTTGATGTTAGCAACAAAACAATTAATGCTTTATGACTGCCTTGCATCAATTATCAATTTATCTTACAAATTCTTTTAAGCTTGTACTTCGTTTAACATCCAGAAGTGATCTATCTTATATATCTGTGTTGGCTTATTCCTTGAAACCCTAATCCAGTACTGCAGATTTCAATATTTCCTTCATAAATTTGGATTAAGATATTATATTTATTATGACAAAAAATCTGTTTAATTTTAGTTTTTCCCTGTTATTAACCGTTCATATCCAAAAAGCAATTTGAGTTACATAACACTACTCACTTTCTTGATTATTCTAAAGTTTTTTATTCTTTCTAGAAATTCACATATTTTCATAATGGCTTTATGTATTATAATTTAAGGATTTCCTTGCTTTGGATCTAATGTATTTATCTATTCTTAGGTTTTCTTTAGCTTCTAGTTGAATGCATGCCCTTCTAATCTATACCAACTCAATTGATGATTTTGCTTGTGGATCTGTATTTCTCATTCAGCGAATGAACTATGATTGTATTGCTTAGGGGTGGTGCTTATCTCATCTAATAGCAGCGTCATGGGATAGCCTCTCTTCTTGTTGTGGGTAGTGCTGTATATACTGACCCTTCTCAGACCCTGGATTGGAATGACTCTAATACATTGGTCCCATTTGAGGTTGGTACTTAACCCCATTGGTCCATGAGGGGGTTGTACCACCTACGGATTATGATCTGCGGTTGTGTTTCAGATTTGTGGCACTTTTTCCTAAATGGTGAAGTTGTTGAAATAAATGATCACAGTTTAATAAGTATTGTTTAATCTTATATGGTTAAGAACTGATGCATTGGCTATCTCCATACAAGAAAAATACTCAAACTAACATAGCATCTACACAATTGAAATCCAGTTCAAAGCTTGTTAGTTTTCTTCCACCATTGGTTTTGGGACCTTATTAAACATAAAGCTAATGACTAGTAAGACAAAGGTATCTTATTTACTTTCCAAACAAGAGAATCTCAGAACTTTATTCTTGAGAACAATGAGAGATGTTCTCTTAAAACAAGTTGGAAGAGGTTCATTAGAACTGTTTTAGGAGAACGTATTTGCATGTAAACAGGATTATATGGGTGAGAACAAATGAAAAAGACCCTAATTCTTCTTGTAGTTGTAGATATTGAAACATTTTCAGTAACTGAGAACAAGAATTGTTTCATAGATGTCCTATTTTTGATTTCTAGAACAAGAAATTATGTTTCAGATACAAGAACAAATATGCCTTTAGAGCTAATATAGTATTTGATCCTAATAATAATAGTGCTTCTCAAGTTCTCATGTATATCAAGATAGGTGGCATATCCCATTCCTGTTCTTATACTATGATCTGGGACATGGAGCTTTCCAACTATGTTGAGTTGAAGTCTGGATAATTTTAGCCTCTATACAAAATGAATTTTGGTTTCTAAGCACGAAGGAGGACTAAGATATGCAAAAATGATATTGGAGAAGACATGGGACATATGAAAAGTGATGGGACGGAAACTATTGAATTAATAAGAAATTATATTAGAAGTGGAAGAACACCTGAGATCTTTACAAGAAACTGTTGAAGGCAGAAAACCTTGTCACTAGTTGGGTTATATTCTTAAATATGATTAATATCTTCAAACATTTCAGCTGAGTAGAATATGAGGCCCTAAATTGAATTGACTGATGCAAATCATTTTCAAATAAAAGACGAGGCCCTAAAATAAAAGCAAATCATAATTAAAATTCTGAACTTACAAGGAATTTATGGATGAAAAATATTAAGAGTTCCTAAAAATATAAATTTGGATGAAACATGCTAGGTAAAATTTTAACTTTTACCTAGATGCTTTAGTTTGGATTGGGTTATATCAGTTCACTTCTGCTATAAACAAACAATCATTTTCATGTGATGACTTGTCATGGAAGTGTGCTGATCTCACAGCTGAATTTTATAAAACACTATTCAGAACATGATAATATTGAATTTTATAAGATTCTTATAGCTTTATACTTTATAATATACACATTTTTGTAAAAACATGAATTTGAGATAGAAAATACTAAAAAATCTGAAATAATGAAGAGTAGGTCATGAAATCATAATTATTCTGTATTTGATAAAAATATAATTTATTCACGTACAAGTTTCAATTTAATGATTAGCTTTACTAGGATCTTAATACTTCTCTGATCACTATGCTGGTAAAGTGTGAGGCAATGCAAAGACCATAAATTATTTTAATAGAGTACACATAGTATTTCAAATTAGTTTCTAATCACATGACATTTTTCTACTATCTTTGTTATTTTGTCTTTTCCTTTGTCTTAGATGATAGTGAACAATAATGCAACAATGATGAAGGTCGATGAATGTTATTGTTGCAGCAAATGCAGATGCAATAATAATCGAGTCTTTTACACTATTCATAGTCAATTGTTTTTTCTTTGTCTTTGTTTTAATTTTTTTCCCTCCTTTTCCAAATAGCTTCTGTCTCTTTGTTTGAAGCTATGAAATTGACTAGACTTGGCTAAAATCTGGCAACTTTGAGTTCAATGATTCCTAGTGGACGTCACCTGATTTTTGACAAATAAAACCTAGCCAATGATAATTAATTTCTATTTTTTGGTAGATTTTGACTGGTTTCTACAGCTAGGCCTAATTTTGATTGTTTTTTATAATTAGACTTCTGGTCTTGGAAAACGCCATTATGAATCATGCTTATTGTGTTAGACTGAGTGATAATGCAAGGTATAGATTTTGGTATTTACAGAGGTCTTCATTACATGAATAATGTCTAATGTTTGCATCTTACATTCTAACATGGATATAATACTCAGGGTTATTCCTTGAGAGAGTATAAAACAAGGAAGAATTATATAAGATATTAGTACATTCCAAGGAATACATCAAGGGAGTGTGTTTAGTGTTAGAACTAAAGTGTGTTTATGGAGTTCTTTATTAGCACAATATTACATCAAGGATCCATACTAAGCCCCTACACAATGGATGAACTTACTAGTCACTTACATGATAAACCTGTCTAGTGCATGTTATTTGCTGATGATTTTGTTTTAGTTGATGAGAGCTTAAGTGAAATTAATTATAAATTTGAACTATGAGGCAAATCTTAAAAACTAAAGGTTTTAGATTAAGACTAAAACTAAATATATAAAATATAATTTTAGCGATTCTAGAAATAGACATGAAAATGTAGTTAGACCTTAGAAACTGAAGGTTTTAGATTAAGATTAAAACTAAATATATAAAATATAATTTTTGTGATTCTAGAAATAGACATGAAAATATAATTAAGTTGGATGGATAAGAAGTTTCTTTTAAGTAAAAATCTTAGATATCTTGGATCAATTATTCAATAAGATGGAGAGACCGATGAAAGTATTATTCATAGAGTAAAAATAGGATGGTTAAAATAGCGAGGGGCGTCAGGAGTCTTGTGTGATCATCGAATACATTTGAAATTAAAATAAAAATTTTATAAGATAGTTGTGAGATCAACAATGTTTTATGGATTTGTGTTGGATAGTTAAGAAACAACATATACAAAAAAATTGTGTTACCAAGATGAGAATGCTAAGATGGATGTGTGAAGCTACTAAAAAAAATGGGAAAAAATATTTTTATTTATGAATAATTAGATATCTTTTCAACAGAGGATAAGATGAGATAAAATCGTTTAAGATAGTATGACCATGTGCTTATGACACTTCCGGATGCGATAGTCAGAAAATGTGAAATGATTAATAGTAGTGGTACGAGGAGAGGGAGAGGAAGACCTAAAAAGACTTTAATAGAAATTATAAAAAAAAGATTTATGTATAATGAATGTAATTAAACATATGACAATTTTACATATCTCAATGATGGCAAAATGATGGCAAAAGATCCATGTATCCGACTCTAAACAGTTGGGATTTACAGTTTTGTTATCGTCGTCCTTGTATAGATACATTCCAAGGGGATATATAGAATTTGTGTCAATTGCTATTATTGGTGCAAGGAGAGGTAGAGTAAGACATATAAAACTTCTAAAAACATGATTAAAATTTGAGTGATCTTGGATTAATTTGAGATATTGTGTTGTATATAACTCAATATTAGTATTGGATCCATATAGTTGACCCAAATAGTTGGACATAATTATGTGGTATGTTGTTTGCTGCAGTTAGCAGTCATTATGTCAGCTCCTTATGAGGTGGAATACCCATGTGCATTCTTCTCCATTTAATCATTATAGCCAAAGGAAATCTGATATCTTCAGAGAACCATAATTCTTATCGCAAAGATTTCATTGTTTCTAGCTTCTTCTTCCTTGTGCAGACGTTGATAATCATATGTGCTTTATTGACATATGCAGGCCCTGTTCAGAGCTCTCAAGACCAAACATGCTACACCGAAATATGGGCTTATCTTCCATGCATCTCTAATTGGTCAGGCTGCACCAAAAATTAAAGGGAAGATTTCTCGTTCTCTTGCTGCAAAAACTGCTTTGGCTATAAGGTATGATGCTCTTGGAGATGGTCAAGACAACACTATGGGATTGGAAAATCGAGCTAAGGTAACATTTATGGTGGGACCTCATACCTCTAAGGGATATATGTATATTTGTGTTGACATGACATTTTTTGAAACTCTTGAACAGCTCGAAGCTCGCCTTAGGGTTCTTGAAGGCAGAGAATTGGGTCGCTCTGCTGGTTCAACAAAAGGAAAGCCCAAGATTGAGTTTTATGATAAGGATCGAAAGAAGGGTGCTGGGGCTCTGATCACTCCAGCAAAGGTATGAGTGGCCATATTGCCTAATTCAGCCTTCTGATTTGTTTTCTAGTAAAAATATCTTGCAAAATTATATTTCGAGGAAGAAGCCCTCTAGAGAGCCCATAAAGTTCTGTTATGGTCGCCCACAAACACTGATTTCAATAAAGTTGGAAGTGCAAGCGCCTATTATGTATTTGTATTCAAGTAAAATAAGGGTTACCATACATTTTGCACGTGATCACTATTACTTGAATTTATAATTTGCTTTTATTTTTTTCATATACATACACAATCAATATGATGGAAGTGCAAGCGCCTATTATGTATTTGTATTCAAGTAAAATAAGGGTTACCATACATTTTGCACGTGATCACTATTACTTGAATTTATAATTTGCTTTTATTTTTTTCATATACATACACAATCAATATGACATTCTTGTTCAAGAAATTAATTAAACAATTTTTTTTGTTTTTCTTTGCTTCTGCAGACATATAATCCCTCAGCTGATCTTGTGCTTGGGCAAACCACTGATCCAGCTCCAAAGAAGCCAGATAGTGAACATGAAGTGGCACGACCAAAGAGGAAGCACGGCGAAGCAGAACTGGCACCTACTGGAGAAGCAGCTGAAGGCTCTCTGAAAGAGGAGGGCGATGGCGAAGGGGAGAAAAGGAAGAAGAAGAAAAGGAAGGTCGAGTCAGTTGACACTGTCGATCAAATTCCCATGGATGAAGCAGAAGAGCCGATGAAAAAGAAGAAGAAAAAGAAGGACGAAGCACATGCGTCAGAGTTAGCAAACCGTGATGACAGTGCTGCTCCAGAATCCAAAGAGGAACTTAGCAAAGAGGAAAAGAAGAAGAAAAAGAAGAAGCAGGCTGAAGAAGTGCAAGAAGCAGGTGATTCAGCAAGCAAGAAAAAGGACAAGAAGAAGAAGAAGAAAGACAAGGGCCAGTGAGTTATATCTGTGCTCTGTGGCAATGTGCTTGGGAATGGCCTTGCTGTTCTCTAGTCTTGAGTTTGAGCTTAGAGAAACATAACAATTATGTATAAGTTTTTGTGTCTCTGTGGATTGACATTATGTTATTGTGGCTTACATTACAACTCCCAAATTGGAAGAGAGAAGATTTTGATTGGTTGTTACTCTACTCTTCCTGTTCCTAAAGCAGGTTGTTGATGCCACCTTTTGGCCCAAAGCATCAAACCTTCCCCACTTATAAGTCATATAAGTAGTGCAGTGGCTTCAATGATGAACCCTTGATAGATTTCATGTTACAAGAACACCAAGATTAACTCAGCACACGCGAAGCCATCAGAACACATCACTTACACGTCAAAGCCGCAGGAGTTGTCGAAGATTCATGGGAGATACATACTTGGAGTCCCCATCAACAATATACTTGGCAAGGAAGAGATTGGCCGCCTCGCTCGGGTGATAGGGATCCCAAAAAACGTAGCCTGCGCGATCCTCGCACATGGACGACATCGGTCCGCACGGAATGATGCCTTGATACTGCCCGCCATTGCCACAGCAAGCGTAGCTCGCAGTCTTGAAGCCTGCAGAGTCGGGTGTGTCACGATCGAACACCTTCAGTGATTCCAGCCGAACCCGAAACGATGCTTACCGTAGGATCGGTAGTTCGTGACCAGCTCCATCACCAGATCATACACATTGGCAAGAACAAATCTGGCTCCGGGGAGGTTGTCATTGAGCTCGGCGAGCAAGTCCCTCAGCTGGGCATTGTACCGAACGGCGAGCAGGTTGGGCAAGCTGACACACTCGTTCTCCTTGATTCGGTTGATGGTCTTTTGGTAAGGGATGCATCCGACGGGTCCTACGTTGGACACCACGATCTTTCGCGCGTCGAGCGAGTACAGCCGCTGCCATGGAGTTCACGGAGAGAGAGAGAGTGAGGGATTCGTTGGGTGGTATGGGAAGGAGCGACCAAGTGTTCGAGGAAATTACTATGAGTTGGCTGCGCATGCTGGTGATGAGGTCGTTGACGAAGCCATCGGGTGAGTCGATGAGTCGTTCTCCCGCGGAGAAGAAGGGGAGAAGATAGTTGTTGAGGAAGTCATTGGATCCGATGGTGATGGAGAAGATGGCCTTCTTCCACAAGAACTGCTTTGCTTTGGCCTTCCCCAGCAGTCCATCCAATTGTCGCCGAGTGATGTTGAAGTAGTCGATTTGGACGTCCATTCCAAGCCGATTAACCTATCCAAGTTTCGATCGCATTACGTGCATGTTTACATATACAGACCAAAATTACACATATATCCCTCCACAGATAGTTCTTTTCATATTTGTCCACCATATATATATATATATATATATATATATATATATATATATATATATATCATAAAAAATAAATTTATGAATATGCCATTATAGTCAATTAGTAATATTAAATGATATTTTAGATATTCAAGTTTTTATTTTTTAAAATTCAATGATAATCATGACATTATAAGGATTCGAGCCCAAAAATAACAAAGGAGATTATGATATTATGATTAATTTTATAAATATCAATTGTTCTTAACAGTCGAGATATTTTAGATTTTTTTAAAATTTAAACTAATTAATATTACTTCCTATAATTAGTTATATTTAGTATTCTAATCTCTACATTTTTAAAGATTATATTGGGATACCTATATTTACGAAATTAAAATATTAAGATCTCAGTATAAGATTAAAAAAAAATTTACAAGATTAAAAGTCAAGGGATAGAGATTTTGTTGGAGCAACAAAATCTAAGAATCGGATTACTAAATATAGCTAATAATTAGCCCTAAATGTTCTGATAAATAAGAAAATAAAATTTTTTCTAGTGAACAAGGAGAAGAGAAGCATACAAATATTCTTCCTGTCCCATTCAGAATTCCTGCACCTCCAGATGCATAGTTCACTCCATTTAGTATGACTGATCCTGTTGTATTGGGTGCTAAAAATGGTTGGGCATAACTTTTCTGCCCAAGTAACTCTCCTGCAGCATGTCAAAGTCAAAAGGAGCTTTTAAGACTGTAGAACACAAACTTGAACAAAGTGGATATGAAAATGCAGATGCAGATCCAAGAATTTGTATGCTTAATCTGCCCACAAAAACAGGGCTTCTAATCGAATGGGCTCACTGTTGTATCATTTTACCACCTACAAAGATGAAGATTTTGAATGAGCTTATGCACAACTGCAGCTTCTGTTCCTTTCTTTAAAGAAGTAGATGTAGGTTGCTGCTGTTACACTGCAAAGGTGTGCAGCAGCACCAAGCAATCCTACACTGGAAGATTGCAGTTCACAATGCCCTGCATTGTGATGTCTGCAATGGTCAAGAAGAGAGGGAAGCTTATACCAATGATGTCTGCAATGGTCCTCCCGTTGGTGAACCTTCCGGTGGGCTGTCCACCGGAGGCCGCGAAGTCGATGCCGTTCGGTCGCAAGTCGGCCTTGGACAGCGAAGGAAGGTAGTTGTTGTTGCCGGCGTCGACGAGAGAGTCACCGAACACAAACGAAGCTCCCACAGCCTCATCGCCCTCACAAGCAGCTGCCATGGCGCAAAGCACCACAACCACCAAGGCCGAATCCATGCCCATTCCCTCACCGGCCTCTCGCTGTCACTCTGTGAGATGCTTAAGGCTACGATGGAGTTTATAGACCTTGTTTTCTTGACGAAGAGTAAAAAGAGCAGCAAAGAGTCAAACTTGCAGTACTGGCAGTGCTTGCTTGCTATAGCAAGTGGAGTTGGGTTTGACGCTCTTCATGTCGATGGAGATCGATGGTGGTTGATCCACCACTCTCAACGTAGCACACATTCCATGGCTTTTCCTCCACACTTTGTGAAGCCAAAAGGTGCTCCAAAAGATTGATCGTGTTAGCTTCATAATTTTAGGTAGCAGTTGGGAGAAAAGAGTGAATGCAAATGGCGAACATTATCTTAGGGTTACTCATTTGCGATCTCGTATTGGTGGAAAAGGCTGCAGATTAAAGAATGAGAGGAACAAAGATTGCTTTGCTTGTCCACTCCGCTGCACCTCGTGAAGACTTGCACGTCTAGCTGAAACCTCTCGAGATTGGTCTTAGATCAAATTGTGGTTGACCTAACCACATAGAGTCGTCAATGTTGGATTCAATTTGCAATTTGGGTTATCCACGCTACTGTAAAAAATTAGAGCTAATTATATATTATTTCTTGTAGTTGGACCACTTTAGCATCCTGATCCTTATACTTAAAAAAAAAATATTTAATTTTTTATAATTATAAAAATAAAATATTTAATCTTATTATCTTAATATTATTGATTTTACTAATGGAAGATACAACATATGATAACATATACATGAATGACATGAAAATGATGGATAAAAATATAATTTCAATAATACTGATGGACGATGGTATCGTGGGTGACTATTGTAGTGGTGATCAATAAGAACGATGTAATGGTCAACCTTATTAATGTCGATCCAAACATCGACGACGAGGAGAAAGAGGAGGCAAAGCGGTGAGATATTTGCATCAGAGTTGACGTCGGAGGAGAAAGAGGAGAAAGGTGAGGTATCTACGTCAGCATCGCACCGCTCCTCATCTTCCTCTTCTAGTAATGTGGTAGTCGATAAGAATGAAGAGGAGGCAAAGCAATACAATGTCAACGCAGAGGAGGCAGTGCGGTGCCGCACCAAATGATATGGTGGTCGACGAGAACAAAGAGGAGGCAGAGCGGTGTGGCGCCGATGCAAATGTCTCACATATCTCCTCTTCCTCCTCAAGCATTGACGTAGATATAGAGCGGTGTTTGAGAAGGAAGAGAAAGTAGAGCAGCACTAGATGAGGAAGAGGAGAGCAAAGTGGTGTGACGCCAACACGGATGCTTCACCACTCTGCCTCCTCTTCCTCATCGTTGTTGATGTTCATATTGACATCGAAAAGATTGACCATCGCATCATTCTTATTTACCACTACCGCAACAATCACCCACGATACACTCATTCGCCATCATCATTAAAATTATCTTTTTGCCTATCATTTTTATGTCATTCATGTACGTATTATCACGTGCTGTATCTTCCATTGATAAAATCGACGACGTTAAGATAAATGAGATTAAATATTTTATTTTTATAAGTATAAATTTTTTAAATGTAAGGACCGGGATGCTAAAGAGTTCAAACTATAGTTGTAACATATAATTAACCAAAAAAATGATTATATCATATATATATATATATATATATATATATATATATATATATATATATATGTTTTCTTGTCAAATCTGGGTGTCCAATTTGGAAATTCTGTATTCGATCATAAATATTTAAAAGAATAAGATAATTAAAAGAAAAAGTGATCACATAAATGCGGGCACTGATGTTTCTTGGTAGGGGTCAGAATTATGTTCTCTAGCAATATGTTTTCCGGTAGCCGAACTAATTAAAATATATGTATATCTTTTGTCCATTGATTTCTGATGGAATGGAAAGAGTAGCAAACACAAAATAGATCGACAAATCCCCACACATCATGACTCGCTCACAGTCTGAGCTTTTTCCGAGCTGTTCTTCTCTGAAATGGCCACCGCCTCTTCTGCTTCCTCCACAAAGATTGCCTCTTTGAAGTCCGCAGAGTGTTCACCCACTGACTCCCCTGCAAAACAAGTCATATTCATCGAAGAAGTTGTGATGAACAGCTGCAGCATTATTTATCGTGTCTAATGATTCTGACATCATTTCAATTTATTGATGCTGCTTTCTTTTTAGATTCTCGACGCGTGATACGTTGGTTTGTGTTCTTGATATCGAGTCGTAAACAATATCATAAGATTAATTTGATCGTTCAGCATCTTTGTTCTAACTCAAGGATTCATGAAATCGTAGGGATGCGTACCGTCGTCGACGTCTCCTCTCGTGCTCGTCTCCTCTTTCTCCTGTAACGCTTTGGAGGTCTCATCCGCGCTGGTCTTCGATTCAGAAGCATCAGCGCCTCTATGCACGCCCGCAGCCATCTCTACGTGATCGGTTCCCACCGCATCGACGTCGGAGTCAGTCGACACCTCGAAATCCTTCGCGTCTCGCTTTGCCGACGACAAGACTCCGTCCGGTGACTCCGTGGACGCGAGCTGTGCCTCCTCGCCGTTGACTTCGTGTAGCCGTTTGGAGCCGTCGTCGGTGGCCGTGGAGCCAGTTGTGGTCGAGGACGCCTCGCTGTCAAAAGCCACACTCGATTCCTTCCGGAGAGGACGACGAAGGCTGACCGTGTTTCCGGT
Source organism: Musa acuminata AAA Group (assembly GCF_036884655.1). Taxonomy (NCBI): domain Eukaryota; kingdom Viridiplantae; phylum Streptophyta; class Magnoliopsida; order Zingiberales; family Musaceae; genus Musa; species Musa acuminata. The sequence continues at coordinate 7,299,957 of NC_088334.1, read as the reverse complement.
GGCCACGTCCTGCTTCGAGCTACAGCAACCCATTTGCCGTGGAGGAGAGAGGGAGGAAGAGTAAAGAGTCCGAGAGAGAATGCAACGAAGAAGAAGTTGGTGAGATGGGAGAAAGAAGAGACATCAACAGCTTCCTTAAGAAAGATTTGACAGTTGTAATGACAGGAGGATATAGAACAAGATTTGACCGCTGCTATTTTTGTTGGATTATGTCTATTTTTGTTCCTTAACACATAAGACTGCTGCTATTTCTGTGACTTGGAGTTGGAATTACTTTATTATTATTATTTTTAAAGAAAAAAAAGATATTATATTATATACAATCTACTCTTATATGAACTCAAAAACATATCAACTATGCAAGAATGTTTCAAGGAGGACACAATCTAATTTGATGTTTTACTTCTGGCCTTTTTCTATCCTCTCATGCTTTACCTGTGAAACCCACAACTTGGATCCATTCTGTAGCCTTCTTTACCCTTTCATCTTCTAGTTGTGAACCCTACAACTTCCATCTTGGAAGAACAGCTCCACACAGATCCAAATGGCCTTCCAACATTTGGGTCCACAGCAATTAACCAGATATCACCACCAAGTCCTTTGTCACACGCATCTGGTGGCAACCTCAGTCAGATGCAGGCACTATTCTCTACTTATTGTGAGTCACAGGTATCCCCTGTCCATTGATGAACTGCGATAGATAGATATCCTCCAAAGAGGTACAAACCTCAACTTCTACCCTCTGTTTTCTACTGAGGGAATGCAGTGACGAGAGTAACTTGGTCTGTTTTCAGCTGTGACAATGAGATAGAACAGAAGTGATGCCCACAAGAAACCTAACATGGACAGACCTGTGAATCACCAGTCTTATCACTCATCAATCCCAATCATGGAGGCACATCACCCCTTTTTGGTTCTGTTTTCCCACCTTAATCCAATTCCTTGGTGTCATCACACCCCACACACCCATGTTATTTGATGCCTCAAGTTTGTCCCCTGGCACCCCATGCCAACCTGTGCCATGCCTCCTCCATCATCTTCTTCTTCCTCTCTCTTCCTCCTCTTCTAAACCTTGTTTCTTTCACTCTCTCACAGGTTTAGTTACGATGGCCATCGGCACCATCCTCGTCTCCGTTTCTTCCACACTGTACCACAGGAAACTGCTCTTCTCAGCCTTTGCAGCGCTGCTGCTTGTTGTGGGGAAGCCCAGGCCTGCTCACTCTTTCCCTCTCAAGCTGAAGACCTCCACCATCTCGGCGGCGCCGGGAATCCTCCCTTACGACCCCAAATTCTCGTCCCTTGCGCCGGCGTTGGCTCCCGACGTAATGCCGGTGTTCCCCACCCCCGGGGGCAGCGCCGCGGCGCCGCCGGCCAGCTCGTTGCCCACCATCCCATCCAGCCCGAGCCCGCCGAACCCCGACGAGCTGCAGCCCAATTCGGCCACCGCTCCTTCCGGCTCCGCCGCCCTGACGTCGGCCGCGGCGCGCTCCAGGGGCAGCCTCGGCGGCGTGAGCGTGGCCATGGTGGCTGGGCTCCTCCTCATGTGGTGGTTGGATGTCGTGGGCAAGTGATTCCCTGCACTGCCTGCCTCACTGTGATTATTTTAGACTATATTACTCGTGGTGGAGTTCATCTTTTCATACTGCTTGTGGGTTGTCGTGAATTTGATCTCATTGACCGCATAAATTATTGGAAAACAGGTGGTGAAATGATGTGTTATCATTCACCGATCATATTTCTTTTGCTTTCATTCACGCACTCCATTGCCTGCTGCTGATACAATCCACCATGTTCTTCTCTGATTGTGACTGAAACATTAGCACAGTCTCTTTCTTCTCTGTGCTACAGAATTAACCAGTAGCAGTGATGCAATCCACAATGCAACACGACCCTAATCAACCAGTGAGGATGTGAATCCTTAGTGAGGTGCCAGTCATCAAGGTTAGGCAATCCACACTTGAGACCTCAGTCAACTGATGGAGATGAGTCACTGCACACAACTGTGGCAGAAAAGAAGGCTTGTTTTTGCATTGCTGTGGCTCTAACATGTCCTCTGCATGTGAACAAGGAAACAGAGGGTCTGCAATGATAGGAAAAGGACAGTGTGGAGGTTTGAAAGGTAGATGGGGCTATTTGGCTTATACTGCACATGTGATGATGGCTTCACCTCTTGAGACTCTGCAGCCAACCTTCTTAGAAAGATTAACTTTCCTCATTCATCATGAGAGAATACCACAATAGTTACTCATTGTTCAATGCAACATCAAGTCAGGGAGTGAAGCATCAAATCAACCATGAATGACTGGTAAGTTCTTTTTTGTTTCACCTCAGACAATGTCTTCAATGTCCTTTAGAAGGCCAACAAACAGAGTAATTATCATTGTCATTTGATCATTAATTACTCACATGAGTTGCCAATTAGTAGTGCTGCAAGAAAAGGCCAGCAAGACATCTAGTGGAAGACCAAAAGGTCATGGAGTACAAAAGTGACTCTGGAGCCACCAGAAAGGTAATTTTATATTCTAGAGAAGAACAGCTGCTTTTTGTCCTCAAACATGAACAGCATCAAGTGAAAAAGAAAATCTGATCTTAATCTTATTTCAATTAGCACATAACCAAATGCAAAACATGCATGAAGAACAGAACAAAAAAAATATAATGAAGTGTTGCAGTTTTGCTAATATTCTTACCAACTACAACTATATCATCAACCATATGCAAACTTTCAATGTATACCCAGTGGCATGTAGTTGTTTCTTTGGAGTTATGATCCAACATAAAAGAATAAAACTTTCTATATTGATATTAATGAGGCTAATTACATATTATATTTATGAAAGTAAAAAAATTAATTTTGTTTCTATTGATTTTACTCACGGAAATACCATACGTTAAAAAATATACTAAAATAAGATTAAAAAAATACATTTATAATATTACTCTCATCGTTCAAAAAAAATTTAAAAGAAAGAAAAGTTTTATTGGGAAGAACAGAAGGGTTGACTGTCAAAGGACATCGACAACCAAGTCCAAGCTCAAACTAACGTTAAGCTTTCGAGATTTAATTGAAATTTTCTCTTTCCGAAAAGTCATTCAAGAGGATAATAAAGTCGAAGGAGACTATGAAACTAGAGAAGTAAATTGCTTTCATCGAAATTATAGAAAGGGAAATTAATATTATTAAGAATAATACTGTAAAATTATCTTTTAAATTATGTTTTGATATTATTTTGTGACAATACGTTTGGTATTTTCGTAGTAAAATCGGTGGTGTGAGGAGAAATAAAATTAAATATTTTACTTTTATATAGATGTGGATCTTAATATAATTTAAAAATATAAAAATTAATATGTTAATAATAATTGATTATGGAAATTAATATATAATTAGCCTATGTTAACCTATGTTAAGGAGTTTGCTTTAATTTAAACCATATAACTTCTTCAAGAAGACAACATACTGCCCATCGAAGAGATTCCACCACTCATCTGCCGTGTTCCGGTGTTCGACAAAATTCCTAATCTGTGTACGTTAAGATATCCACTAAGTTGCTAGATTTTGCTTTATTGTAAGGATATTTAGTCACACGCCATGCACGAAGACACGTCTTCTTTCTACGCCATGCACGAAGACACGTCATCCTCTTCTTCCGCATCCTCTGCTCTCTTCTTTCTAGTGATACTAGTCGATTACGTTGGTCGGTTTGATCTCACGATCGGCTCTTCCGTAGCTCTGAATTAGTTACATGTTCAAGTTATTATCTTGTACTGGAAGAGGATTTTGATCTCACTTTCATTGCATAAAGTTTTAGAGTTCGTAGTAAGCTGTAAGATCTCATAGTATGATAATTGATATTGGGCTGGATCTAATGTGCAGGAACATGGTTAAGGCTGTAGCTGTGCTTGGTAGCACCGAGGGTGTCGGTGGTGTTATCTACTTCAGCCAAGAAGGAAATGGTAGATTAAGAGCCAGTTTATCGAGTCATGTTATTCTTCATAATCCGCTTTTTTCTTGCAATTCATGTTTATGCCTTATCCAATGTGTTTGGAGGTCCAACAATGGTGAACGGGAACATCTCTGGCCTCTCACCGGGACTTCATGGCTTCCATGTCCATGAATTCGGTGATACCACAAATGGCTGCATGTCCACTGGTAATCACGTCCTTTGGTTTGGATCTTAACGGACGCAATCTGTTTGAGATAATGACTGAAAGAACAACCATGATGTTTCTGTGTTTTGTTTGCCGTCACAATGAGCAGGGCCACACTTCAATCCAACCGGAGAAGATCACGGGGATCGCGAAGATCTGGTCCGTCATATTGGTGATCTTGGAAATGTGATAGCTGGAGACGATGGTGCTATTTTTTTTGACTCTTTCTCCACCTGGTTATGATTATGATGTTGTAGTTTCTTTGGCTACCTTTGCTTGAGACATAGTCGAGACAAAATTCTTTGTTGTTTACAGTAGTCGTTCATCTGACATATTGGTGATCTTGGAAATGTGATAGTTGGAGACGATGGTGCTATTTTTTTGACTCTTTGTCCACCTGGTTATGATTATGATGTTGTAGTTTCTTTAGCTACCTTTGCTTGAGACATAGTCGAGACAAAATTCTTTGTTGTTTACAGTAGTCATTCATCTGACATCTGCTTGTCACTGAATTATTAATAGATTTTCTTTCTTTTTTGTGTGTATTTCCAGGCACTGCCAATTTTACCATGTTTGACAGCAAGGTTGTGACAGTACAGTTTTAATTCTGTGTTTTTTTCCTTCACCTCTTACACAAATTGTAATCTTTTTTTTTTCTTTCTTGGCATGCAGATCGCACTCGTCGGATCTGACTCCATTATTGGCAGAGCTATTGTTGTGCATGCGGATCCTGATGATCTTGGAAGGGGTATTCTTTTTCCCTTTGTGCTATTCGGTTCCTTGAACTGATTTGTCCTCAATTAGCAATATTGTTTTGCAATGATGCTCATATAATGTGAAAGTAAGTGAATTCCACTGTGTAATTTCTGACAAAATGTTGTAAGAGATATAAATCCAAATTGAGATAGTTAATCAGCCAAAAACAAAAAAGTTAGAACAATGCTAAATTTCTTCAACTAGTTTCGATTCCATTCTAAGGTTTCTGTGTATGTATAACTTCAAAGTAGTTTCTAAGCTTCCAAACTTGTTTTCCTACCTTCTGTTTCAAGCATCAGATCTTCAATTTATCTTCCTAGCTTCTGCCATTCAATGGATTGACAATCTACTTCTCTGAGCTTCTCTCTCTGATATTTGAATTGGTCTCAAGAATACATCATACCCTCTCCTCTTGGAGAAAATTCTCTTGGTAGTGAATTATGGGGACAAAAGCAAGACTAATGTAATCAAATCTTCTGAACAACCATCTGCTTGTCTTTTCTGTGTAATAACATCATAGACAGTAATCATTCTGTTCTTTGGCTCATGTAGCTAAGTTTGGCATGTTTTAGGTGGGCATGAACTTAGCAAGACCACTGGAAATTCTGGTGCAAGAGTAGCCTGTGGTAAGTATTCCACTGTTCTTCCACAAGTCTGGTGCATTCCTTGTTCCTTGTGTTCCTTGTTTATTCCTGTTCTTGTGGCAGTATATACCATGAGGCATAATGTGTGTTATTTCTTGACATATCTTACCAGGTGTCATTGGGCTTCAGGAGTGACTGATCCAAGGGGAATGATGGCTAAGAATATATAGACAAGTCCTGTATGCTTAGGAGATGAAGCTGCTTGTACAGTTGCATATGAGCTTTGAGTAGTTCACTGCTTTTATGGAAAAACTGCTATGATCACTTCCAAAAAGAGTGATGGCTTCTTTTCTTTGGCTGTAACTCGAGCTTTTGCATGAGAAGATATTAGAAAACAGTTCTCAGGATGAATGGTTAGTATGTTATCTGAAGAGAGAATATAGTATGAAGACAAAAGGTTCTGCAACTCAAATTAATTCATGTAATAATACGAAAATAGAACAATATAAGGTCTAATGACTTGGAATCAACGTCAGCTCCAATAATGTACGTCTGAGAACAGTATCTATCTCACGTCAGAGGTTTGTGTGATAGATCACTGAAACACTCCGACGTATAAAGAAAGTGTTCCTCATGTTTGGACGAAAAGGTCTCACCAGTGAATTCTCCTAGAAAAAGTTTAGCGTCGTAAGCCCCAGTCGAAAGAGAAGAAGAAGAAGAAGAAGAAGAGGAGGTGAATGATAAGAGGACCGAGGGGGTTTGTCCTTCCCACCATCCTCCCATCGAGAAGCCTAACATCGACAGCAGGACCTCGCAGATCGAAGTACCTGTTCCAAACTCCCATCGCCAATGGCTCGAGCATCTCTTCGCTATCCACCCACTACCTGCTCGACGAAATGTCTCAGACAACTATGTTTGCCTTTCGTGCTCTCAATTTCCTGAAGGGCACTTTCGTTGAGCCTGATCTTGTTTCTTCCGTCCACTGCTTGTCGCTTAAGGCCAATGCGCTCTCCGACCTTGCTGCCCGTACCTCCCTCCTCAGTGCATATGCCAGAGCTCAGGATTTGCGCTCCGCCATGGCAATTTTCGATGAGACCGCTGCGCGCGACGTCATATTTTGGAATGCGATTATTAGTGCCTATGTCCTTAATTGTCATTACAAAAGCTCTTTTCTGCTTTTCCAAGAAATGGTAGAATCCTTTGGTGAGTTCGATTCGACGACACTGCTGATCATGCTGATGGCTTCCTCTCGCATGCATTACATGAATTATGGAACAACTCTTCATGGCACTATAATGAAGAGAAATTTTCTCATGGATGGTAATCTTTGTAATGCTTTGATCGATATGTATGCTAAGTGTGACAACATGAGTTCTTCAGAGCTTGTCTTCGAGGAGATGGAAGTTAAGGATATCTCTTCATGGAACTCTATGATCAGCGGATGCACATTTAATGGTTTTCCCGAGAGATCGGTGTATTATTTCAGGGAAATGCGCCGCTCAAATGTCGACGCAGATGCAGTGACCCTTTCGAGTGCTGTAACGGCATGCTCTTTAGCGGAAGAGTATTGGGGTCACGGGGAATCAGTGCATGCTCTTGTGATCAAAATGGGGTATGAAGCAAACACTTATTCTTCTTTATCAAATTGCCTTATTTTATTTTATTTCAGATGTGAAAATGTGGAAGCAGCAGATGCAGTGTTTAAGGGACTTGCAAATAAGAATGTAGTTTCATGGAACGCGATGATTGGTGGGTTGTTGGACAATGGAAGATATGATGAATTCCTGAATCATTTTTGGGAGATGCAGTCAAAACACATGATTCAGCCTGATGATACTACACTAATTACCATTATTCCAGCATGTCGTGAGTTGAACCTGCTTCGTGAAGGGAAATCTATTCATGCTTTTGCCATCAAGAAGGAAACAGATCCCTTAGATTCATCTGTAGAAAATGCCTTGCTTGATATGTATTTAGAGTGTGGTGATCTGAACTCTTCATTCCTTCTATTCAGGAAGATGACTAATAAGGATATAATTTCATGGAACACCATGATATTTGGATTCTCTCAAAATGATTCGTCGAAGGAAGAGGCTCGAGCCTTGTTCTGCGAATTGCTTCAAAGCGGACCGAGATGCAGTGTGGTTACTTTCTTGGCAATTCTTCCTTCTTGCACTGGTGCTGAAGATCTTAGATTTGGGAAGGCACTTCATGCTTGCCTCATCAGGTATGGATTGATAATCAGTATGTCAGCTATGAATGCACTTATGCTAATGTATATTAATTGCGGTGATCTAAGTGCTTCCATCTTACTATTTGAAAGACTTCTACCCATATCAGATATTGTCTCATGGAATACAATGATAGTTGGCTGTGTGCAGAATGGTTATTACAAGGAGGCACTTGGCATGCTCACTTCTATGTGCTCCTTTCTGCTTCCAAAACCTGACTCCATCACATTTGTCAGTGCTGTATCAGCATGTGGGAACTTAGGACTGTTATCTTATGGCCAATGCCTTCATGGCTTAGCTCTGAAGAGTCTGGTAAATTTTGATATCCGTGTGAAGAATGCATTGCTGACCATGTATTTTCATTGTCATGATTCCAAGAGCGCGGAGACGCTGTTCAAATTAAATGGTGACAGAAATTTGTGTTCCTGGAATTGCATGATCTCTGGTTTTGCACAGAACAAGGAAGGTGACAAATCTTTGCAGTTGTTTCAGAATATGGAAGGCGTTCGACCAAATGAATTTTCCATAGTCGGAGTTATCTGTGCCTGCACTCAGTTAGTAGATCTCAGCCACGGCAAGGAAGTTAATGGCTATGTGTTCAGGTTTTGCTTACAAAGGAACACATATATACTGTCAGCGCTTGTCGATATGTACAGCAAGTGTGGAAGACTAGATATCGCCACTCGAATTTTCACAAGTTCTAATGAAAAATCTATTGCCTCTTGGAACTCCATGATTTCAGCATACGGGTTTCATGGACAGGGAAGAAGATCCATCGAGCTTTTCTCGTGGATGTGCCGTTTAGGCGTCAAGGCGACCAAAAGCACATTCATTGCTCTTTTATCTGCTTGTAGCCACTGTGGACTAGTCGATGAAGGATGGAAGTGCTACGACGCTATGTCGGAGAAATTTGGGATTGAACCCACTGCTGAGCACCATGTTTGTATGATCGATTTGCTCGGTCGAGCTGGAAGACTTGGAGAGGCTTTCGAATTCTTAAAGAGATTGCCCGTCGAAGCAAAACCAGGAGTATGGGGTGCTCTGTTAAGCGCCTGCCATGATCATGGCGATCTCGATATCGGTAAAACAGTGGCTGGGAAACTGTTTTGCTTAGAACCTGAAAACACAGGCTATTATGTTACGCTTTCTAACTTATTTGCGTATTATGAAATGTGGAGTGAAGCACTGAGAACAAGAGGCATGATTCTAGATAAAGGATTGTTGAAGCCCCCGGGCTGCAGTGCTATTGATGTACTCAGCAGTTGAGAACTCTCAACCTCCTCTGTGCTTTTCATGGATATATTTATCTGATGGGTAATGCGCTAAACAACTGATCTTTTTCTCAGAGAATGTTCTCGTCAGCTTTTATCTGCTTCAATGCAATCCATGTTTGATTTCCTTTATCCAGATTGGCTCCATCCAGAAGACATTTTTGCTGCTAAACTCTTGCCAGTTTAACAAACAAGTTCAGAAGAAAGTAAATGATCTTTCGTACTTCATTTTCCAATCCAATATGGAACAGCATACCGAGAAAGAAAGAGAGAGTGAGAGAGTAAAAGAAGAAAAAATGTCAGCTGTACAAGAAAACAAAATATATTATAATAATAATTTTTTTATTGTTGTAAAGAATAAATGGTGACATCCACTAAGGAAGAAAGATTACCAGTCAGTCACAATAAATCATCATGCTCATAATAGAACAAAAATTGGACAACATAGATGGCTAAAACATGATAGCTGAGATCAGAGACACAATAACTTTACCTCTGAGACAAGCCCATCATTATTATACAAAAGCAACAGAGCAGCAGCACCGAGACAAGACCTTTATTATACCTCTGGTTAGAAGAAAGACTAGAAGCAAACGTTTAGAGCATCAAATGTGATGGCGGTGGGTGATGTCGGTGCCGGTGCTTAGCGAGCGAGAATGGCTTCTCCACGTACGGAATGGTTGGTGAAGGGCTCACTTGCATGAACATGTAGTTACCTGCAAAGAGTTCCCCCAGATAAGGCCTTCCCTCCTTCAACCTCGTGAGCACCTTGGCCACTGACACCCTCACTGCAGCCCCCACTACGGTGGCCTTACTCAGGAACTTCCTCAGCCCGGCCACCCGGACCCTCGGCTTTCGCCACCTCCCACTTCTGTTCAGCCTCAGCCAGCTGTGCCGCCTCCTCTTGAACACCACCGCCATCTCTTTGGATCCGCCACTGATTTCATCCTCTTCTGTCTCTGGAGGAAGCTTATTTAGCCTCTGGTAACGAGGCTTGTGGCAGCTGCAAGCCATCAAGCTCCACTGCCGGGTTGGATGGGGTGAGGTGAGGAGGAGGAGTTCAGCTCCCAGTCGATGAGAAACCTCGGATTCCTTCTCTCTCATAAAGAGGGATTTAAAGGAGTTGGATAGATGATGTTAAGGCTGTTTAATGCATGGCTGGAGGGAGTAGGGTGGAGATGGTGGAGAGATGAGGATGTAGGATAGGAAAAGGGTTGATGGAGTTCATCAGGTGGTTGCAAAAGGTAAACATATAATGACTGACAATAATCTCTCTTGCATTTGAGGTGGGGGCAGTAAATGTCACCATCAATATCCCCTGTACCAGTCTCATCTCTGCCTCTGTGCTTCATAAGAAACTACAGCTCTGGGAACTTGAACACAAGTTAAATTTGCTTTTCATTTCTTTAGAACCCAACCTTTAAGAGATCTTTAAGAGTTGGTGGAATAATCTCACCTGTGAGAGGGGTTATTGGCTGTAATCTTCAGTTTCAGTGACAGACAGCTCCTGTCGTAGATGGACAATTGGCTAGTGAACAATATATGCATTGTAAAGTTTCAGGATTTTTCCAAAATGGCCATATTATTATGATCTCTAACCTAATATTATGTGATTACACCCAATTAATTCAAAACTGGCCCAACCAATTTAATTGTAGGTTTTATTACTTATAATCATGTCGAATTTTGACCTAAATTATTACCCATAATTAGGACAAAAATCATGCACAGAACAGTAATATAATCAAAGGCAACTTTAGTCTGAACCATTTGATGATCACAGTTTAATGAAATTATGATTTAATTGCATAAAATTGGTGAATCTGCACTATATCATTATATGATCAATTGGATCCATAATTGTGATTCCTTACTAAATTTTCCTAATTTCATCCTTGAATGTGATTGATTTATCAACCTAAGATCACCTACACCCAAATTTTGATGCTTTTCTTCCCCTTCAAGTATTTAAGCTGGCTTAGGGATCAAAATATCTTATGTAACAAACAAAGGAGAAATCTCTAATATGGAAGTGTGTGGAGTTCTTCTAATGGAATTACAAGTTATCCTAATGACATGTTATCCTTCTCCGACCCCTCTCTTCTTCTTCTCTTTCTTCTCATCTCTCCTACCCTCTCTTCTTCTTCTTCTTCTTCTTCTTCTTCTTCTTCTCATCTCTCCTATAACTTTTTATCCATCATGCTCAGCTACACAACTTCATGCAAGTATCTATTTGATTTCACAAAGCCTGTGACAAAGTATGCAATTTTTTATGTATGTGTATTAATCGCCATACATTATTAAGTCCTATAACACATTTTGGAGGCATTTGAATCAGAAACCAGTATGTGCAAGCAATCAGCTAACTCTGACTCAACATATTGCATCAAGGCTTCCACATTATTGCATGAATAGGCAACTATTGATGGATGAAATTAAATTGCAAGTTCCTCTTTCCAAGTTTGTCTTGCTCGACCAATACAAAGAAAGTGAATGCAGACAGGGAATGAGATTGACGTACTTGCTCAGAGAATCTCATGTGGGCAACCATTACTGCTTTAATACAGTATGAGAAGAACTTTTCTTTGCTTCCATGTTCGCAACAGCACTAACCTGAATTCATTTGAAACACATAAGAAAATTGGCAAAATATAAATAAATGGGTTAGTATTACTATCACAAAAGAATGAAAATTTACAACGAATACTAGATTAAACAGCTATCTTTCGAAAACTCACTTATGAAAAGGTCTGTATATTTCAACATATACCAAGAGCTCATTCTTTAGAGGAAGACCTCATCAACAGTATCAACTCATATGTGTTTTTACTGACAAACTTCTCATAAGCCCAGAACAAACCACATGATATCATCAGAGTTTTATGCACAAGTGAAAAACATGAGAGTGTGAACTTCAAATTAGTATAGCAGTCAAAAAAAAAATCAAAAGCAAGTAAAGCATGGAAGTACTCAGAGAAGATATAGTTGCCAATTACCAAGCAACTCCAAATAAATTTCCAAATTTTAGAAACCTAAACATTTCAACTAACAAAACTAAACCTGATCTAATCCAATTACCTTTCCACATATAGTAAAAAATGAAAAAAAAGGACTTGATTTGATTAAATCAACCAAAAACATTCTCAAACATGACAATACCTTGGGTTAATATAACCTGCTACGAGTGACTGCATTAATGTGTAAGATAACTAAACTCGTCTCTGTGAATATATCTGATGTCAAGCTGATTCCAATTAGACTTGCAGATTTTGTATCCGTTTACAAATTGGACTTGGGCTCAACTGAAAATGATCAAGTTACACCTGTACAAGTTGTGTTTATATGTTCATCTAATCATCTCGGCTTGCATCAACTATCCATTTTTTCTTTGTCCGTTTCCCTGATAAATGAAATGCTAGAGCTAAAAAAGTTACCTTTGAAGAATGCAACCAAACAGGTTGTGACTATAGTAGCAAGTTAGTAAAAAGACAGAAGAACAAGTAATTCATGAATGGCATTACTTCTGACAGCATATTTATTGCTAATAGAAGGACAACTGTTGAAGCCAAACTCCATCCATGTGCTCCTTCCTTCTTAAAAATTGACGACCAACTATTTAAGATGTTTCTAGTTCACAAGAATCTAGAATCTTATTTCGGTTCTTTCTCAGTTGCAACCTCTGAATTCTTCTTGTATATATAGACAAACAAGGCTTCGAGAAGGGATGTCCTACATCACTGTCTTCTTAAATCTTCACCCTTTTCCCTCTTCTACAAAGGCCATATCACACTCTGTGATCCTCTTTCCTTTTTTTAATGCTAGAACGAAAAGACTAGTGCAATTGGCAGCTAACACCACAACTGACAACCTTCTTCATGGTGTAGGCAGAATAAAGTATACAGGTGTGCATTTACATGCAAGGATAACTAATATATAGTAGCAAGATAATTCAGGGCTTCATCCATGTTCTTAAGGTTTCAGAACCAGCAAATGATCATAACAAACCAAAACCATGATTTGAGAACCACAGAGGGGAAAAGGTCCATGTTAAGAACCAAAGAAAAGGAAGATGAAACGAGGATCAATTCAGAAAGAAGAGCCTGATTGAGAACCACAACCGAATTAAGCCAAAAGAAAAATATCAGATCATAAAGAAATATTACAAACAAAATCAAACAAAATAAGAAGAGAAATAAATCAACCCAGAAAGAGAAAACAAGAGAAGGAAACACCTGAGTGACAATCAAACAACAAAAACAAGGAAAGATCAAATGCGGGAAACTAAATATTTGTGTCGAACAGGAGCCATGCAAATATTTTCTATATCGTTTCAATTCAATTGGATGTTTCCAAGAAAACATTTTGATATCTTGTCGACTCCTATGTAGAGCAAGTTATCAAATAGATCGTGAGTGGGATTATTTTCCTGGCCGCCACCATCTTTAAACCCTGGTTTAGCCCAGCCTGACTTGTGACCGGCCTTTGCATGTCTCTTAGGTCTGGCCCAGTGATGTGCCAAGTGAAAGTTAATACCCAAAATCTAATATTCCTCGCGTTTATTATTCTAATATTCTGTTCCTCCATTAACAGTAGGAAATGTAGTTCTAGATTCCAACCTGCCCATTTATTTGTCCTTGTGATTGACCTTGATAATAGGGAAGCACAATATTTGCCCAATTTTTAAAATTTTCACATAACACAACTTTAGCATTGTTCCTTTAGAAAAGAATATTATTCATATTAATTACCCATAATGTTTTAGTGTTACTAACACTATACGCTAATGTAAAAGATGTCATATGAACTGTACCAAGCTTGTATTACACCCTTTTTTCTAAACATTCATTCAAACACCTCCACGGTCCACAAAGAATTTCGTATTCTTTAATAGAATCGTGTTGGAGGAGTAACAGGATGAGAGAGCATATATGGGACACAAGTCCTCTTGTTAATGAAAATGCCAGTTGAAGAACTAATAGATGAACTCCAAGTATCTATTTAGACAGATATCTAACACGATAGGCTTTACTACTTCAAATGCTTGGGTTATTTGGTGAATAGCTCCATCTTTTCTCATTAGCTATTTCATCCATTTATTTTGTCCTCTGCAGGACACAAAACTCCATCACTATCAAACACACAAATGAGATGGGCATCTCGAGTATATGGATTCTTCGAAATTAATACCAATGTGGTTATTCCATAACTATATGAGAATTATTATAAGGGATCATAATGGCATCGCCTTCCCAAATTTATACTTGTTTCTCATTTACTTCACATTGGTGAGAGGATCTTCGTAAGGTACTCTGTAGTACATGAATCCAATTAGTTCCACAAAATTAAATATATAATATGAAGCGCAGGTGAGGATGAATGTGAAGCAATAGATATGGGGTCGTTCATGTTGCTGAATAATTCCTAAGGTCAGTGACAAAGAGAAGCAACTCCATGTTTCCGGGGTTTGTTTGCTCAACAATAATTGGGCAAAACAAAGGCAAAGAACAAGTGTGATCCTATTGGTAACTATGAACAATCTGCTGATAGTAAAGGAAATTATTCACTATCGAGGATCATGAATGGATGGCAGCTACCCCAATGTACCCTAGGACTCAACTGGCAAGAAAAATTAACACTTCAAAACATCATGCTCCATTAAGTTTCTTTTTTGAAAATGCACAATTCATATTTTTATAGATCAGTTGCAAAGCCATGACTCGGTCATAAAGTACCAAAACCAAAAATCTCTCAGACATAAAAAAGTAAATCTGAAATATAGAATAAATAATATCTTAGAATCAGGCTGTGAAGACCAATATATTTTTCTTCTCAGCTACAAAAGCAGAAAGAACATGAGGACATGTTATCGAGTAATCTTGCTATTCAAATAAAAATCATTGTCTTTACAATGCATCACGCACTAATGAAAGAACATTTATGAACAGCTTAATTTAGAACCACCTGTATTCATTCAGTCCCATTAGATAAACACAGGAAATAAACAATGACAGCTTAACCTAAAGCAAATGTTGCTTTGTTACATTGCAAGAACAGTTTTCATGGTGAACAAGAAGGTTTAGTAGGCAAGCCACGTATATATGCTTTCACTGCATGTAAAATACACGAAAATATACTTATCCACATGGTCAGTGTCTATAATTAGAGAGAAAACTGATGCAAGCAATGCGGCGTAGCAGGTTCAACATTCTGTACAAAGAAAAGTCCAGACATGATTTTCAATAATTCTGTCAAACTGGTACCTACTGCTAATAATCATAATGAACTTCAGAACATTTATATTTAGTTGCATTTTTCCAAGCAACTTATGTAAAGCAAGTAGTTGGTTTACTGTCACTAATGGAGTTTACACATCATCAACCTTGGTCCATTCCTCTTCTCCAGCATTTCCCTTAGTGCAGAACTTACTTCTAGACCCATTCCAGGTTGCTTCTCTAATTGAATTTATTAAAAGCTGTAATTGCAACAGCAATAGAAAGGCATCATCTCAAGTTCAAGTCGCATGCCAGCATGTTATTGTGGGAGAAATCCCAGTCTCTTCATAGTAAGTAAACTACAAGATCAAAACACATTTGCCAAAAAATATGCAGCGAGACAAGCAGGAAATTCAACACACTTTAGTATTAGGTTATAACAAATCGAAAGTGAGTACTGCTCAGCTGCTGAAGGGTCGTATCTAGTTAAAATTAAACAATGATGCCCATATGCTAGAAAATCCGAATACCGAAACACCTAATATTAGAATGAAAAAGTGCAAGTGGCCAAGGCAAATAACAAGAATCAATTGATGTGTTTCATGTATTAAATATATATTGGACGCATTCATGATAAATGGAACTGTGTGCATTACTACCCAGAATTTGATCAGTATATATATTTTATTTTCACTGCTGAATTCAGCACAATGGTGTGTGATTCGAAAGGGGATGGCTAGTTTAGAGTAGAGTTCTATCTTGTGTTGAATATTTATAGTCCATGGTTGAGCAAAGAAAGACTAAAAAATGGAGGTGATATCCAGAAGCCAAATAAGTTGGAAGAGTAAAGCGTCAGCCACCACAATCGATAAGCTTCTTCATTCTGTTAGGCAAAAAATGCAACGTAAATAGACAACTAACAGCAAATTTGAGATTCCATCCATGTTCTTAGGGTTTCAGAACTTGAAAATGATCTAAACAAACCAAACAAAAGAACCAAAAGAGATCGAATAAGGAACGAGAAACCTATTAAGAACAACACAGGGGAAAAACCTAATGAGAACATAAAGGGATGGAAAAGAAAAAGGAGAACGGTTCAGAAAGAAGAACCTGATTGAGAGACATAATCAAATCAAACCAAATAAAAATGAAAACGAAGAAGAGATAGAACCGACAGGGCAAGAGAGAGAATAAATTGGACAAGATCTAGATTTATGCATGAAAAACCAACTAATTTAACGAGCGAGTTCCTGGAATCCATACATATTCTTCGGGTGTGAGAACCTGAAACGTATCAAACAAACCAAACAAGAGAGTTCGAATCAGAAGGATAAACCCGATCGAAAACCACCCTACGCAAAGGAAAGGAGACCCTATCAGAAACAAACTCCTGATTGAAAGCCATAAACAAATCAAACAAAGACAAGGAGAAAGATCCAAGTAATCACAGAGCAAACAAATCATTCCTGAAACAAAAACACAGAGAAATCAAAGAACCACGGAGCCCAGAGATCGAATCAGAAGGATAAACCCGATCGAAAACCACCCTACGCAAAGGAAAGGAGACCCTATCAGAAACAAACTCCTGATTGAAAGCCATAAACAAGTCAAACAAAGACAAGGAGAAAGATCCAAGTAATCACAGAGCAAACAAATCATTCCTAGAACAAAAACACAGAGAAATCAAAGAACCACGGAGCCCAGAGATCAAATGACAAAAAAAATTTGGACCATTTCTCGATTTGTGCGTGTCATCCTTGCGCAGGGGCCATGCTAATCTTCTCTGTATCGTTCCAATTTTATCGGATGTCTCCGAAGAGACAAGCGTTCGCCTGATCATTGCCAATATAGAGTACATTATTCACGATCAATTAATCGATGTGGGACTATATATTGAACGCCGCATACAAATTGGGCCGTATTTCGTCGTGTCACAGCCCAACTTTAGTTGCTCGCTTTGGAGCAGGTCGGCCTGACCCAGTCATCTAGACAAGGAAACAATAAATCCCAGCCACGTCCATGAATCATATATATATATATATATATATATATATATATATATATATATATATATATATATATATATATATATATATATATATATATTATATATGCGCAAAACTCAAAAGCTTGTACATATGGCGTTGTAATTTATAATATGGAAACTTCAAATAAGATCAATACCCATAAAGAAATTATTATATATTTCATAGACTTTTGCGTTTTTGTGCTTTTAGAGTTTGTCTTTTAATGAAAGTATCAGAGAGACTTTAAGATATTTAAATTTTAATATTTTGAAAATCATTGGTAATCATGGTTGAGTATAGATAACCAGAGTTCAGTTTAACTCACATAAAGGACCGAGAAGGAATTCTAAGAACTGCATCACATCAGTAAAAGCAAAGAATAGATGACGACCAAATGTCTAACAGTTGCAAAATTAATGAAAGGTGAAATTAGTGGGAGGAGATCAAAGCCTCTGTCTGATTCATGATGAAAATGATTGATTCCACCAAAATTAGCTAACCAATGCAAAGCATAGTTTCCTTCCTGATAAATGTGTGATGCCCTATGATCCACAAACAGATGACAAGTATTGTCGAATTGAAGCGCAAGTTATGAAAGAGGAGGCATCACGGCCTACTTAAGACATGCAATAACAATGGATGATTCGGGCAACACTTTGAACAGCTTTAACTTCAGAATTTGTTAGGCATGTACTGAAATGAATTGACCAACCATCTACGATCTGGGACCCAGATCAAAGGTGCAAGCAGAAAACAAAAATAAATGCAACTTCAATAAAACAGTCATTCGCAATATTTTTTTCTATTCTTCAAAACTGTGTAATAGCACTGCTAAAGCATAGAACAAACTGTGTAATAGCACCCAATAAATTTGGTACAAGAACGAAAGATGTGGAAATGAGCAAACAATCACCATTTAATCAGAAGTTATAAAGCACAAAAACACCAGCCACTCCACTATTTGATGGGCAAACACATCTTTTTAAACAAGTAAATTCACTAGTTTTTCAGACGATTAAGCTGAGAAATACAACACAATATAACAAGGCCATGGATTAACAGAGATCAAAGCTACCCAGAATAACCAAACTTATTTAGTAGCAGAATGCTTACAGCAACTGGGTTCAACTAGAACTAGAATTAGAACTTGAAGAACGAAAAGGCCACAAGTATGACCATAGACTCCTGCGTGAACGTCCACTGTTTCTCAAACTACTACCTGGACTTTGATTACTCGATCTTGAACTGCTGCAACTGCCAGAACCCTGAGTTGGCATCTCACAACGGCAAACTGGACATGAGTTATGCTGTTCTAACCATGGGATGATGCACTCAGAGTGATAGAAATGCTTACATGGCATCTCTCGTGCCTCGGACCCTATTTCAAACCTCTCTTTACAAACGGGACAGTGTGAGTCTCCATGTAGATGCCTCTGGTTGATTTTTATGGTGGGCATGGCATTAATAGATGATTGTGAGGCAGGTGGTGGTCCGTGCCTGTTATTCTGCATCAGTTGTTCAATCAGTTCATCCAACCCTGGACCAACAAAATAGTCCGCCGTGCCAGTCCGTCGAACTCCAACACCATGATGCCCATCAAGGAGGACTTCCAATCCATGGTCCTCGAATGCATGAACTGGGATCTGTCCCCTAAAGAGCAACCAAGGTCCTGGTCCAAATTCCATGCCAAAACCTGAATTCATGTTGGCTCTTCTCATGATCCCACCGTGAGGTCTTCTTCCCGTCCTCCCCTCCCTCATCATAACAGAGATGGCCTCCATCATATTAATCCATGGTTCATGAACAGCATCAGGATCCATCCCAACAAAGTGGCTCATGGTGTCCTCCATCTCATCAAGCTCCATCACAAAACCAGAATCACAATTGGGACAGAGCATGTCCCTCTCACGAGGTCGGACTCTTTGCCTGCACTGGTAACACCAGTGCGTGCTCCTGTTGTTTGACATCCTTCGCTCTCTTCTACTTCAACTTATCACTAGTATCTAAACCAAGATCTGCAAGAAACTCAAGCAATTTCCAACAAAATCTTCACTTCAATTTGAACAGAATTGTGAATTAAAAATAACCTCATGCATAGCATCAATCAACAGCACACTGAGATTGAGTTAATATTATATGCTTTTCTTTCAGTTGTGTGCATAAAGAAATATGACAAGTAGATTCCTTAATTTCATCCAGAATTACTTGCCTTCATTTACCAAGGAGAAAACTAGTTGCTTTTATCAGAAATCAATGCACTGCCAAATCATAATAGAGTTGAAAGCTAGTCACAATTAACACTCCGGAGATTATATAAATTTGTTAACCCATCATATTCGGCATAATTTACATATCAAAGGAGCTACTATTTCCAACGGAAAACACAAGACAGAAGATTAACAAAGCTTCTGAACTCGTGATATATTACATAGAAAAATCAGTTTGAAATCATGGGTAAACGGCATTTTGACATATTATTTAACCAGCATATTCCAACTTCAATTGCCAACAAAGCAATAAAATCAAGTGTAATAATAAAATTAAACCAGAGATAGGAAGACATACTCTTGCTAAGCCATCAATCATCAAGATCAATCCAGCTACTACTCCCAAAATAACCAACAAAGGCTTCAGGGTCACAAAAATCTATCTATCCCAAACGCTACATAATAACAACCCTAGATCATGATTTTCCAACATGAACATACTAGCATCTCTAATCATCCAATCTTTGGTTCCTCATCTACTTATTAACAGAAGCGTAGCAGGAATTTTAAAAAAATGTTATATCACAGAAATATCAGTTTAAAGATCACGAGAAAGGGCGTAACATTATACCAGCACATACCAACTTCAATTGGCAACAACAAAAAAAATGAACTATAACATTAAAACTAAACCAAAAGGGGAGGACATACTCTTGCTATATCATTAATTATGAATTGCAATCCAGCTACTTCTCCCAAAATAACCAAAAAATACTAGGGGTAACAAAAAGCCCTCTACTTGCAAAGCTAAATAAAAATTAAAGAAAAGAAACCCTAGATCAAGATTTGGCAACATGAACATGCTAGCAGCTCTAATCATCCGATCATACTTCAGTTCCTTGTCTATTTCCGAACATAAAACTCGCTCACCAAATCAAAGCAGCAAGACAATTAACAAAAGAAAAGATTTGTGGGAAGCCAAGGCGAGCTATTTTACCTGACAACAGGAACCATACAACAAAATACAAGTAACCAAGGGGAATAAATTAAGATCTATTGTACCTTAAGCCACGGGAAGAGAAGAAAAAAAGAGAAATCCACACAAAGAGAGATCAGATTGTGAGAACAACGACGATTGACTTGACTCCCATCACTGACAACGTCGAGGAAAGGGAGGGATGGCTCGCTCTCCGCTACCCATTCTTCCCATGGGGGAAGCGAAACCGATCGTCAATCGGCGAACGGTTAGATATAGACTCGGTCCTCAATCGTCTCGTTCCAGCCGTTCAATGAACAATCAAAGAGATCAGCGCCGTCCGTTCGATGATGGACGCGACCGATCCCTTAGGTTGTTCTCTTTGATTGTCCGACGCAACCAAGTGGGTCGTTGTTTAACTACTGCAGAGAAGGATGGCAGTATCGTCAGTTAATGATCCAAGACTGTTATCAGGACCGTCCATTTGATCAATGCCCGTGGATCCATGATGTGATCAATAATTTGAATGCCAACTTTTCTTTGAAATCGAATCTAAATCTGATTTGGGTATTTATTCTCGGGATCGGATTAATTCTGAATCGAATAAATAATATTTAAATAAATATTATATATCCAGGTAATAAGAAAAAATATCCAAGTTATTGAGTTTGGGAATCAATAAAAAAAAATATAATACTGATAAATATTGATGTAAATTTCTACAATTTCTTCTTGTTTCGATTAGCCTCTCCCTACCCCAACATGTGTTGCTAATTTTTTTCTTTTTAATATTAATCGTATTTACCCACATATGGATTTACTATAAATCCTCTTTGTGCTAAGTAATATAATAAATAATTAATATATCATTTTTTACCTATTTAAAAAGCTAATATATAGCGACCTCACAAGCTTAAATTAAGGTAGATGAAAATATCTATTTTGGTTTTTTCATTCAAAAATAAGGAAAAAAAGAATATAATTAGAATTATGTTAAGCTTGACTCAAGTTCAAATTTACAAGATCAAACTAGGTTTAGGTTCATAAACTTGATGTTTGCCTTGATTGATTAAGATTTTTTTCATAAATGATCCTTCTCTAATATGTAATCTTTTAACTGAATATAAGACTTAAACTCGATTTCTTAACTAGATGTGTTGTAATCCAATAACTTATTTTGCAATATCATCTGATTTCTCTTACTTGAACTTCTTATTATTATATTTAATTACTAATAGGTTAATTATCTCACTAATTTAGTCAAGTTTGAACTACCAATAAAAAATATTTAAACTCGCATTACCCGACCATCGAATTAAATCAATCAAAATATTTGCCTACTTTCTGGAACTAAATCGAAATATTACAACATATATTACATCTTTCTTCCAACTTGGAACTAAATCAAAGTGTTACAACATGTGTGGATGTTATCTATCCTCTAGTATTGGAGTTTTAATGGTATCAATTCCCATCATGAATTCCTTTATTAAAAAATCAAATACCTTTCTTAAAGGTTAGTAGGCTAAGCTTATTTTTCATTCTTAATACTAAAAGTCTGAAATATTTGATTTCTGATGTATAAATATCATCGTAATTTTTTCCAAAAAAGATGTCAGAAGAGGAAGAATGAAAGAAAAAAAGATAATCCATGCACATTTTTAATCTCAATTATTTATTTGTTTAAAATAATATAATTACTATATTGGAGGATTTGGGTCACTTAAAAGTATTCTTAAATTAACATATTAAATATATAAATTATTCATATTATCGATCTGTACTAATATATCAATCAATTATCGACACATACATATTGAATCATATCGAATGTATTGATACGTAATACAATGAAATATATCGATGTATATTAGATCGGTACATACGGTGGTATGATATGATACGATACATATGGCGGTCTTTATTATCTACATTACATGCTGTTAATAAAATGAGAAAAATCGGTTCGAGCATCTGCTTAGGAGATTTCTGAAAGCGACGACGCTTCTCTTTTTCTTTTGGCGGCATTATTGATGGCTTGCGGGCTCTGCCTGATCACGCACAGCACCTTCTGATCCTGCAACATATATGGATCAGCAATAGAGAAAGAGGACGCAAGCTACACGGAGACGAAGAATCAGTCAGTAGGAGCTGAAGGCGATCACCTTTGTGCCGTTCTTATCATAGGGTGGAGCACAGAGTAAGTACTCGTCCATGACGAATCCGGTGCACTTCTTGACTTTGCCGAGGTAAAAGGACAGGTTGCGTTTGTGCCCCACGGTGACCTCATCTCCGTTGTCGCAGACGACGTTGACGGGCGTGCCTGTCTTGCTGGTGTTGAGCATCCAGGTTCCGTTTCCGGCCTGGCGTTGCACCCGCAAGCCGGAGCTGGAGGTCCTGAGGGTGGTGAAGAAGTAGGCCCTCTCCCGGCCGTGGAGGAGCGCCTCCGGCTCCTGGGAGTAGACGTCGGCTTCCTCGACGGCGTTGCAGGAGAGAGGCATGTGGTGGATCCACTCGCAGAGGTAGACGACAAGCTCTTGGTCGTTGGGTTGGAAGGTGAAGCCTGGGGGAAGCATGGTGGCTCGATGCTGCTCTCTATGAGTTCGGAGAGACGTCCGCAAGAGAGCGAGCGGACTTCGTTACTGTATATGTAGACATCACTAGGGTTTCCGAAGACGGGGAGGATTCCGACCTGATATGGTTTCCTGTTCCGATCATTACGGATATGGTTTCCTGTTCTGATCACAACCCGCAAGCGACCGAAGTGTTACATGGGTGAGATAAATCAACGGAGATTAAATCCGCCACGTGTAAGACGTTCCGCCGTATATGTGTGATGCGCCTCATTGGTGATCGGATTCCGAAATCGGAGAGGAGAAAAGGACGGGGAAGCCATGGAGGAGAGGACGGGCAGAAGCCGAGGATTAGGGCTTCGGCCGACGAGGAAAGCCCTAGATCCTTCGTCTTCCATATGCAAACCCATGAGATCTTGTCCCGCCAGGGATCCTAAAGAAACCTCCGCTGAAGCATTCCGGGAAAGGAGTAATCCCCACCTTGATGATGACGACAATCTCCGGTCGCCAAATTCCCCCTACTTGGTCGGGACCTGCCCCGATATGTGCCCAGGTGCGGCTCAGTCTACCTCATCTGTTGCTCGATTTATTGTTGGATTTGAAGCCACCTTTTGTTTCGCCGAGGGTTTGAATCGAATAGTTGAAATTTTTTAGCCTGTTGCTATTGTAGCGAAGGAGAGAGCTCAGCGCGAGAGGCTCAGAGATTTGTCAGTGTTTGAGAGATTGAATGGAAATCCTGCAAGAACTTCTCCCCATCTTGCTGTGAAGAAGGTAAAGATTAGAATCTGCTGTATATTTCATTTGCAGTTTTGTAACAAGTGAAAACTACAAACGATTATTAGAAATTGGTTCGGCTTTCTAACTTTAATATTGTTAGAAATTTTGAACTTGTCTCGACTAGCTTCTTTGCAGATCTTAGGAGATGAATTGTGATATAATTATGAAGATGTTGATAGTGAAATTTAGAAATTTTGAAGTAACCTTTTGATAGATATTTTTAACTAAATCTCAACATGTAGTGACTTCTAAGCATTGTTCTCTCTTGTACCATAGTATCTTTGACATCTTTGTGTGTACAGCTTACACTATAAAATCAGTGTATATAACTATCGGGATCTTCGTAATCTATGTAATGAGTCTATTTGCTGTTTTCACTGTTGCCAAGCACAGCAATCTATTTATTCACATGACTCAGTTCAGCATATTAGGCTTTTAGATGAAATTGCAACCTTTTCTTTCTACTAAATCTGATAATTTTTTGTAATCTAACTTTAAATCTCTTGTAGATATCTTTGACCATTTTTATTATTTTAGTTTTGCAGAACTATCTCCACTGTAGACATACAGGAATCAGATATACGGTCTCCTCCAGTGTTACAAAGAACATTGAAACATCTTATAAACTTGGTGAACTCTGAAGAGCATCCATTTGAAGTTGTTCATGACTTTGTTTTTGATAGAACAAGGTCCATTCGACAAGATCTCAGTATGCAGAACATTATTGATGACCAAGCAATTTCTATGTATGAGGAAATGGTACAAGTTCATTACAACATGCATGTACTTATAGTTGCAGGGTTAATATTTGAAATCTCTCATGCATTTGCCAATTTCTTCTGTTGTTTCCAAGGGTTTTTGGTGAAGCACTGCTATTAATCTTGAATCTTCAGTTCTGTTGGTCATTGGTGAAGATACAGAATATAAATACTATTTATCTGGCCATTGATTTACAAATTTCGTTCTGGTTATTTAAACAAACATATTAACAATATAGGTCCTATCAAAAAGTGGACTAAGGTGATTTAAATAAAGTCTAAATAAGCAGATGCTTTTCTGGCTGTTCTCAGAAACCATTCATTAGTCATTACTAATCTGATAATGCTTTATCTGGAATAGCTAAACAGAACTTGTGAACTTCTTTAAAACCAGAAATTTGCCTTTTGAAGTTCTGCAATGTATGCCGTTAATAGAGAACATGATGCATTGTTATTTATGTCTCATTTGTTCTAATCAATAACTTTTCCATGTTTCCTTCTTGTACGAAACTAAGATTTACTGTGTTAGGATAATATGATACCAAGAAAAATATTTACATCTGTTTTCAACCTTACCTTTTTATCAGTGTTTCCTTCTTGGAATGCCATCTTTTTTGACTTGAAATTGATGACTTATTCGAGGTTTATCTACTAAAACTTTTCATGTCATCTTCTTTAAAGTCTTCCATTAAGCATATAAGGAATGTGCTGATCATTTGATATCCACAAAATTCTTTCAGGTCAAGTTTCACATTGTGTCACACAATAGACTTGCCATGCATTGGGGGAAGTCTGACTTATCTTCATTGTGCCACCTCAACATTGAGCAACTGATGAAATGCCTCCTTACTCTTTTCAAGTTGTACAATCTTAATAGATTATCGAGGTCACTACACACGAATGAAGCTGAGTTTTACTCATTTTTTGTACTTCTGCATCTAGGGGGTAAGATCCCAAAAATGGTCAGTTTCTGGCTTCTCCGTGTATATATCATTTCTTTTTCCACGTCAATGTTGCACTCATCAGAGTACAGGACCACTTCACTGCTGTTCTATTTGTTCAACAGGGTGATTCACTTTCTTTATGGTATCGCCAACTATCTCTTCCAATTCTTCAATCAAAGAAAATGCACTTTGCGAGGACTTTGATTAGGTAAACTTAGCTTAAAATTAGGTACAAGTCATATTACTTTCTCATTAGATCTTCATTCTTATATTATTGATGCTCCCCTATGTTTCAGTAGCTTGATTGATGTTTTTCCTTTTCTTTTTATTAGAATTTTTACTCTTGTTCTGTTTTCCACTTTCTCATAGGTACTCTCAAATGGGCAACTACAAGCGTTTCTTTTGTAGCCTGGAAGCTGAAGCATCAGACCTGCAGCTGTGTCTTGTGGAACCTTTTCTCGATGAGGTTGTTTTCTTGTAATCCACTGTTTTTATAGGCCTTGCTGTTCTGCCATCTAGAGTTGTGTCTTTATCATTTACTCTCTGTGGTTTGCAATAGACCACTTTAGCATGCACTAAAAAACTTATTGAAGTGCATAAACACTTTCCAGAATATCTCCTTTAATTAAAACATGGGAAAAGATATGTGTTTTGAGAAGTCATTTTCTTATTTTCAGCTTTATGTTTCTTTTCCAGAAGACCATCAAAGTACACACATAGGAAGAAGCAAAAGTATTATATTTCATTGCTCCATATTTCTTTTAGTTGCTACCTTATCTTTCAATTGTTCTCTTTTTATGATAAGGAGGCGAGCATTAGTGGTATGATAAAGTTGTGTTCCATTCCTATCTGGATATCTAGGGTTTAAGTTTCAGAATCTCTCTCCTTGTAAGAGTAAGGTTGCATATCCTCATCGGTGGGAGGCTTATGCTATGATAAAATTACAAAATGACCTTTCTTGGGAAACCATTTCAAGATATTCAAACAAATAATATTTGAATATTTTTTCTTTCTAGAAATGCTGGTGAACTAAGGTTTATTATGCGAACATTGAAGACTTGGAATAAAACTTGTTGATTTAAATATTCTTATAATTGGTCGATTAGAAATTCATCAAATATGAAAAAGGAAAATTTCAGTTATTTTGCAAGTTACTTAAGTACAAGCCTTCCTCTATATTTCGAGTGCTTTAGCTTAAAAAAAGGAGTTTTATAAGATAGTTGTATGGCTAGTCATGTTTCATGAAGTAGAATGTTGGACAGTCAAGAAACTTATATACAAAAAAGGGTTAAATAGTTGGGATGAGAATGTCGAGACTCTTGAGGGGATGTGCGGAGTTAATAGAAAAGAACGAGGAATGTTTTTCTCTGTGAACAATTATGTATCAAAAAATCAAATGAGGATATAATGAAAGAATAGTCTAAGATGACATACATAGACAAATTGATTAGAACTAGTGGTATGGGAAAAGGAGGGCTAATTATATATTATCTCTTGTACTTGGACCCTATTAGCATCGCGGTCTCCGTACCTAAAAAAATTACATTGGAATCCCTATAATTATGAAAGTGAAACAAATAGTTTCATTTGTCCTAATGTCATCAGCTACATTGACGGAAAACACAACATGTGACACCACGTGCTGAATCGACACAAAAATGATAGGCAAAAAGGTAATTTCAATATTGTCGAAATGCCCTGCCACCTGGTCCACCTCTTGCTACGTCACCTGGATGCTCAAGGCGTGGTCGTCGTCCTACCTGGCTCCTAGCGTAGCGAGAGCGACTGCTATCGTAATGCTCAGGGCGTGGTCGTTGTCTTGCCTGGCTCATGGTGTGGCAAGAACGCGACCCCTCCTTGCCACCAAGGTCATCCTTGAGCCCCTCCTTGTAGCCGTGTAGCCTAGCATCCGCTATGACATCTCATTCTTAGTCCTCGTGACGCTACCTTCAGCGTCAGCAATGCCCACGTCATCCTCCTCTACACACTTGTCGCCTATGCTTGGTTCGACATCGAGACTCGGATCGATGGCCAGGCTATCTACCTCCTCTCGGCTTCCTTCCGCTTATCCCTTTACGTGACACTGCTCCCATGGCTCACCACCTCGCTACTGGAGCTTACCGCCTTCGTCCTCTTCTACATGGCCCAACTTGTGCTACTATGGAAGGGGATGCATTACATCAAATCGCTACAGAAGCTAGGATGCCCAATGCTTATTGACGAAAGGTGGAGAGCATCATAACGCTGCTTCCGTAGCACTCTCCCTTTTGTCAGCAAGCATTAAGCATCCCGGTGGTAAGGCATCCTGGCCTTCTGTAGCGATTTGATGCCATGCATCCCCTTCCACAGCAACACGAGCTGGGCCACCTAGAAGAGGATGAAGGCGATGAGCTCCAATGGCGAGCCACGAGAGTAGTGTCATGTAAAGGGACAAGCAGAGGGAAGTTGGAAGGAGGAATATGGCTTGGCTCTCGATCAAGTGGGCGCTGCAGACACCTAAGGTGGCACTAATGGGATGTCGTAGCGGGTGCTGGGCTACACGACTGCGAGGAGCCCGAGGAGGGTGACCTTGGTGGCGAGGAGGGGCCGCGCTCTTGCAACACCAGGAGCTTGGCGGGACGACGATCACGCCCTGAGTATCTCGGTGGCAGTTGCTCTCACTATGCTAAGACCTAGGCAGGATGACAACGCCCTGAGCATCCCGACGACATAGTGAGAGGTGGACTAGGTGGTAGGGCATTCCGATAATATTGAAATTACCTTTTTGTCCATCATTTTCATGCCAATCTAGCACGTGGTGTGTTTCCCATAAATGTAGTCGACGATGTTATGGTAATTGGGGCTATTTGTTTTACTTTTAGAATTATAAGAATCTTAATGTAAATTTTTTAAGTATAGTGACCATGATGTTAATATGGTCTAAGTACATGAGGTAATATGTAATTAGTCCGAAAAAGGAAGAGTGAGATTTGAGAAAAACTTTAATAGAAGCAATGATAATACGCATCAATGACTAAATATAATTAAAGATATTCTTATATAGAGCTCTATAGTGTAAAAAGATTCATGTAGCGGACCTGGGTAGTTGGGGCATTTCAGCTAGTTGTTCACTTCATGGGAAATTACTTCAAGAGATTCAAGAAACTAGCATTTTTTAAGTTTAATTAGGAATGTCAATGTAAGGTTAGTAATGATAGCTCTGAAGACTTAAGGTAAAACTTCATGACTTAAATATGCCTATGATTGGATTTTTGTAACTTCAGTTTATTTTTCATTGGCAAGTTTTCTAATTACAGGAGAATTTACAGTTTGCATACTTCTCTAATACAGATTCGTGCACAAGCAATCTCACATGTCAATTACAGTGGGTACAAGCTTCATCCTTACCCATTGATGCATCTATCAAAAATCCTGATGATCAAGGTACTTTGGTTGTTCTCCCATTGAATGTGATTGTTAAGTATAGCAAAAATAAGAATAATAGAAAATTGGTAAAGTTGGCTATTCAAAATTATTGTGAAATCAAACACTACCATTAACCAGGAAAGGCGAAAATGGTAACCATTGTTTCAACTGCAGATCTAATGCTCTGTATTTTGATCATTTAGGAGTCTGAGCTGGAGGACCTGTGCCATGTTTGTGGCCTTGAAACCAGCATAGATGAAGCAGGAATGAAAGCATTACCTGTTAAACAAACAAAATTCAGTTTGCCTAAATCGGGATTTCGGAGCTATTGCCTTTCTGCTATTGATGATGTCAAGAGGTATGTCAGTCTTTTGATTAAAATGTTTACATGATAAGTACCAACGTTTAGATGCTGCCTTTGCTCCTATGCTGCCGTAACTACGCATGTAGCAAGTGTTCTATTTATCTGTTGCTTCTTTGTAAAGGCCAATAAAGTGCGATGACGTGCCTCTGCCATTGCGCTAGACGCAATTCTACTTAACCAAACTGAGATAATTACTCATTGTAATAGTCTATCAATTCTTGGTATTATGTGTAGCGTCGACCCTACCTAAAAGACTTCTTTTTCCAGTCTTAATTACCTTTTTGCTATTTGCATGCATAACCAATCATGTTCATATGTTTCCACCAGGAGTAAGGATTTATGATTCAGAAAAAAAGGCTCTGGCAGTTATCAAGAGTTTTGGGTATACTGAACATATATAAAACCATCCTTTCAGCTCTTTCTATTGGATTGAAGATTTGAAGCTTCAAAGAGAACATTTTGGTGTTCCTGTACCTAAATATCCGTGTAATTGCTCATCACTTTTTAGAGTTTGACTGTAGTAAAGTGTAAGATTTCAAGAGGGAACCAAAATGTAACAATGAATGAGAAATTTCAAGTGATAAATGGTTGTGCTATTAGCAGCATTTATGTTATATAGGCCAAAATTCCAGCTAATCTATTTGCTTCCTCTCAATTTTACATAAAATGATAATATTATGTGGTTGTCTGTTACTCATCATCTCTCTGAAAGTTCCATACAAAGAATAATAAACAATGAGTTAAAAATGAACTCCAACTTTTAATCTTCATCAGGGAGACTGAAAGATTAGCTGACTCAGAAGTTGATCCTCAAGAACACAATTGCCACCTATGGTGGCCTCAGCCAAAGCTTTCCACCCCTCTACATCCAAACCCATCTTCCTTTTTATCATCTCCTCCAAAACAAAGCAAGCCTCCTCCAGCTTCCCACTCTCACACAGCCCCAGTATCAAACACCTAAAGCTCTCGGCGCGGGGGGAATGCTTGCTCGCCAGCATCGCATTCAAGACCCCCACTGCCTTCTCAAACTCCCCAGCCCTGCAGAAGCCATCCACCATCATGCGGTACGTCGCTGCATTTGGCTCGCAGCCTTTGATCTGCATCTCCACCAACACCTTGTACGCTTCCGCGGTTCTCCCTGCGACGCACAAGTAGTTGATCAAGATGCCGTAGATCACCACGTCGGGCTTCAGCTTCCTCCTATTCATCTCCGCTAGCAGCTCCCTTATCCCGTCGAAATCACCTCTCCTCCCGCGATCGCTCATCAGGACGCCGTAGTTCACCAGCGTCGTCTTGCAGCCCTGGTACTCCATGTCGAACATCAACTTCCTCGCCGCGTCATACTTCCCCTCCGAGCACAGTGCTTCCATCAACAAGGCATAGGTGATGGCGTTCGGCTGAATCCCCTTCTTCACCATCTCCTCCTTTAATCTCATGCCGGTTACCGAGTCGCCGTTTCTACACGAGTAGCCAATGAGCACATTGTAACTCACGACCGTAGGCCGAACTCTCCTCGCGAGCATTTCATCGAACAGGAGACGCGCGCTGCCCGATCCTTCGTTCTCGCAGCAGCCATGCAGGAGTATGTTGTACGAGACGGCATTGGGGCGGATGCCAAAGTCTGCGCACCGGCCGAGCAAGGCCCTGGCCTGGTCGAGCCGGCGGTTATCGACGAGGGCGGCGAGCGCGGAGTTGAGGGATTGGCGGGAGGGGGCGGAGGGGCAGTCGAAGGAAGGAAGGTCGAGGAAGAGGGCGAGTGCCCTGTCGGGGAGACCAGCGCGGCCGAGGCGGCGGATTAGGGAGTTGAAAGCGGCTTCCTTGCAGGGGATGCGGTAGGCGCGGAGGAGGGCGAGGAGGGAGTTGAGCTCCGGAAGAAGGCGCGCCTTCGCGAGGCGGTAGAGGAGCGAGGAGCAGACGGGGTAGCTGAGGACATCGGGGTCGGCGTCCTGGAGGCGGTGGAGGGCGGCGGCAGGGTCGGCGGTGGATTTGAGCTCCTCCAGAAGAGGGATTGGCGTTCGATCTCGAGCGGGCTTCCGAGGTCGGCTTCGTTTATCTTTGAACTTCGAGGCCCTGCGCAGCATATTATTATTACTAACACTTCACTTCGGAAGAGAGAAGGAATTTGATGGGTATATATATGGCATTTGAACCCTTTTCTGTATATGACTGTTTATTGCTCGACGAAATGCTTCCAATAGAACCCTGCAATGTTTGATTGCATGGGAAGAGTGAGATTACTGCTGGTCTTTGCAGCGTTCTTGGTGAGAGTTCAATGGCAATTTCTACTGAGTTGTGGCATTCCAAGGTTTCCATGGTGCTATAAGTAGCATACGTTTATGGATGGCAACATCTTAACTTTCAATTTAAGACTCTACATGAGACCCAATCTATATATTTATATTATTAATGCTTTCTTCATGTGAACAAACACTATTCCAAGCGACTTCTTGACAGAGATCTGCAATCTACTTATATACCCTTACCCTATATGTTACCTGTTCCGTTATTGGAAAACCATGTCGGGGCCCATTGCCTTCGCCTGGTGCATTCAGGAGTACGGAATTATCGGTGACCAAGATGTTATCATGTACGCCTTGAGAGACATGAAAGATTTACGCGTGCGATTTTACGCCCGGGGCTGTGGGGGTAAAATGGGGAATCCACATCCACCGACGAGTTCCACGTGTCGCGTAGGGTTACATATGTTTTGTTTCACGTGAAAAAAGTACGAGGCTTTGACAGCCGTGTGATCGTGTGATCTTAATGGCTGAGGAGAGAGAGCCACTGCCTAGATATCCCTTTCCCCTGTGACATTACCGCCTCAAAACGAAGAGCTTCTCACCGCTTCGGCTTTTGGGATCCCCCATTCCCGCACGCTGCCGTTGAGGTCCATCTCCCTCCCTTTGTTCCTTTTGAGAAAAAGATTCGGGGTTTCGATCGGCTTTTCCTGATCTGAAATCGATCCTTTTACGGTTGATTTTCACCGTATATATGTTCTCATCCGTGATCTGTTGTAATAACTTGTGCTGTTGTATCGTTCCGCCTTAGCATATGGGAGAATAACCCAGATGTCGTGTCTTTTTCGAAGATTCGCTTTTCTCATCTCCCTTTTCTTGTTCGTGATGGAATCTGTTGAATGATATTTTTTGGTTGTAGATCATGCGACGGTCACTTGATTGTCTCTGTTGAAGTTCACTTACCATGGATGCAACATGCGTTTATGCAAAGATGATTGTAAATCTTAGCAGAAAATATTGATCTATTAGCAGAGATTAGGGTTCCGATGATATTCTTCTAATAGATTGTTTTGATTTGTAGATCTAAACGTTTTCTTGAATTAATTATTATGATGTGTGGTTAATTAGGACACCTTGGATATGTTTGTATGTAACTAGGAACTCACAAGCATGTTTGTGCGGTCTGGTGTAAAATTTAGCGAAGGTTTATGACTGGTGGTTCATGTAGTCTAGAAATTAACGCAACTTTCTCCGAGTAATTAATGGATCTTCATGCTTGTGCATGCATAAACTTCACCTGGAAAGATACCTTTGTTCTTTTCGGGAAAGAGTTTTCGTTAGATTTGACTTTCCATTTCTAGTTGCCATCTAATCTGGTAGGTTATGATCAGATTTTGGTGGTTCCAGCTGTAACTATCAATGTTCATATGAAACCGGAACATTTAACTTCAATATGTATTTAAAAATATCTTTTTGGCTTCTTTTTAATTTGCTTTACTCACTTTTGATATATCATAATCTATGTGCTTCTTTTTGAGGTTTAACTTTATTTATATGAGTTATTAACTGTATTTTTACCTGTGAATAAATTATGGGTTCTCAAAACATGCCACTATCATTATTTTTATTCATTAGGTTAATAACTAGATTTGGCTAGTTTGTGTTTCTTGTCTTTGGAACAAAACAACATGTGTCATCGGATTGTATGATTGATTGGAAGTGTTGCCAGAAGATTAAAAAAAATTGACGAGTATCTTAACGAAATAGAGTAATATCCTTACCTCCTTGGTTTCAGTCAGATACTATGATATCTACTATTCATTAACTTTGACAAGATGGTGCGAAGAGCTAAGAGCTAGAGGCACAAGGGTCGTAGATTAGGGCATAAAAATGATGACCCTGACCATCTTTAACATCTTTTGACGAATTAGAATTAACTCGATCTTATTAATCTACTGGTCCTTCTTAAAATACATCTGACAACCGGTCCTCTTGAGAAAGAACAAACAACACAGGCTAGGTGTTTTGCATCTTGTTCCTTTTTAAAGGAATGAAAAATTTAACTACTATAGTTCTGCCTAAATATGTTTTAGAAAATTGAAGAAAAAGGGATTTTTTTTTTTTTACTAGAACTAGATGGTGAAGTTTGAAACGTGTTAATATGAGGCTTTTTAAGAGTATCTTGGGAAAGGAAAGGATTTGAAATTTGTAAAGAAATGTTGCTAGTATCATGTGGATTATGATGGCCGGTAACAGTAAGATTAAAGATCAACAGAAGTTCTTGGAGTAAAGGTGTGAATGTTTGTCAAGGGAAAGTTGGTGGTGGTGTGAGGAAGTTCCAAAGGCATTTACAGCATGTCCTAAAGATTGGTAAAATTATGAAAATGAGTAGAATTTTGGAAGGCTCATTGTCGCTATAGAAGGAGGCTAAAAAAGATTAAGTGTGACCATATACAAGGTTTACAGTATTTTATGATAACTTCAAGTACTAAAGTTGGGGGAAAGGACATCTGCTGCCCTATTAAAGTTAGTGAAAGCATCAACACTACCTAAAAGCTTAACCTATTATATAATAGGTCAACTTCAGAATATGTGGCCTGATTCCTTTTAGGTCTTAGTAATGCGGGACTATTCTTAAACCTATCATAATGCTCATCTCAGACATTAATATCTCAGATCTTTGAACAATCTCCCCCTTCCATGTGTGACTGGATTAGGTTTTCATGTGTGGCTCGATCACTCCTATTGGGTTTGGTCATCTTCCGCTCACTTGTTGAGTGCCTAGAGTTCTTGAGGGTTTAGAGTCCATCGTTATGCATATCTTGTCTGCATCATCCCTAGTGGCATCGGTATGACCCATTGGCATCATCCAGGTTGGCTTCATCCAACTCTTTGAATATTATTGGATCCTGATTCAGGCATGGTTCATTAGCTTTGTTGATTCTAGCATATGTTTGTATCATATAAACTATTCAACTTATCTTGACATCTTTGGTATATTCAAACCTCTAAACTTGATCTAGGCATGATTCATCAACCTTGCTAATCTTAACTTGAAGTCAAAATTTTGTTACTTGGATCTTTGGACTCTAATGTCATACTGAGAATTTAGAAGGTAGAGATTTGGATTTTTTCAGATGTTTTAAAGAGTACTTGTTAATGATATTGAAATAAGGGAAGATGCATACATTATTTTAATGCATTATTTAATAAACATTCTATAAGTGTTTTGTTTTTGGAGGTATGACTAAGCAAGGTTCAAAATACAGTCCATATCAGTTGCTATGGAGCCTTATCAAATGCTGAACAATCCATGGGGGACCAAAACCCAGAAGTTAGCTTGCTGTTTGGTTCCTGCAACAATTTTTATTAATTTCAGCAACTGTCACTTGCAGCTGCCATATTTTTCATTTTCTCTCTCCCCTCCACTTCTACTTGTCTGTCATTCTGCTGCTGCTTCACTTCCTCTACCTTGCTGTGTCGCTGTCATCTCCTTCTCCGGGTTGCTATTTTATTCTGTTGGTACTCCTCATCCTCTTCTTCTGCCAGTTCTACTCCCATGTGAAACTTTGACAATTAAACCAAAAGAATTTAGACGGACAATAATTTTCTAAATGTAAAAGTTTGAAATATCTTAGTTTTATTATTCAGTGGAAATAAGTGATCAATGAAGATCTTTTTGATTTTTCATGACCAAATCCACTGAGCGTGAAATTGGTATTTGAAAATTGAGTAATATCTTTAGCAGTCCTTTTCACTTGATTTTACATTTTAGGTTTTATTATCCTTGATAATAACGTACATGCTATAGATATCTTTTGTTGATGTTAATTTAATTTGGTACATAAGTACTTCGAAATGTAATTTTGGAAATCAAGATTTCATATGAAGGAAGTTTGGGATAGTAAAATTGGCATACAGATGGTGGATATGTGACAAATGTTAGTCTAACAATATGTGGGTGCCATATTTTTCCTGCCCCCAAAGTCACGATTAGGAATCAATTTGGCATGTGGATTTTGAATTGTTGAGAATGCCTTAACCTATGTAATTTATTATCAGTAGGTTAAATGAATTATACCCATTATAATAAGGCCAGAGGGGAGTCTCATCTTTGGGATTTTCTCCTTCATTGGTGCATAGCTAGGTCACTTTTGTCCGGAAGATTCATTTTTGCGACCTTTTGTGGTCTAACGCGATCATTATGTGATTTTTGAATTTGTACTTTAGTAATAACCTATGAGGGATAGTCTACGTGGGGTATAAGGTGTGTGCATTTTACTAGTGTTTTGTGGCAAAAGGGGGCATTTTACTTTCGTTAATCATTTTACTTATCTCTTTTTTTATCATTGTACTTCTCTTGTGCTACTTTTACAGTTCAAAGATCTCACTTTCAAAGATCACACTATTGATTTTGTTTTTTTTTGTTTGTAAGATTAAAATATTACTCATTTTACCTGATTTCTGAAGGGAAGCTTATAGTCTTCCCATGCTTGCAGACCAGTTACTTTAGTCTAAAATTGTAGTTAGTTTTTTTACTTAAGGATTAGATTACTAGTCGATGTTTTTGGACCTGATGTGGATGTTTCTTGTGTTTACTTTAAATCTTGAACATGTTAGAGCTATACATGATTTCTGAAAGGAAAGCTTATAGTTTTCCTGTGCTTGTAGACCAATTACTTCTAGTCTAAACTTGAAATTATATTTTTACCCATGGTTGCACTAGAAGTCACTGTTCCTCAACCAAATGTGGATGTTTATTGTGCTTGCTGAAATCTTAAATGTTGTTAGAGCTATACACACTGTTATTTTTGTTCATGAAATTGCGTTTTCAGCATCCCTTCATTAAGCTGTTTCAATCTGTGTGGCATGTATGTATGTATGACATAGGATTCCTTTTGTTCCTCTGATAGTTCATAGTTAGTTCATAGTTGTTGCATACTTTCCATGTAAATTTAATATATATGTACATATATTCATTCTTTTCAGGTAGATCTACCTAAGCTATTTCTTGTGTTAGATTCATTGAAATGGCTGAAACAGATAAGAACATTGAGATCTGGAAGGTCAAGAAATTAATCCGGGCTCTGGAAGAAGCTAGAGGTAATGGCACTAGCATGATCTCTCTAATTATGCCACCTCGTGATCAAGTTTCTCGAGTCACTAAGATGCTAGGTGATGAATACGGAACTGCTTCGAATATCAAAAGTAGAGTCAATCGGCAATCTGTCCTAGGTGCAATCACTTCTGCTCAGCAGAGACTGAAGCTTTACAACAAGGTTCCTCCAAATGGACTAGTTTTATACACAGGAACAATTGTTACCGAGGATGGAAAAGAAAAGAAGGTCACAATAGATTTTGAGCCGTTCAAGCCCATCAATGCATCTCTTTATCTCTGTGATAACAAGTTCCATACAGAGGCATTAAATGAGCTTTTGGAATCTGATGACAAGTTTGGTTTCATAGTAATGGATGGCAATGGCACTCTTTTTGGCACTTTAAGTGGAAATACACGTGAGGTGCTTCACAAGTTCACAGTTGACCTTCCAAAAAAGCATGGGAGAGGAGGGCAATCAGCATTGCGATTTGCTCGCCTTCGGATGGAGAAGCGCCATAACTACGTCCGCAAGACTGCCGAGCTTGCAACACAATTTTTTATCAACCCTGCCACAAGTCAGCCTAATGTTGCTGGATTGATTTTGGCTGGATCTGCCGATTTTAAAACAGAGTTGAGCCAATCTGACATGTTTGATCAACGATTACAGGCTAAAATTCTTAATGTGGTTGATGTCTCTTATGGTGGTGAGAACGGTTTTAACCAAGCCATTGAACTATCTGCTGAGATTCTGTCAAATGTCAAGTTCATACAGGAAAAAAAATTGATAGGCAAGTATTTTGAGGAAATAAGTCAAGACACTGGGAAGTATGTTTTTGGTGTGGAAGACACCTTGAAAGCTCTTGAGATGGGTGCTGTTGAGACCTTAATTGTGTGGGAGAATTTGGATATAAACAGATATGTCCTTAAGCATAGTACTAGTGGGGAGACCATCATAAAGCATTTGAGGAAGGATCAAGAAACAGATCAGAATAACTTTCTGGATTCTGCTACCTCTGCAGAGCTGGAGGTGCAGGAGAAAATTTCTTTGCTGGAGTGGTTTGCAAATGAATACAAGCGTTTTGGATGTACCCTTGAATTTGTTACTAATAAATCACAAGAGGGGTCTCAATTTTGTAGAGGCTTTGGTGGCATTGGTGGAATTCTTCGTTATCAGCTTGACTTGAGAGCTTTTGATGAGCTGTCAGATGAGGAATTTGATGAAGATTCTGAATAGCAATCAGCCAACCGTTCACTGGATTCGGTCCAGGGGGAGCCTGTGCTGGCCCCGCCTATGATCGAACTTGCTCTCGGGGATTTCACGTCTCAAAAACTATATGAGGGGTTTGTTATATTTTTCTATTTTGCTTAAACATTAGCATTTACTTAGTTTCCTTCAGATTTTCTTAAAAGATTTGTATTTATATCTCAGGAGCTGCCGAACAGATTCAGGTGAACAGTGTGAGACATAGCTGGCTGAAATGAGATAAAATAACTCAGATGATAAAGGTTTCTCGGCGAAGGAAGAAAGATGTGGTGAACAGGGAAATTCAGGACAAACTATTTGATGGATAAGACAAGGAGACTGTAGTCACTAAGTTGGAAGAGCTGTCATCAGACTCGAAGCTTGCAGCTGTTTGCTTATGATAAAACTTAATTATATCTACGTCTCACTTTGTGTCCGACTGATGTGAAACAGCATAATTGAGTGATATGACACTCTTAACAATATTGTATTGGAGTTTGATCAGTTGAACTCCTTGTTTGGATCGTAAACTGTATCTTCAGGAATGGATTTGTATGTTTGCATTTCAGTAATATGCCAAGTTTGCAGGATCAACTACTGCTCTGAGATGCTCCATGGGCTTGGAATCTATTGATATCTGTGTTTCAGGGATACGAGGTTGGAAGGATTTGGCTTCATGAGGCTGCCTGTTTGAGATGGAAGCTTCATGGACGTCGAGCCAGTTGAATGCAGTCTTGGAACAAAGAGGTACTGCTGCTTTCTGTTGTCTGCAGTAGCTCAGGCTTTTGCATCTTCCGTTTTCTTTCTTATCTTGTTATCGATCTTATGGTCATCATCCTAATCTGTTTTGCAGGGTTCAAAATCTGATTTTGGATATGCATGGGCACTTCCAAGTCTGTCGCTTCGTCCGTGTATGAGTTGGAGATGATAATGATCTCAAAGCAAGTATAACATCGGGTAAACTCTTAACTCACCCTCTCGTAAGTTACAGCAATCGAGTCCCCTCTTGGATCCTCTGCACAGCCCAACTTGATCGGGTAATGTCCTCCAGTTTCACAAATTTTGCGTTCGGTAATCTTAGAAGAGTCCTTGTTCTTCCCTTTAGATCGGAATCACCATGTGTTATGGTGACTTTCGTGCAAATTCAAGAGTAACAACTTTGTATTAGGTGAATATATATATATATATATATGTATATATATATATATGTATATATATATATATGTATATATATATATATATGTATATATATATATATGTATATATATATATATGTATATATATATATGTATATATATATGTATATATATATATGTATATATATATATGTATATATATATATATATGTATATATATATATATATATATATATATATATATATATATATATATATATATATATATATATATATATATATATATATATATATATATATATATATATATATATATATATATATATATATATATATGGCCCTTTTAATTCTAAATATTATATATATTCCTAAAAATCTAGATTTTGCATATAGATCTGTTTGAATATTTTAATATTTCAAATTTGGGGTAAATGAGATTTGATCTTAAGAACTTTATTTAAAAGAATAGAGACTATAAAAGAGCTTGAGCGATATTCGATTATTTTTTATAATAGATTATTTTTAAATTAATTATATTTAGTATCTTAGACTTCATATATTAAAATATTATATTAGAATCCTTATACTTACAAAAGTAAAATATTAAAATTTTTATGTAAAATTAAGAAGATAATTTTAGAGGATTAAAAATCAAGCAGGAAAGATTTTGTTGAGATTAAATATTTATATAGAGATTTTAAAATAAGTTTTAAAAATATAAAATAATTAATTATATGAGCTAATATGTAATTAATTGTGTTCTTGATAAGCTCAGCGACTTCCAACTGGGTGTACAAGAATTAATTCTTCAAGATCATTTCAACCGCATCAATCAACTCGGTACATCAATGAAGTCAGAGACGAGCCTTGGTCAGCAGCCAGAATCCTAGGGTACTCTCTCAACTACTGTCATGTAAATGCCACAAACATCCCTCGTGTTCAAAGAGAACTGAGAAGACCCCATGACCACCCCAACGAATGAAAAGGACTCTCCGCCTTTCTCACAACACGGGAGAAGCTGGCATTTATGGGCTTGATAGGGTCGGCCACATCACAAGCCTTCAATGCCTCCACCAACTTGAAACCCCGAACAGCTGTTCTTGCATCCATAGATCACACATTTTCGCTTCCTCGCCCACCCTCGTCCCTCCCACCGCATTAAAACCCGCCCAAGTTTGGATCTTGAAAGTCCCAGGTAATCGTCAGCTATGTGAGAGCTTGAAGGAGCTCAACCACCGCTTTGCCGTGCCAACTAACAATGCCGGCTCTTTCTCTACCGGGCGTGGGCTTTACTTGATTGGAACTTGGACGAGCTGAGGAGAAAAAGGGTGAGAGATCTGATTGGTCATCGGTAGCTTTGGAGCCTCCGACACGGAAGTATTTATTTGCCTTTTCTAAATACTTTTAGGTGGGGTTGATGAGCAGACCCGACGGCAATTACCAAGGCAACTGCCAGTGTTTTGCTCCTTTCGGTGTTTAATTTGGTCAGACAAGGTGGAGTGGGGCGATTGAGGCGTTTTACTACCGATTTATGCTTGAAAGCTGTGATCTTTGGCTGTTTCCTTGTGGAGAGATCTACAGTTGGTTTGGTCAGAAAGCGTGGTAGAGATCGGCTGTCTAGTACTGTGATTTTCCATGACAAATTTGTGTATTTAAGCTGAATAAGTTTTTGTATTGTCCTCCAGGAGGTAGAAAATATCTTGCGCTGAGATACTACGTCGAAGAGCTGTCATTTGCCCGTTGGAAACCATCTCTCAGCAAATATTATTACTTGCCAAATTAGTCGTTTGAGCGAATTGGAAGTTCTCTGTGTTTGCTGCTCGAAAGAAGATGGTTGGCACTGTCGAAATTAATCATAGTTCTGTCAACTCGAATGGATCCCGTCACAATTCCAATGGAGCTGAAGAAAGGCTAGATGAGCTCCGCCGTCTCCTTGGCAAGACTGATGGTGATCTGCTTAAGATTGTTGGTGTAGGGGCTGGTGCCTGGGGCAGCGTGTTTGCTGCCCTCTTGCAGGATGCATATGGTCATCTTCGCGATAAGGTTCAGATTAGAATATGGAGACGGCCTGGCAGATCAGTTGACCGTTCCACAGCGGAGCATTTGTTTGAGGTCATCAATTCACGGGAGGATGTTTTGAGGCGTTTGATCAGAAGATGTGCGTACTTGAAGTATGTGGAGGCAAGGCTCGGTGATCGAACACTGTATGCGGATGAGATATTGAGGGATGGATTTTGCTTAAACATGATTGATACCCCACTTTGTCCATTGAAGGTTGTAACGAATTTGCAGGAGGCAGTGTGGGATGCAGATATTGTGGTTAATGGTTTGCCGTCTACGGAGACTAGGGAGGTATTTGAGGATATCAGTAGGTATTGGAAGGAGAGGATTACTGTTCCAATTATTATCTCTCTTGCAAAGGGTATAGAAGCGGCTCTAGATCCTGTCCCACGTATAGTAACACCTACTCAGATGATCAAATGTGCAAGTAAGAGTTCCCCTTGCACTTTCTATATGCATAAACAAATGCATAAGCGCTTAGGCTCCTCAGATTCACAAATATATTGTGTGCTTCCATCATGATACATCTGTTTTTATTTGTGACATTTGCAATTTCCGTCTCTGCAATTCTGCAAGGAGTGGAAGAAAATAATTGAAAAGAAAAAGAAAAATTCATGTATAACATACACATGAAAACATAGAAAAGCTTGTTATTCTTCCATGACACGCAGAATGAAAAATGAAACATCTTGTACCGTCACTTTAACAGCTACGGTAATGTGTCCTTCGGTCCCTAAATGATAGTGCTAATATGCTAAATGTGTCTCCAGAAAGCAAATAGTGTTAATGCACTTTTCTTTGTGAACCTAATTGAGATTTTAACATTCTCTATGTGGAAGCTGAAGTTTAACTAATGTACAGTCAGTTTCTATAAGGTTCTTTTTTGTGGATATTCACATTATTTTATTTTATGCAAGTCTAGGCATGGGATAGATGGTTAGTTTGCAAAGTTGTTCTCTTCTTATAGTTCTGTGATTGAGTGTGCATTGGCAGCTGGAGTTCCAATCGAGAACATTCTCTATCTTGGCGGTCCAAACATTGCTTCAGAGATTTACAACAAGGAATATGCTAATGCTCGAATCTGTGGAGCAGAGAAGTGGAGAAAACCTCTTGCCAAGTTCTTGCGGCAGCCACATTTCATTGTGTGGGATAACAGCGATCTAGTCACTCATGAAGTGATGGGTGGCTTGAAGAATGTTTATGCTATTGGTGCTGGTAAATTTTATTTTATTATCAATAATGCTTTTACACCCATAAAAGGAAACCGTGTTAAACTTCCATCATTATTTGATATGTGTATTAAACTTGTTTGATTGGTCTTCTGTTTTCTTTCAGTTGATTGTCTTCCACTTTCTTAACTTCCTTTTTCTAATTACATCCTGCTATTTGACAGAAACTATGATCACTAAAATGTGGCTAATAGATTCTACAGGCAGTGATGAGATATTAATAGACTCAAATTTTGGTACAAGAAACATTCAGATTGTACAATTTGATGTTTATATCATGACTATTCTGCACAAATGTAGTTTCATGTCATGACTGGTCTTATATTTGAAGCTCTGAAAGCAAACCTGCTTGGAAAGCAATGCTTACACTAGGTACAGGAAAAAGGCTACCACTTAAATTACTCTAATGATTCTGCTATGACAACTCAGGCAAATTTCACCCGTATGTATGTTAATAGTACTGCATGGAATTGTGGAATATTAGTTGATGGATACAATTGATCGTAGTCAAGTGACATCTCAAGCTTTTATGGAAATTACTCCATTCTTTTGGTTTTGGTTGTTCAAGTTTGGAGTTCGGAACAGTTTGAGCAGAACATTGTCTGTAAACATTTTTATTCTCTTAAGCAACGATATAAATACTCTAGGATAAAGTTGAAATGTAATAAGTAGGAATTCTGTACTAGTGGTGATTCAAATATTTCAATGATAAGAGAGACAGGGGTCAAGATCCATCTTAGTAGTGTCATATTAGATGAGGCCATGGTAAACATGTCAGATCTGTAGAGATGTTGTATAAATAAACTATGTTGTCTATTGCATCATGTAAAACAATTGCTGCGGAAGAGTTCAGGAGTTAAAAATCTTGTAACAGAAGACTTAAAGAAACCAGAATTTGTTTATATTTAGCATGGATGGAAATGAGAGAAGCCTTAGTTAAGATATCCACGACGTTCAACAGATGATTGATCATAGAAGTCCGTACATGTTAGGGCCTAGATAAAGCTTCGTTGAGGATTTGGAGAAGCAAGTGCCAGGAAAGAGGATATGAGAAGGTAAGAGTTGCATCAACAAAGAAAATAATAGCTGCGGAATCAGAAGTGTCCTACTTCCATTCCAGGAAAGTTGTTGGCATAACTCCTGCAGGGAAGGTATTTGATGCAGTTTACAAAGGGGGAATGTGTGAATTGGGATAGAGTTTGGCATGTATTAATTCACAATGGTTTCTAGATGGTAAAGAGAAATGCTATCTGAAAATGCTAGTGGAAAGGTTGTATAATAGGGCCAACTGTGATTAAATTGTCCCTGAAAATTCAGGATTCAATAGGCTTTGGATCATCCTTAAATCATGATCACTTAACAGCTACAGGTTGGTACAACTGCATACTCCATTTATCTACTATTGTGATTACCTGTGCCTGTTTCTATGTGCTTGCATCATTGTGTTGACGAGCCACATGTGCGTACTATTGTTGTCTACAATGTTTTGTTGTGTGCATGCATGCATGCATGCAACTGTGCATGTGCATGTGACACATTCGTGAACATGAAAGTCGTGGATTTACATGGATGCATGAGTGGTGTCTGAGTGTTAAGTGTATCTGAGTATGTTCCTACAGGTATTAGTGTGCTTGTGGTGTATGTGAGTTTGCTTGTGTATGCATAGATGTGTGGCTTTTTTTATATGTCCGTACACATTTAGAGTGTGTGTGTGTGCTTTGACCTAACAAACTCAATGCAGAAGACTCTCGCCCATGGTGTCTCAAAATAGTCAATATGTATTCTTTTTTCTTAAAGTAAGAGTCTAATTCTGTGACGCATACCCATGTTATCCAAGTCACTGAAGAGCAACTTTACCGTGTTACCAAAGTTTGTCCTCATAAAATTCAAAGCAGGGTCCTTGTGATGAACGTTTAAAATTGTACTTCATTGCTGCATGACTGTTCTTTTTCCCACAAGTGCACTTCTGGTTAGAAAAAAGAAAAAAAGCTGAAGATTCAAAAGGTGGCTAGAATCAGGAAATGAAATATATTCTTTAAGAAGTTGCTTCTTGTAAGATATACTAGGGACCTAGAGTGTATATATTGTAATATAAGGAATAATCAGAACTCTTCATGTGATTTCTCGATGTAACCTCCTATTATAGTTGCACCAAGATATATGCATTTATTAGGTTTTTCAGTGTGAAAATTTTATCTATCTGGTCTGCTGATGATAAATAATGGGTAATTTTCCAAGAAATTGATGTAGAATTAATTTAGTTGAATCGATATTTTGAAAATGGATGTAACCTCTTATTGATGTATTATCATTTATTTCCTTAGGAATGGTAGCAGCTCTAACAAATGAGAGTGCAACAAGCAAATCAGTATACTTTGCCCACTGCACTTCTGAAATGATATTTATTACTCATCTGTTGGCCGAACAACCAGAAAAACTAGCTGGTCCTTTGTTAGCCGATACATATGTGACCTTATTAAAGGGTCGGAATGCATGGTATGGACAAATGCTGGCCAAGGGAGAACTGAGTCTTGACATGGGTGACAGCATAAAAGGAAAAGGAATGATTCAGGTGTGCCTCTTAATTTGCACTTTCAC
Organism: Musa acuminata AAA Group; assembly: GCF_036884655.1. Classification (NCBI taxonomy): domain Eukaryota; kingdom Viridiplantae; phylum Streptophyta; class Magnoliopsida; order Zingiberales; family Musaceae; genus Musa; species Musa acuminata. Next base: position 7,255,118 of record NC_088334.1, on the reverse strand, counting down.
AACTATTCTTTTCGTAACTGGAACATCTAGATTTCGGTGACCCAACTTTTACATGTTTCAATAATGTTTTTGCATTGCATGATGTTTTCATTTTGTCGGAGCTGTTTGTCAAGTATTATTTATTTCATTCCTTCCTGTTGTAGGGAGTCTCTGCAGTTGGTGCATTTTACGAGCTCCTTAGCCAGTCTAGCTTAAGTGTGTTGCATCCTGAGGAGAAGAAACCCGTTGCTCCGGCTGAGCTGTGTCCCATTCTCAAAACCCTTTATAAAATACTGATTAGAAGGTTCAGCTTCATTTCTTAACATTGTGATTATTCAACTTTTTTTTTTGGAGTTAGCTTACCGAAAAATCATTTTTGCTAGTTTTGTTTTATGTATTCAATTGAAGTTGATCTTAATACAAAATATAACTATAGTTTTCAGCCTACTATGTCCATGAAACTTAGGTGTATACCTTTTCTAGGTTCTCATTTATTCTCTCATGCAAGCCTAAAATATATAATCTTAAAATTTGTTGTGTTCAGGGAGTGTCCTTCACAAGCCATTCTTCAAGCGCTACAAGATGAAACTATGAACGATCCTCGTGAAAGGATAGAGATAGCTCAGAGTCAAGCTTTCTACAGGCCATCACTTCTCGGTCAACGTTAACATAAACTGTTGATGGTAACAAAACTAAAATATCAAAAGCGAAGTCTTGCTGGTCATGTTGGAGCTGATACTGAGATTTTATTGCTTTGGTGGCATGCTAAATGTTTGATGAGAGAAGCTAAATGGTTAAAGAATGTAAATTTCTCCATCATGTAATGGGCTGCTTCTGCATAAAATCGAGTAAACTTGCGATGCGAGTGGGGTGTTTAGTTGTACTTTATGAATAATTATAATTCATTTATATCAAGTTGTGTTTAGTCAAAGAATAGAAACTTGTGTTTTAATGTAATTTACAATGGTTGTGTTTTGTTTCTTGAGCTGAAGGTGCCAATGAATATGTTCCAAATTCCTTAGAAACTGGTATCTCAGTATTAAAACTCTTAATTCTGCTTTCATGGGTTCTCTCTTGACCTTATCTTATTGTCATAGATATTTCTGAAATTGGCTAGGAGTGTATGAACTTATTTGCTATAAACTTATCTAACTTTTCTTTCTGGTGGTGTGAAACCAAGCACTTCATATCATGCATGTAGTAACTACATGTCAAATGCAAATTCATTGGAACTGGATATTCATATGTTGATTTGCTATTGATATGAAATGGGTTTTATTCCCTTTAGTAAATCACATGCATTTTAAAGAATACACCAATAAAAGTTTGCAATGTGCTTAGACTAATAGTTGTTTAGTTTGCTAATCAAAGCCCATAAAGTGAGGTCACTTTATAAAAAATATATATCTTTATGAAAAAAAGCATGTAATAATCTTTAAATGACAAGGGCATATATGGCATTTCATTGCCTTGGGGTCGTCCACAATAAATTTCAGATTTTTTAGTAAATTATATATATATATATATCATCTATCGGAAAATAACTAATATATATATATATATATATTTATATATACTTAATTAGCACACCGTTAATACGATGAATTTGACGTTCACGGAAGTGCCACGAAGACTTGTTTGACTGTTGTAATGCGAACGATTTATCGCGAGATGTGAGGCTGCAATCCCATTAGGATGAGCGAGGTGAGTCGCGCTTGCTGCTGCAACCGGCGTCCCCCTCAATGGCTTCATGTCTCATCACTCGCCTCACGCCCATGGTGCCAACATCCAGCTCACCTCCTTCGCCCGGTCTCTGCAAGCCACATGCCGCCGCTCATGCTACCAATTTCTTCCCTGTCCGCTCCTCCCCCCGTGCTCTTTCCACAGGCCACCACCATTTTAGGGGTAATGGTACCATGAGGAGGAGGAGGAGGAGATTGGTGGTGAGGGCTGGGCCCCCTAGCACCAACAGCCTTATCTTTGCCTTCGTTCTCCCGCTTTCCCTCCTCCTCGGCACCATCTTCACTGCCGCGCGTGTCGCCGACAGGCTCGACGAGAAGTACCTTGAGGAGGTACGAGTGTGGCCCGGGACGTGTTCGGCATATGTCTTCATACACCCCTTCTTGCAGTAGCAACAAGCCGTTTGAGTGATTTCCGTTTGCAGTTCTTTTGCTTCTTCGTTAATTTGAATTCGAGTTCCTTGTTTGCTCGTGAAGCTCGCGATGAATAAAGCGATCATGGAGGAAAAGGAAGCAGAGGAGGATGATAGTGACAAGGACGGAAAAGTGGCGGCAGAAGAAGATGAAAGCATTTTGCCGGACGAAGAGGAGGGCGTTGCAGCCGTCCCACGTGTTCGGAACCGCCCCAAGCGAGAAGCACAATTGTAGGCCGCATGTGAACTTGTAAGTTCTTGAAGCGTTGGCATTCATCTATGTGTTTGTTCTATGTCACTGACGTGCATAAGGCCTAGAAATTAGCTTTTCTAGTGCAAAAATGTGAACTTGTCATTCAACTCGCTGCATATTATATGTTGAGCCTGGTGTTGCAACCAAATTAGTCTCGTGTCATCTGACTTAGAATTGGAAGTTACATGATGTTATACCAAATTGATTGAGATACATTATATTGAACAAACTTGAAAACCATCAGCGTGAAATGTTAATTCTCCATAGAACAACAAATGCACATCAGTAGTAGCTACTAAGAGTTCATTAGAGGCTTATAGCCCAGTAAGCATTCTGTTCCTTTAATCCTTGTCTTGGCAGTCCTATACAAACCTGTGCTCTAGATTCCAATCATACCTTACATCTCTGAACTTCAGATAAGATGCTCCTGAAGATTGAGCAGAATAAAAAGCCTAAGAAGCAAGCAGATTAAACTACTTTTACATTCCAAAATGTATTATGCAGTGCAAGTATTATTTGAAGGTTAGGAAGATCGTAACTCTTTTCTTTCATTTTCCATATAGGGTAGACAGCAGCATAATTGGAAGGAGCTTGGATATGATTATAGCCTATTAGATGATATTTGCTCCAACAATAAGCACCAAAAACATAATTTGCATGACCGAGCTCCTGTAACCTACATGGTGTAAAGATGAAACTCAATTATTCACTTAGCAGTTGGCATTCTCTAACTAGACAACATAAATGGAGGAAGCCGATGTATATTATTTTGTATATTTCTTCAGCGTGCCTAAACTGAAGTATGAGAAACTTATATATAGGAATATTGATATCAGTTGGTTTTTGTATGCACCAATCTTAAGATCTCAAAGTTCTTCATATTTATCACATACCCTGCTCAGCTCAAAGTTTGAGTACCCTGTGCATAATGCTAAGACAATAGCCAATCTGCAGGCTAGCAGCTGTTGGCTTTCAGCATTTTGATCATAATAGGCACCAAAACTTTTATATCAAAATCAAATTGAATTATTCTCAAAATCAGTGTTACATTACAAAAATCAAAATGCCAACTTAACATCTTGACATTAATCTATCATTATGATATTTGCATCCTGTACAAGATACCTACTAGTATTGATCAATCAATTTGTTATGACCATTCAATAAAAAGAAAACCAATTGTCTTTTTTTGTGTCACACAGACAATAATGCATATTTTCATTATTAGTGAAATTTTACATTCCTATAGCACTTGTAATCATGAATATATATATATATATATATATATATATATATATATATATATATATATATATATATATATATATATATATATATATATATATATATATATATATATATAATGGCATGTACATAAATAACTACAAAACATTTAATGGTAGTACATCTAAAGAAGCAAGAAAATCCATTAGCAGAAAGTCGAGGTCTTTCTGTCTGGTAACTCAAAACACAAAGGGTATTCATCTTGTTGGATGAAACACCACATCTAGTAACTCCTAGGAGGGTTTGAAAAATAAGGATTTAAGTATTGTTAAATAGTCCATTTTTGTTCCTAAAGTTCTTAACCCAAATTCTTAAGCTTCTTAGGTGTCATGGGCATTAATTTAATATAGTCCAAAACATGTACAGGTTCTCTCATTCTTGAGTGATGTCTAAGAGAAAAAAAATTATCTAGAGTAAGAGAACCTCCATTACCTGTAATTTCTCTTTAATTTGGTCTCCATAAGCTTATTGCCTTGAAAAAAAAAAAGAAGATATTTAGGGAAGTTCAAAAAGAAACCATCAATTCTGTCAACATGATATCACTTACATATTTGCATCCAAGCACTATGTTTATCATTTATAATAGGAACCCCTTTGTGAGTGTGGTTATATAAGATATTTCAAGTTTCCCCTCTTATGTCATAAAACTTGAACACTATATTAGAATCTCACATAGGCTATAATGAAATGGATATAGAAGGATCCAAATATACAAGTAACTTGCAAGTACTGATTAAAGAGCAAGAAAATATACTACTGAAGATTAACAAGCATATTGAAGAATTCTAATTTAAGAAGCATATTTGTTTTATTTTTTGTTATGTTTATTAGAAAACTAATCTCATGAATGATATCAATCATGGGAGGCTTGTTTTGTATACCCGGACATGTTTTTTTTTCACGATGATAAAGTGAGATTTTTCTGCCATTACAAATAGTTAATCTGTAAAAACTACCAGTTTATTCATTTGAAATTACGCTGGTATCTATAAACCCTCTTGACATCTACCTAGCTCGTGAACAGATTATGCTGAACAAGACCATTCCATTGATAAGCTTATGAGAATGAAGCAAAGATTCAGCTCTGCCAACAAAAGCCTCCAATTATTTTCCTCCACAATTCTTCACCCTGTTGAACCCCAAGTCTGGATCGATAGCTTCTCCTTTAGTTAAAAATCCAAGTGATTCGAAGCTTGTTATTTAAATGTGATGTCTAATGCTTGCTTGATTGTTTCCTTCATTTGGTTGTTAATCTGTTAGCCACAATGTGTAGAGGTAGAAAAGATGGCACTGACAACCTTCAACCTCACAACCTTATCATTACTTGCTTCTTTTCTATTTGTTGGTAGCATTTGCCAATTTTTAATGCTGCTGATGTTTAAGGAATTCCTATGGTTATTGTCTCTCATCCAATAGGCGACGATAAGCCTTTGGTTAGGTTTGATCGTGCGTGTCGTGGGTGATCAGTGTTTGAGTTGTGAAAATATGCCTTTAACTTGCAATATGTTCACAAGACTTGTCTTTTTTTATTTTTCGTTTTTTCTCTCTCATCTAAAAACAATGCAGTTGATATCTTTTAACAAACAAAGAGTAACATAGTCTCGATACCACCTTCCAGTTTCTGGCTTCAAGTGAAGTCCTCATCACTGACCTTTTTGCCACTCTCACACATCCTTGGAGATCATGTTTGAGTTCCTTTATGCTGAATCTTGTGCATAAGGGAGGATAAAAAAGCTTATATGAGGGACAGATGAATCTTCAGCACTGATGCTAGAATTAGAGCTTTGGTATTAAAATTAAATCCAAATAGTAAAATCTTTCTTTTGCTGAAATTAAAGCTTTGCTGATTGATTGAACCAGCTGAAATGTCATAACAATGATTCCCCATAATAAAAAAATATTTATCACATTGAACTATAGGAAATCTAGAAGATCCAATTGTTTTAGACCTTTAACGAAATGAAGCATGCACACAGCATGGAATTTCACATGTTACATTACTTAGACAAACAAGAATAAGATTTAACAGTGTGAAAATTAGCATCATCTTCACATTACCATAGAACACCAAGAAAGAACACAACAAAACCTATCATCAAGGAGAAATCCATCAACATATAAAAAATTAGCTGACAGCATCCTCTTCATCCTCAAAACTCAAATTTAAAGCTTGCAACTTGAAGCCTGCTCCTTGTATGGCCTCAAGTAAACTGGAAGCCACTCCAGTGGCTTGAACCGTTGTCTGTTTTGTTAACTGCAACATGAAAAGCCATTTATAAGAAGAAACAGCATAGGAACCATTTAGATGATACTTACACTTGTACAAAGCAACAACTTGCTGAGTTATCCCTTTCTTGCCCAAACATATCCACAAGTCACACCAGTGTTAGAAATGGGTGTCCTATAACGTACCTCTTCCATTTCTCTTGATACAAGAGAATGAGATCACTAAAAGACTTGTTCTTGCTCTTCCATTAATGACTAATTGCATGTTCACAGTTAAGAAAGATCTGGTGGGGATTGATACTCAAAAGAAAATCTCATGAAAACAATACAAGTATCCTATATATGATGCTTGGGCTTTGCCTTTCAATGAAGCAAACAACAATGCAAAGTAGCATACTACCAAGTGAAATAAAGGAGACGGGAAGACTGTCCTATGCTTAGCCGACACGACAGAGATGAAAAGATAAGCAAGACTCGCAGGGGGATAAAAGAAGGAAAACACGAATAGAAACCTCTGATAGAGATAAAGAATGATATGAGCATCCGACACGAGGAAAATGCAATGGACAGAAACTACTTTTTCCTGAATTGAGGAAATTGAAAAGAAAAATAAAGAATACATTGAAGCACTGGACAGATCCAGTGAAACATAAAAAATCGAACAAGTTGGTCAACTTGATGGAACCGCAAATCAACTGCTGAACAACACAAAATATTGTCATCTGAAATCCAGCATATGACAGTATGAAAGATACTTGATATAACGATAGAAAAAATCCTTTCCTAGGAGATTTACAAGGCTATTGTTTCTCCAAAGTTTTGCCAAAGCAGTCAACCTCATCTCCTCATAAGAGGAGCCACTTCAGTTCCTAAAATCTCTTCCTTGGCTAGTGCTACAGCAAATAGAGTCTGCTGCACAGAATAGCCAAAAAGAGGGATGAACAAGACCCTAAACTGGCTGAACCTGTCGCTTGAATCAGGGTAGGAGTTCAGACTAATCTGTTATGCAGCACTACCAGAAAGAAAGCTATTAAAGCTTAATTACAATATGTACAAATTTTATGTAGAGAAAATAGATATTTCCAACAAAAAGGAGGACAGTGGATTATATGAATGCAGGATTGCTAAGACATTTGATTGCTTCATGAAAGTTGAAAGGTATAGTGAACCAGAAACTTAGAACTACTTTCTAGCAATATTAACTTAACATGATCAACTCATTGTAATAACCGGCGTTGTGTATGTAGTTCTTGCTAAGTGTGGGCTTATAAGAAACACTACATTCATCCTGAATTCGACATAAGTTTCTGCCATAGCTCAAAACAATATCCGAACAAACCCAAATTCCAAATGACTTAATGCATTACTATAAAGAGAACAGTTTCCATAAATACCAAGGATATACCTCAACAGTTGCAATACCCTCAGCCACTCGAACATTCAAATCACTGATTCCTTCCTGTCCCTGGAAAAAACATCAAATTAGCATAATTCCGATTCAGGGATGATCATATCTTACAGCTATATCACAACAGGAAAGAACTTAGTCAGTACGATCATCTTTAAGATAAACTAACCAACCTCTAAAGCCTTGCTCACACCAGAAATCGCCGACTCATCCATTGTTCCTTCGGCCTTCAAATCCGCACACCGAAACCATATGAAACACCCGCAAAAACCGAATTTTTAGGGCACAAACAGAAAAAAGAGATTGAAAAAGGCGGAACCTGGAAGAACATGGTGAGCATGTCCGAGGGCGAGACCGCGACGGCGACCGTGGCATCCTCCTCCTCCGCCGTCGTTGCCGCAGCCGCTACTGCCTCCGCCGTTGGTTCCTCCTCCGAGGCCGCGGCCTCCCCTTCGGCGACGGCCTTGCGGGATCTCCAGGAGGCCGGGAAGGGCTTCGACGGAAGGAGGAAGAGGCTCCGTCGGATGAGAGGGGATGGGAGCGGAGAGAAGGAGAGGGAGAGGAGACGAGGAAGGGGGCGGAAAGAACGGGGAACGACGCCTCGGTGAGGGATAGATGAGTAGAGTGAGGTAGAGAGTGCGGAAATGGTGGCCATTCCTTTCTCCAAGTTGCGACTGCGAAGGCTTCAGTCGAAGGTTGAGACGAGAGATTTAGGATAACGCGGATGGACGAAGAGGAGAGAGAGACGGGTCATAACGGCGTGAGCCATTATCGACCAATCTCTTGATTCGGCTCAACCGGTACGGTTCGACTCGGATTCGTTCTCGAGCGGTTCTGTTTCGATTGGGTTGAGTCAAGTCGAGCGGAAAATGGACCGTCGGTTTGTGTAACCCGGCTAGGGTTAGCCATGTTGATTCACCAGGGTTGTTGACGGTCTTTTATTTTTATTTTTTTATCCTCAGCAAAATTGAATATATATATATATATATATATATATATATATATATATATATATATATATATATATATATATATATATATAGAAATATCAACGGTTTATTATATTTGTATATAATGTTATGAAATTTAAAAATAGTTAATCTAAATAACATCATATTTTTATATTCCAAAGTTGCAAGGATCGATATGTAAAATTCCGCATGCTTTGGACTCGATTCCATACCCTCAGCCAGCGTCGTTCAACGCACCTCTGCTTTCTTCTCCTTTTCCTTTCCATACCCCCTGCCGGCGTCGTTCAACGCACCTCTGCTTTCTTCTCCTTTTCCTCGACAACGCACGCTTTGGGACTCGATTCCACACCCCCGGCTGGCGTCGTTCAGCGCACCTCTGCTTTATTATCCTTTTCCTCGACAACGCACGCTTTGCTCGTTCCGAACTCGACCTCCTCGAGTATTCTCATCTTCTTTGCCTCCCCCATTTTCTGAGATCTCTGCTTGAGGTGTTGCGTCCCTTTGGATACTTAAGCTTAAGCCACGCGGAAGAGTTTCATCTGTTAGATCGGTCCAATGGAGGGGAACAGTTGGGGGCTGGCTGAGGGTGAACTTTCCGCTGCCGCTAATGGGAGGTCTGCCGACTGGAGGACCCAACTTCAGCCCAAGGCGCGCCAGATGATTGTAAATAAGATGTAAAGTGGATTATATGTTTCTCCTTAAAATTTCCTTCTTTTTGATTTGCTTTTAAAGATTATTAATGATGTGACGGTGGATCATCACCATGGATTATGAATTTGATAGATGAGTTATTGATGTTGGGTGAGATTAGGTCGTCTCTGTTGCTTGGTTGTGAAATTTTGATGCTTTTGCAAAGACATCATCGTGAAGTGTTTTTGCAAAAACATAATCTTGAAGGAGTAATATTTTATTCATATATCAATCTATCGAATTTGTTTTCTTGAAGGAGTAATATTTTATTCATATATCAATCTATCGAATCTCAGCTACTTCGGATTCCCCATTTACTCTTCCAGTTTCTGTTCTTCGGAAATTGAGTGAATTGCACCCCACTTAAATAGTAACGTTACACCGGAGATACACAATTTGATTGTTACCTATTACACTGGAGATGTCGCTGCACCTTAACTGCCCTACCTTGCCATATGAGCCATATATTCTTCCAGGTCCCCTTTTTGGTAGACAGATTCATGGTGTAAAGAACTTTAGAGTTGTTTCTAAAAAACTAACCATTTTGTACTTTTGACCATCCATTTTATCTATATCCTTTGATCTTGGTTTAGTTGTACCTATTCTGAAATCCTTGTATCTGGAGTTTTTCTCCTCAAGTTCTAAATAGGAATTTTTGTGAATGCTGCTCTCATAAAGGAAAGTAATTTAATTAGGACCATTGGAACCATAATAGATTGCTTGGAAAGTTAATTCATATATAGTGAATTCAAATATAGGCTAAGTTGATCATGCTAAGAGGAACTTTCTTATGTACTATTGCCATGACACAAGAAATTGCCCCTTATGAATTTTATGGATCGGATGTTGACATATAATGTATACCTCTTCATTTATTTCTCAACCACAGTGTTAGTTATGTTTAAAACCCCATCAGATACCTTTTCTTAGCTCATAAGAACCATTTTCCCTCAGTTTTCCATCATGTATATTTATGAAATTGATAGCACTGGCATTGATATTAAATAAAATTGTCTTTAGAAGTCTTGTTTTGTAATTTGAATCTTCGTTCAATCATTTTCTTTCGGAGTTCAATATGTCTCAAAGTTCAATATGTTCAATCTTGACAAATTCTTTGTTCTTGCACATAGGTTACATGGTTCTTGTCCTTCTATCACCTATAATCCTATTGTTTCTCAAAATTTCTTCTGTTCAAAACTTTTGTTGTATTATTTCAATGTTTTCTGTTTGTAGACTCGAGACTTTGAAGAGGCACCTACCAAACTCTGGACCTGAGGATTTGAATCAACTTCGGAACATTGCTGCTCGGTTCGAGGAGAGGATATTCACAGAAGCTGATAATCAGGTACATTTTATTAGACTGACTTCAAATTCAGTTGTTCTAAATTACTACTCTGTCTGATTTTACTAGGATGGCATTACCCTCTAATAGGTGCATGTTCAACTAGTTGTTATGGAGGCATTTGTTTCTTGTCTGATGATAATCAATACTTTCGTATTTTCTTCCCTGTGGTAATGGCTACAAGTAAAAAGAGCATAGCTTTGTAGTACAGAAAGCAATTTATTTTTTGTTTCTTTGTTGGTGTGTGTAATTAAATCACAGATAATTCTGTTTGTTAGAATCTCACCCTTCAGAAAACATATGTTACTTATGAACCATTGGCTAACTAAACTGTATGTATGTTAATATACTTTGTAGATGCATTGTTATAAGCATTTTGAATGGCAAACTTTGGCCCCTCCTTGTCTTTATCCTTGTATATGTTAACTAAACTGCACTTGTATTTTTTTCCTTTTTCTTTCCTGTTGTTGTTGCTGTAAAAGTAAGACTTTGAAGAAGCACTCTTCTAACTCTTTGTCTCTCAGTCGGAGTATTTGAGGAAAATTTCTCTGAAATTGCTCTCAATGGAGAGTAAAACTCAGCATTCTGCATCAATCAACACTTCAGTGTCCAACAACAACAACCAAAATTCTACAGATCCAGGTACTTAAAAGTTGAGTTCCTTTTAGTCACAAATCAGGTATTTTTAATAATTGATATGGCATTTTAGTTGGAATATGGAAGTCATTTTTCCATTTTCAAGTATATTAATTTTGTTCTTTTTCCTTTTAAAGATGAAGTGTTAATTGCACTTGTATATTGCTGAATCGAACTCTTTATTTCCTTGCTGCTAGCTGCTCAAGAATTTCTTCCTGTGTTCTTTACTGTCAGCATGATATGGCTGAAACCTGCTGTTTGTCCACTGGAACTGATTGTCCATTATTACTAGTCAAGTTTTTGACAGGGTATTTTTGCAGTCTGATTTTTCTGCCACCTCTGATCTATCCTGTTTTTCTTTTTTTTTTCTCATTTTTCAAATGTATCTCCTTCGAGACAATTTCTTAGTTGGATTTCTGAAATGGTGCTTATCGTTTTGACAGGAGCATAATTTTCTTTTCCAATTTATTGCTTGATTTAATTATTTTGTTTTGTATCCAATCTCCGAATTGAATGAACCAAGTTCCAGAGTTTCCTTTTTCTGAACTCTAAATTGTGAAGCTGTTTTCCATCAGCTTTTGATATGCCTTTAGCGAATAGACTAAGGTAACCTTCTTGATTGTTTTAACCCTATTTGAATGTTGAATAATTTTGCATTAGAGAATAGCTTGTCACTCTCACTAGCTGGTTTTACACTTATTTTGAATATATAAAGAATGATGCTTTAGTGTTTTTTTCATAAAATCTTTGGTCAAGAATGCTAGTTATGAAAGTTCTTGAGCTGCGATAATATTATGGATGAATTGTTTGATTTAGTTTACCATATAAAACAACAATAAAGAATCATAGAATAATAATATTATGTTCTGATCTAGTGAAATGTTTAATTGATATTGATGTGGTGGATGTCGGTGATGCCCCAGTTAGCCCGACTTGATTCAAGGCCGTGTGCACAAGAAATTTGAGGTGGTTTGGATGTCCATCGAGGAGCCAACCTATACGAAGATCGAGGTCAATGGGGTGCTTGACTAGGTCCCTTCGACGCTCGAGTTAAGGTGGAAACTAGAGTCACGAGAGAATAGTAACTAATATGAGAAATAGTAAATTGGTGGGCTTTATAGTGGGATAGGCTCAAGGAATATTTTGCAGTATGGGCGGACTATTCCTCCTTAAGTCCAGTACTATAGCTATGCTTTGATGGTTGCCATCCTGGCTGGGTCCCATCCCTCTCGTAAACCGAGCTGCCACATGGCGAGCTATTATTGGGGAGTGAACTTCGCCTCTGTCATTTGTCCCCCTCCCCAATGGTGTGCTTCGAGACCTTCCTATAGGTATCAAAGCATGGCCTAGTATCAACTTAGTACATTGCGTCTAGGTCATCATGTGTATGGTGGTTTGGACGTGTCGTGGTTCTGGTGTCCCATACTAGGAAGGCATCTAGGGCATGTTTTCATGCTCGACTCAAGGGAGGCATCTCGAACGTGTTTTCATGCTTTCGCCCAAGGCGCTTCACTCTTGGGTCGAGGGAGGTGTCTCGGGTGCATTTTCTCACTTGGCTCAAGGGAGGTGTCTCAGGCGCATTTTCGTGCTTAGCCCGAGGGAGGCATCTCGAGTGCTTTTTCACGCTTGGTCTGAGGGAGGAGAGCTTGTTTTGATGGATAATCAACTTTCCCTCCGGTCAACCTTCGATTGGTGGGAAAATTGCAAGTGTTACATCAGCATAACATCGAGTGGGAACTTCTTGAAGTCGAGGTGATGATTTGATGGGACCTTAAGAATTTTAACCAGTGCTTAAGGACTATGAGAGGGCCTCCTACTATAGTGGGGCTCACCTTGCATCTAGAGTTCCACCTTGCAATCTTTAAGCCTTCTGCCTTTCCTCTTCCTCTCTCAAACTTCTAAAGTATTGGATGTCTTCTTCATCAGGTCGAGAAGATTTCTTCTATGTCATTCAAGTCCCAAGGGAGTCGAAAACCTATCCTTGGATAGCCCAAGGATGAGAGGGGGTGCACTGTCCTCTTCCATCTCAAAAGAGATAATTAGAATTGATCTAAAGGTCGATAGGGATCTTCGGGCTATGAAGGATGCCTATGACCAAGTCTAGGGTCATAACTCCCGAGTACTTGAAGCACTTGCACCTTAAGTATTCTATCCCAATCGAGTATCGAATGTAGGTACCTTAGCCTGGGTAATGACCCTTTGATCCAATGTGTAGTTACTTTTGCCCATATTGTCTATACGTCGGAGGCAAGACTTTGGGAGGATCTCCCCATCTGAGATGGTGCCCAACTTGTGGCATTGTTTGGTGGCTTTCCTTAGGGAATGTTACCACGTTGGCATAACTCCGACTTTGAACCTGTTCCTCTCCTGCTTTTGAGTTTGCAAGAGGGCAAATATTTATTTTCTTGCCCCTCGGGAGGGGTTTATAATAAAGGGAGCCTCGACTTTCAATAAGGGTTGGAAGGGGTGGTATTTCTTCATCACGATCGATTTGGAATAGGGCTTTGGTCTGGACTGGTTGACACACATATTCACCAACACCCCACCCTTCCTGATCGAGAAAGAGAGAAGTCAGGTGCTTCGGCTGGGAGAAATCTTATCTTCCTCTGCCATAAAATACATGGATGAGGATTAGTTAATCATTGTTGGCCTAAGTCCAGCTTCTCGAGGTAGACCCTATCTCTTGAGGTGTTTCAAATTTGGCTTTCCTGACATGCTGTTGGCTTTCTTGTTTCTCCTCTATAGGCTTGAATCTTGGAGAGTTGAAGAGATGGGTCGTAACGGCCATGTCGAGGGCATCGACTCCTCCAACGCTAGTGCTAATGCTAGCACTAGTAGAGCCGTTGGCTTTAGCTTTGCCCGAGCTAACCCCTACGACCCCTTGGGTGGCCAACATGGAGCCTCAGCCCCAGTCGCTGTTAACCCCAGCAACACCTCGAAAGCGAGGAGTCATTCAGAAACGGAAAGATTCCAAGGTGTCAGGGAGCCACCCCTCGAGCCCCTATAAGCCTACCAGGAAGACCTCGTGTCGGGGTCTCGTTTAGGACTTGTACAAGCATCGACTAGTCCCTTTCGTAGCCATGAAAATAGGGCACCTCCCCGACCTAACTAAGGGAGTGCCATTAGATCCGAGATGGGAGGGGCTAAAGACCTCCCAAATTGTCCGGAAGGACGTCCATCAAGCCACTGAAAACCTCCGAGGGGCGCCAATCACCCCCCTGGCTAAGGAGGTTTACACAATGCCTTCTGAAGCATTGATTGAGGCAGTGGTCAAGCTGGCGGTTGTGGTAAGTTGTTTCTTGAGCTGTTGCCCCTCAGTCTTTTGCTTCTCTTTCTTTTTCACTAATTGTCTATATTTCCTCCCTGCAACACATTCACTATCTGATGGGGCTGGTCGATCGAGTTCAAGACTTGGGGGTTGTCGTCTCCAAACAAGCCGAAGAGATCGATCGATTGTTGGCAGAGAATGACCAGCATAAACAAGTGGTTGACCTGCAGTTGGAAGAGAGGGTGGCCCAATTAGAGGTGCAACTCGGTGCCGAGAAGGAGCGGGCTAAGGGCCCACAAAAGCGCAACACCTCCTATGCCGAGCAACTAAAGGCAATACGTGACAAGTATCACACCATGGAGGACAACCTGCTGAAGCATGAGGCTGAAATAATGGAACTGAAGGTGCAGCTCAGTGAGCGAGATCGCCACATCATAAAGCTGGAGGAGCAGCTCAAGGCTGAGGCAACACTACTGCCAAAGAGGGAGACTAAGGCGGTCACTCGATATAAGACCTTGATCGGGTTCAATAAGGGGTTGCTGTGTTCGGGTTACTCCTCATTCCAATATGGCTACCTCCTTGCCCTCGCGCGCTTCAAAGCAAAACATCCCGGGCTGGAGGTGGAGGAAGACCCGTACACTGACCATCCGGAGGACAAGGACGTATCGGTGCAACTAGAGGTGCCCTTCAATTACAATCCAACTGACTCCTTTATTAACGTAGGCACTTTAGGCACCTTGGCCGCACAAACCCCCTCGACTATCGCTCTCGCCCTGGATGCTCCTCGAGCAATCGAGTAATATGTTTCCTTTTGTTTGTTTTTATCTTTAGTTTTTGTGAGTCGGATTTCTTCTACGTTGAAAGCTGTAAAGACCTGAATCATATACTATAACTTGTCCTTCTATAAGTGAAAGTTCCTCGTATTTCATTTACAAGTTATTTATTGATGCATCCATCATATTTCAGTTACAAATCTCTTGTACAAGTTCCTCGGTTAGTTCGCTCATCGTTTGAGGCCCGACATAAGGGGTAGAACTTTTTTAAGTTTGATATGTTTCATGTACTTGGGAGCAATGTCCCTCTTGTCGTCTCAAGTCGGTAAGTTTTGTCTCAGACCACGTCAATGACTTGATATGGTCCTTCCTAATTCGGTGCCAGCTATCCTTTAGAGCGAGTCGTGTCACTTATTTTCACCTTTCGAAGGACTTAGTTACCAAGCCTAGTACTTTAGGGATAGACACATTTGTTGTAAAGCTTGGTGACGACTTTCTTGTAGTTGAGCATCTTGAAGTGTGCCTTGGCTCAGACTTCATTATTATGGTCTAGATTTGCTCGAAGTCCCTTCTTAGAATGACCTCATCATAGCACTCGACTCAAGAGATCGGGAACACCATCTTGAGAGGTAATTTGCCTTTGTGTCGAATGCCAAGCTAAAGGGTGATTCGCTTGATCTGATCTTTGGAGTCATCCGAGAGGCCCATCAGATGTTGGTCAGCTCCTCTTCCTAAATACCTTTTGCGCTAGCGACCTGTTTCTTGAGTCCTTTCAATATGGCTCGGTTTGTCAACTTGGCCAGTCTATTGGTTTGGGGGTGGGCCACTGAGTTGAACCTTAACTGAATGTCGTAAGATTAGCATAATTCTTTGAACTTTGTATTGTTGAACTAGTGATGTAGAACATAGTAGAGAGAAAGCAAGAACAAGATAACAAGAGAGGAGTGAGATTATAAAGGAGATTAAGAGATTAGAAGAGAGAAGTTGCAATTCATTTAATTCAAATCTGAAGTGATTTATCCATTGACAAACTCCACTATTTATAGGGGTTTAGGTGCCTTGGTATAATCAATAAAGTCAATAATTCCTAAGAATAATCTCTTAGGGAACTTGTATGCCTTTTAGAATCTCGAAGACAAATGTGGCTTCTAGGATACCTAAATAGTAAAGAGTGTACTTAATACAAGAGCACACTTAATAAAGTAGAGTTCTTAGGTTAATACCAAGAAAGATCTAAAAGACTTTTCAGTTTTGCATACAACTCTTAGAGTTTCCATGCTAAATAATTGATGACATTTTGTTGATTTCTTTGCCTAGAATAAACTCTTCTGAATTACTTTATAAAGCTATATGGTTCTCCATCATTTTCCCCCATTGGAAAAAAGTCTTCTCTAATCTCAATCCTTTCTTTCTATCTTGCTCTCTTGCTTCTCTCTACTTCTCTCTACTTTGTTCTACATCAATTTGGTCTCATTATTACTTATTAGAAATGATAACTCCTAGAATCTTGAATCGGGTAATGATGTATAACTATACGAAACCCTCGTGATGGATGCAAGCGGCTAAACTTCAACCCACTTTATGAAGTAGTCCACCTTGACTATAATGAACTTGCATTGTCCCAAGGCCAGTAGGAAGGGGCTGAGGAGGTCCATGCCCCATTATGTGAAAGGCTAACCGTAGTTGATCCTGACGGGTATCACTAGCTGATGCTGGACTTGAGCAAACCTCTAGCATTAGTCACACTTTTGGGTGTGGGAGATTGCATCCTTTCTGAGCATCGACCAGTAGTACCTTGTCATAACCTTGAAGGCGAGCATCCGATCGTCGATGTGCTATTTGCATATTTTCTCATGCACCGCAACCAAGACATGTTCATCCTCCTACGACGTCAGACATCTTAGGAGAGGTTAGTTAAAGGACCTGAGATATAGGCTATCATTTATGATGCAATACTGGGCTTGGTGGTATTTGACTTGTTTCGTCGAGGAACAGTCAGTCGGGAGCATGTTGTCCCATTTGTATCGCAAGATATTGTCCATCCAACAAGACTCATCTTCGGTTTGGGAAACTTTCAGGGCGCCAATATGTTAGGACTTTAGCTAAGAGAGTCCTAATTGAGAGGGACATTCATGTAAAACCTACCTAAGCCGACCCCTATTAAAGACGTGAAGTGGCCGGCTAGGGTTAGGAGGTTATTTCTTAGAGAAGAATAAGGAGTTGTAAAGGAATAGGAGTGTTGAGTAGGAGTCTTATTAGGAGTTGGTTAGAAGTAGGAGTCTTGAGTAGGAGTCATATTAGGAGTTGGTTAGAAGTAAGAGTCTTAAGTAAGAGTCATATTAGGAGTTAGGGTTTAGAAGCCCTATAAATAGTCATGTATTCCACCTCTTTTCATAAGCAATAGATGAATCTTTTCTGCAGCCTTTAAGCAGCAACTTGGAGGGAGGAACCCCTATAGAGTTCCAAGAAGGCCGATCCCCTAAAGAGATCAATCCCAAGTCTAGAATCTGCAAGGGTTCTAACACCTGGTATCAGAGCAGCGTTCTTGGCGTCTCGCTGCCCTTCCACAACCATCCATCAACCCTCCACAACCACCCAAAGCAATTCCCATAATTGCTTAAGAGATCGTTGCCAAATTCCCGTCATCTCTACCACCACGGATCATCCTTTGATCTCCCCGTGAATTGCAACAGGTTCTGGTTTTCTACCTTACTGCTGCTGCAATTTAGTTATTCTTATTTGAAAATCCCAAAAAAATTATTCCTATATTGCTGCATAAACTTTTCGTCATAAAGTTTTCATCTCTACGACGAAAGATACATTGCAGAATTTCAACCGTATAGCACCGTCTGTTTGATCTTGTTACTATGTTTTTTTATCCAAATCTCTACGAAATTTTTATGACATCTTTGACATTTCCTAACAGCAGATTTCCTTTAGTTTTGTCAAAAAATTCTCAATATAAACCATTGATATTTTACATCTAATCTGCTATACTTGAAAATCTGCACTGTAAAATTTCAGCCGCATAGCACTATTTGTTTGATTTTGATACTACGTTGTTTCTATCCAAATCTCTACGAAATTTTTATGATAGCTTTGACACTTCCTAACAGTAGAATTTCCTTTGGTTTCATCAAAAAATTCTCAATATAAATCACTGATCTTTTACGTCCAATCTGCTATATTTAAAAATCTGTGCTGCAGAAAATTTCAGCCGCATATTGTTGCCTTAACCCATCTATTTGCAATCTTTTTTGAATGAAATTTCTTATACACTTCATAGATCATTTTGGCTTCCATCTATGATTGATCTATTAAGAAATTCATCTCTAAAAACGATTTTGTGTTGCTGCAAATTTTTGTCGTAACCCGCTGAAATTTCTCGACGAGAATTCTGCAATCGCAACTTGCACCAATTTCCTTGCTGTTATACTACCGAAATTTTCTTGATTAAATTAGATATCCTTGCTATCAAATAAACTGTGATTTTGCTATCAATTCCCTCCTCAATTCTCTCAAGTTTTTGGTGGCAATTACGTCGAGAAACCGTTGTTTCTTCGACGATAATTCTACTCTTACAAGACAGCACATACTTGCTGCAACTTTCACTTATTTCTATCAAACTTTTGCTACCATCTACCATAAATCCAAAACTTTCATCTACAGTCCTAAAACTCCACCAAACCACACCCTCAAACTGCACCCAAAATAGCCACAAAACAAGCCTAAACTGTAGCCTACATCCACCGATCTACCAACCCTTTCGACCATCACCTCTCTCAACCAATACATGCCTTTAACCCGACAACAAAAGAGAGATCTTAACATCACGATTTGGCGGCATATACTATGACATATGAGGAGATAATCAATGCTAAATTCAAAGCCTTCGAGGCGCGAATGGAGGATAAGATTCGGACGCTCTTTACCGAGCTCAGATTGGGCCGACCACTAAGCCCGAAGAAATCACATCAAGGAGAGAGCTTTGCCCAATCACACCAAGCCCAAAGATATGACTTCTAAGAGAGGGGAAGCTCTATGACCAACCCCAACTATCCATGCATGAGAGTGGATTTCCCTAGATGGGAAGAAGGAGACCCGATTGGTTGGATCTCGCGCGCGGAGCGATATTTTCGGTACCATAAAACCGCGGATGCATCTATGGTGAAAATTGCAGCTATACATCTTGAAGGGGATGCTATATAGTGGTTTGACTGGTTTGAACATACTTATGGAGTCCTTTTATGGCGACAATTCAAAGAAGGACTGCTGATCCGCTTCAAACCAACCGATTATGAGAATATTGATGGACAACTAGCAAAGATCCGACAAACCTCTACCATTCAGGAGTACCAAACAAGGTTTGAAAGGTTATCTAATCAAACTTGTGATTGGTCTCAAAAACAGCTATTGAGGACCTTCATTGAGGGCTTGAAGCCGGAGATCCGAGGAGAAGTTAAAGCGCGATAACCATATACGCTTATGGCAGCCATCTCTTTCGCACGACATCAAGAGGAGCAATTGAACCATGAAGCTCAAAGGACTAGGGTCGCTCCTCAACCAGTAATATTGAAGCCCTCAGCCCCCCCTACTATCGACCAAGTCCCTACACCAAAGAGGTTAATAAGAGAAGAGTTTCGGGAGCGATATGCGAAGGGGTTATGTTGGCATTGTGACGAGCCGTGGAGCCGTGAGCATCGTTGTAGTAAAGGGAGACTTCTTATGATTGAACCAATAGAAGAAGAGGTCATTAAACATCCAGAAGAGAGCCTTGAACATGAAGAAGAAGAGCCACAACCGACCGAAGTTACGGTACATACACTAGCCAGCTACTCAAACCCGCAAACGATGAAAGTTGGAGGCCTTCTCAAATAACAACCGATCACTGTTCTCATCGACACGGGCAGTACTAATAACTTTCTAAACAGTAAGGTTACTATCCAGATAGCCTTACCTATCGAGAATTGCAACAGGTTTGACGTTAAGGTCGCCGATGGATGGATTTTGAAGTATGATCGTAGGCGCCCGCAAGTGAAACTGTTGCTGATCATGAGGCCTTACCAAGAGATAATTGCATATTTCTTCTTTCTCCCTCTTGATGATCATGAGGCCATGCTCATAATTAAATGGTTGACGACATTAGATGATATTTCTTGGAATTTTATGCAATTAATTATGAAATTTTACAGTAAGGAGAAACAGGTGATACTGAACGGGAAACGTGGGGGCGACGTAACGACGATTTGCACACAACAAATGGAGAAGGTTTTGCATAAAGCATACAGCAGATTTTTGGTACAACTTGAGCAGCAAACTAAGGGAGAGCCAATAGAATTTGAAGATCCAAACCTACTTCCTTTGCTTGCTGAATTTTCAGATATATTTGACGAACCGTACAACCTACCTCTTACCCGTCGGCATGATCATTATATAACGATTCTTTCAGGCAAACCTCCAGCAAATACTCGGCCATATCAATATCTACATCTCCAGAAGGATGAAATAGAAAGGATTGTAAAAGAGATGCTCGAAACAGGAGTTATTCGGCCAAGTTGCAACCTCTATTCTTCACCGGTGCTACTTGTACGCAAGAAGGACGGAATATGGCGATTATGTGTTGATTACCGAGCTCTCAATGGCATAACCATCAAGGATAAATACCCTATTCCAGTAGTAGATGAGTTGCTAGATGAAAGGGAGCACAAATCTTCACAAAGCTGGACCTTCGATCCGGGTATCATTAAATACGAGTATGCGAAGAAGACATGCCGAAAACCACCTTTTGAACACACAACAACCACTATGAATTTTTGCTTTCTTCAAAAGAAGGTGGAATATCTTGGGCATATCATATCAGAGGAAGGTGTGGTAGTAGACCCTTTCAAAATTGGAGCAATGCAAAACTGGCTAACCCCGAGGAACATAAAATTGCTACATGGCTTTCTGGGTTTAATAGGCTACTACTGCAAGTTCGTGAAAAACTATGGAGAGATCAGTGCACCACTTACTTCCTTACTGAAAAAAAATGTCTTCCAATGGTCAGACAGAGCCTCCGCTGCCTTCGACAAACTTAAGGTAGCCATGACGACGACGCCGGTGCTAGTACTACCAGATTTCAGTCGACCCTTCATTATTGAGGCCGATGCATCTAGAGTCGGAATGGAGTCATTCTCATTATTGAGGCCGATGCATCTAGAGCCGGTGCTAGTGTCACCTTGGGCTTCATTGGTAAATCAGGTGGCAAAGTCCGATAGCAGCTTACCCTTTGTATGTCAGCTTCCCAAGAGGGTAGTGGTCTAACGTCGAGGGTGCACGTTCCCAGCAAAGTGCTCCTCGAACTCTCTTGCCAATTAAGCGAAGGTACTCACTTGGAGGGGTTTTAAGCGGGTGTACCACTACCACTTTTAGGCCGCACCTTTTAGGATTGTGGGGAAGGCTTAGCACATCATGGCGCCCAAAGTGCCATACAACATCATTTGGATATAGAATGCTGATACATGCTTTGTGGGATCTGCCTTTCCATTGAATGCTTCTAGATTCGATAACTAGAAGCTCAAGTGGACCAATTCCTCCTTAATCTGTCAAGTAAAGAGGGACTCGATCAAGGTGAAGTCTACGGGGTTCCTAGTTCTTGTCATATGGAACTCGTGGTGCAGGTCCTCAAGGCATTGGTCCATTTGCTGGAGCTATGCCAGGAGGGTGTCTTCTGAGTTCACCAACTAGGCCTCGGACTCAAGCATTATTGATTACGGGTGGTAGGGTTCGTTAAACTTGACAATAGAGGACCAAGGCAACCCCTTAGCCAAAAGGTTGGTTGGCCAAGGAGGCTCTTGGGCAACCTATGACTGGGTCGATCGAGGCACTTAGGCAAGCGTTTGTGGTGCGACAAACTGTTGCAGTGGAAGGGTTGGCATCGACTGCGCCAATTGAGGTAACATGGGGACGACAGATTGTATCATGAAGACCTTAGTCAGGTCCAACATCTGGATCAGGGTCTCTATTGACAAAAAGAGACTAGGATTGTCAAACAACTGCCAGTATTGTATTGGTGTTTGTGTTGAGGTGGATGTGTAAAGAGTTGGAAACGTTGGTTGTTGTCCACTTTGGGTGAAGGTGCTATGAGTCGATTACGGAGCACCCTCAATCGAAGACCTTAGTCAGGTCCAACATCTGGATCAGGGTTTCTATTGACAAAAAGAGACTAGGATTGCCAAACAACTGCCAGTACTGTATTGGTGTTTGTGTTGAGGTGGAAGTGTAAAGAGTTGGAAACGTTGGTTGTTGTCCACTTTGGGTGAAGGTGCTATGAGTCGATTACAGAGCACCCTCAATCGAATGCTCATTGAGCGGGTTGGCAAAATGGCATTCTTGCAATATGGGCCCTCCTTCTAATGCCAAAATGATGTGATAGATGTAGGTGACGCTCCAATCAGCTCAACTTAGTTTAGAGCCTTGTGCACAAGAGATTCGAGATGGTTGAGGTGATTCGGATGTCCACCGAGGAGTCGACCTGCACGAGACCTAGGTTGGGTGGTGTGGCCGACTTGGTCCTTCCAATGCTCGTGTTAGTATTGAGGTGGGTAGTGGAGTCAAGGGTAAATAGTAACTCACATGGATAACAGTAAATTGATGTGCTTTATTGTAGGCTAGGCCCTGGGGATATTCTGTAGTATGGGCAGAATATTCCCCCTTGAGTCCATTATTGTAGCTATGCTTGGGTTAGTGCCATCTTGGTTGGGTCTCACACCTCTCGCTGGCCGGGCATCTTCTTAATTGTAGCTATTACTTTTAATTTGACTTTTGGTGGATTTTCTTACTTTGAGCTTGTATTTTCTTGACGATAATATGAATGGCGTACTTTTGGACTGGTTAAGCTTGGTGTTGAGCTTACAATATAAGAGGGTAATATAAGTAATATAGACTGTATTAAGACAAATAATTAAAACCATTATATTTATTGATTTAGCATGAGACATTCTGTGTGTTAAAGGTGCGTAGTATCATCCTGTTAGGTTTATCCTTTTAGGTAACAAACCCTTAAACTGATGATAGGTGTTAATTCCACTAACGATCTCCATGAAATGGGACTTCTAATCCCTCAGTTTCAAGTGTATTTTAGCAGCACCAAGATTCTTGTTTTTATGATAATAACCATGCTAAGACATGATGGATGTGATATACATTTCAGACATGCCAAATATGAAGTCATAGGCCACAAAGAGAAAGAAGAGAAAAGAGAAAAACCAAGAAAAGCATAAAAAGAGCCACATTTTGGACAGTATGTATAGTTGTATACAATATACAAGAAAAGAATGTGCAGTACGTATATCACATATGGGACGTGGTGGTCTGACATGAAATGGTGGAACAATGAAATATGACATGTTATTGGTTAATTTATATAAAATCATGATACTTGCATATGATTATGCTTTGTTTTTCTTATATAATTTCCTTTTAGTCATACATCCTACACCTATTTGGCTCTATCTATTATGAGGGATGCCTTTTTGTTGAGTACATTTGTATAAATATTACTCCCTCTCCTCGCTGCAGGAACTCTTTTCACTGGATCTGATGACTCTGATGAAACCAGTGGGTGAGATGATATTTATTTAAATTATAGAATTAGAAATGTAGTTATAGTTAAACGGTATAGTGTGTTTTCATATTGTTACAAAATTTTTAATGGTTATTCTTTAGTTGATATGCTATGTCTTTATTGCTTCATCATCTCTCTATGTGTGTTATGATGTGCATATGCTTTTTGATGATATGCATATTTTTTTTATTATTCATGTTATACCTTAGTCAGTGATTTAAAAAGCGCTAGGCGCTAAGGTCCAAAAACGCCCGAAGCGCTAGGCGCTTGCCCAGGCGCTCGCCCGAGCGAAGCGAGACGCTAAAATATAAAAATATATAATATAATTAATAAATATAATTATTTAAAATTTTAAATAAAAATATGCTTTTAAATTAAGAAAATCTACGATACAAAATCATAATGTCACATTAACAAAAAGTTTCAAAATTCAAAACAATAAAATTTTACATCAAAATAAAAATTAACAACATTAAAATCAAAATAATATATTATTAATCTATTAACAGTATTGAAAATTAATAATTTCAAAATTCAAATAAACTTAATATTAAGAGTATACTGTATACTGAGCCTGACGGAGAAACGAGGAAGCAGCGGCGAGCGGCGGTAGCGGCAGCAAGAAAGGGAAAGGGAGTGGGAGGCGCGAGCAGCGGGAGGGCTCGCGGGAGTCGCGAGCAGCGGGAGGGCTCGCGGGAGTCGCGAGCAGCGGGAAGGCTCGCGGGAGGCGCGAGCAGCGGGATGGCTCGCGGGAGTCGCGAGCAGCGGGAAGGCTCGCGGGAGGTGCGAGCAGCAGGAGGGCTCGCGGGAGGTGCGAGCAACGACAGCGACGAGCAACTGCAGCGGGAACAGGAGCAACGAGCAGCGAGATCGGGAGCGGCAGCGGGTTAGGATTGGGTAAGGGTTATATCGGTTTAGTTGGTTCGATTGAACCAACTAACAACCGAACCAGGACCGAACCAGACCTAAAATCCTGGTTCGGTCACTTGGTTTACCCAAGCGCTCGCCCGAAGCGCCCAGCGCCTGGGCTCGGGCGAGTGCCCAGGCGGCGCCTGTTTGAAGCGCGTCGCCTGGGACATTAGCGAGGCGCTCGGGCCTCGCCTCGCCTCGCCTCGCCCGAGCGCCTAGGCGAGCGCCCGAGCGCCTCTTTCAATCACTGACCTTAGTTTTTATGGGATGACCATATTGTTCTAAGAATTTTGGCTAACAGTTTACATCTCATGATAACTGTTGGGTTCTTGTCTCATACTTGGTTTTGGTGCATGACAAAAAAGGGGTCAAAAAAAGATGCATATTCATCCAGCCATAGAGGAGACCTACATTTCTTTGAAAGTGTATATAATATATAGACACTTTTATAAGAGCTAGAGTTTATGCAAGATGGAAATCCCAATGTACAGTTGAGTGACAAAAATATTCTTGGCAGGATATTATTCAATGACTTATCTTGATCTTCAGCTAATCAATGTGAGAGAGAAACTTATTGAATGTCATATGGCCTTCCTCACCCTAGAAGAGGTTTTGAAATGATCTTCTTTTTCTCTTTGGAACTACATTTTCCTTACTCCTACACATATTTATCTAAAATCAAGGAATGATTACTTTTATAGCCATTTCTTCACAACCAAATATGTTTTGAGAAGCCTTAATTATTGTCTTTGCTTGCAAAATAATTTATGGCAATTCACTTTTAGGGTAGGATATGATTAGGATTTACCTTTATGATACAAAAAAATATTTAATAACTAATGAGACAATAATTGAATAATATTTTTTTGGAAGGTAATATCCCTTGGGCTTTTCAGTTTTCTAATTTGTTGTAGTGAAGAGATAGTTCTCTGTTTGTCTCAAAGAGTAATCCTGTTAATTTCATTTTCAAGTGTCTAAACAATTTGGTTGAATGGAAGGGAACAGATGGAGTCTGGCTGAGGGTGAAATTTCCGCTGCTGCTAGTGGGAGCTCTGCTGACTGGAGGACCCAACTTCAGCCCAAGGCACGCCATATGATTGTAAATCAGATGTAAGTGGATTATACCTTTCTCTTAAATTTTTCTTCTTTTTTATTTGCTTTTAAAGATTATTAATGATGTGACTGTGGATCACCACAATGGATCATGAATTTGATAGATAAGTTGTCGATGTTGGGTTAGATTAGGATGCCTCTGTTGCTTGGATGTGAAATTTTGATGCTTTTGCAAAAACATCTTTTGTCATTTGTGAAGTTTTAATTATGATCTTCTTCTTTCAAGAGTGAATTTTTTTCTTCAGGGAGGAGAAATATTTCATTCATATATCAATCTACTGAATCTCATCTACTTCGGATTCCCCATTTGGTATTCCATTTTTCGTTATTCATATATTGAGTGAAATGCACCCCATTAAAATAGTTACGATACACCAGAGATACACAATTTGACTGGTACATATTACAATGGTGATGTCACGGCACCTTAACTGTCCTACTTTGCTATATGAGACATATTCTTCGAGCTCTCCTTTTGGTAGGTAGATTCAACTTGTAAAGAACTTACAGAGTTGCTTTTTAAAAACCAAACCATTTTTGACCATCCATTTTATCTATATCTTTGGTTCTTGGTTTAGTCTTACCTATTCTGAAATCCTTGGATCTGGAGGTTTTCCTTTCCTTGAGTTCTAAATAGGAATCTTTGTGAATTCTGCTCTCACAAAGTAAAGTATTTAATTAGGACCCTGGGAACCATAGATTGCTTGGGAAGTTAATTCATATTATAATGAATTCAAATATAGGCTAAGTTGATCGTGCTAAGAGGAACTTTCTTATGTACTATTGCTATGACACAAGAAATTCCCCTCATGATTTTTATGGATCGGATGTTGACATATAATTTATACCTCTTCATTTATTTCTCAACCACTGTGTTAGTTATGTTTAAAACCCCATCAGATACCTTTTCTTAGTTCATAAGAACCCTTTTCCCTCAGTTTTCCATCATGTATCTTTATGAAATTGATAGCACTGGCACTGATATTAAAGAAATTCATCTTTAGAAGTCCTGTTTTGTAATTTGAATCTTCGTTCAATCATTGTCTTTAGGAATTGAATATGTCTCAGGGTTCAATTTGTTCAATCTGGACAAATTCTATGTTCTTGCACATAGGTTAGATGGTTCTTATCCTTCTATCACCTATCATCCTATTGTTTCTCAAAATTTCTTCTGTTCAAAATTTTTGTTGTATTATTTCAATGTATCTGTTTGTAGACACGAGATTTTGAAGAGGCACCTACCGTTCCCTGAACCTGTGGATTCGAATCAACTTCAGAACGTTGCTGCTCGGCTCGAGGAGGCGATATTCAATGCAGCTCATAATCAGGTACATTTTATTAGACTGACTTCAAATTCAGTTGTTCTAAATGACTACTCTGAGTCTGATTTTACTAGGATGACATTTCCATCCAGTAGATGTGTGTTCAACTGTTTGTTATGGGGGCATTTGCTTCTTGTCTGATGATAATCAATACTTCCGTATTTTTTTGTTTCTTTGTTGGTGTGTGTAATTAAATCACAGATTCTTCTGTTTGTGAAACTTTCATCCTTCAAGAAATATATGTTACTTGCAAGCCGTAGGCTAACTAAACTGCACTTGTGTTAATACACTCTGTAGATGCATTATTATAAGCATTTTGACTGGCTAACTTTGGCCCCTACTTTTCTTCGTCCTTGTATATGTTAACTAAACTGCACTTGTTTTTTTTTTTTCCTTTTTCTTTCCTGTTTTTGTTGCTGTAAAAGTAAGACTTTGAAGAAGCACTCTTCTAACTCTTATTTTCTCAGTCAGAGTATTTGAGGAAAATTTCTCTGAAAATGCTCTCAGTGGAGAGTAAAACTCAGCATTCTGCATCAATCAACACTTCAGTGTCCAACAACAACAACCAAAATCCTACAGATCCAGGTACTTAAAAGTTGAGTTCCTTTTTGTCACAAATGAGGTATTCTGAATAATTGATATGACATTTTAGTTGGAATATGGAAGTCAATTTTCCCTTTTTGAGTATATTAATTTTGTTCTTTTTTCTTGTAAAGACGAAGCATTAATTGCTCATGTATATTACTGAATTGAACTCTTTATTTCTTTGCTTCTGCTCAAGAATATCTTCCTGTGTTCTTTACTGCCAGCTTGGTAGGGCTGAAACCTGCTGGTAGTCTACAGGAACCGATTGTCCATTATGACTAATCAGGTTATTGACGGGGTTTTGGCACTCTGATTTTTCTGCCATGTGTGTCCCATCTTATTTTTTTTTGCTCATTTTTGAAATGTACTGCCTCCGATACATTTTCTTTGTTGGATTTCTGAAAAGGTGCTTATCGTGTTGACGTGGACATATTTTTTTCCTAATTTATTGCATTTTTCCTCATCCTTCCAAAAATTAAATCTTGATTTAATTATTTAGTTCTGTTTCCAATCTCTGATTTGAATGAACCAAGTTCCATAGTTTCCTTTTTCTGAACTCTAAATTGTGAAGCTGTTTCCCATCAGCTTTTAGTGAATTGAGTAAGGCAAATCCTTTTTTATTGTTTTAGGCCTATTTGGAGGTTGGGTCTAGTTTAACTCAATAGTTTTGCATTAGTGAATAGGTTGTCGCTCTCACTAGCTGGTTTTATGCTTATTCTGAATATATAAATAAAGATGTTTTTGTGTTTTTTTTCATAAAATCTTCAGTCAAGCATGCTATTTATGAAAGTTCACGAGCTGCTATAATATTATGGATGAATTGTTTGATTTAGTTTGGCATATAAAACAACAATAGAAAATCATAGAATAATAATATTATGTGTTATGATCTAGTGAGATGTTTGATAGTTCAATGTGAAAATAAATTGGAATTTATTGTAAATGACAACAGCATATGTGATTGATTAATTAATTGTTTCTACTAGAACTACAAATTGATGTACCTTATTAAGAACTGTGTATTGTAACATAACATTCTTTCTGGAATATGAAAGGACAAATAATATTTGTGACCTCTTTTTTTCAATAGGGTTCATTAGATTTTAGAATACTTGTCGACTCGATGGTATGCACAAATTATTTCTTCTTAAATGGACATTCTATCTTGTGGTAGTCCTAATTCTGTTCTTTTAATTTGCTTATACTTTTTAAATTTAGTCTTTAGAAGCAAAAACTGGCTTCTCAAGGCCTGTAAATGATTGTCTAATTAAATGAATCACAATGGTGATCCAAAGGGACATGTCTAAAGCCTCTTTACCGAGAAGTTTGTAGTTGTATGGGCTTTATTTTTGTAGCTTGAAGAATATGATTTGTGCAAAAGGTCAACCGCAGTTGATCAAGCTGACGGGTATCACTAGCTGATGCTGGACTTGAGCAATCCTCTAGCATTAGTCACACTTCTGGGTGTGGGAGATTGCGTCCTTTCTGAGCATCGACCAGTAGTACCCTGTCATAACCTTGAAGGCGAGCATCCGATCGTCGATGTGCTATTTGCATATTTTCTCGTGCACCGCAGCCAAGACATGTTCAGCCTCCTGCGATGTCAGACATCTTAGGAGAGGTTAGTTAAAGGACCTGAGATATAGGCTATCATTTATGATGCAATACTAGGCTTGGTAGTATCTGACTTGTTTCGTCGAGGAACAGTCAGTTGGGAGCATGTCGTCCCTTTTGTACCGCAAGATATTGTCCATCCAACAAGACTCATCTTCAGTTTGGGAAACTTTCAGGGCGCCAATACTCCTTGAAGACAGCATCTCGACCTGCATGCGGTCTTCCTTCGTTGTTCGAGTCGAGGCCAACCTTGCTAATGCATTCGCTTGTGAGTTCTCTTGATGCACCTAAAAGATTTCAAATTTAGAGAAACGAGGTGTTAGCTTTTGTACCTAACAAGGTACTTCGCCATTGTTGCATCTTAAGCCTCGAAGTTACCCAAGAATTCGTTCACCATCAGCTGGGAGTCGTTATAGATCGTTAGCTCTCGAATGACGAGCTCCTTAGCTTATTGAACATGGGACAGGAAAGCCTCATACTTTACTTCATTGTTGGAAATCTTGAATATGACGTGGAGAGCCTACTTGTAAATATGCTTGATTGGGCCTCTAAGGACAAGACAAGCTCCTTCGCCCTCGGTAGTAACTAACTCGTCAACAAATAGGTCCACACAATTCGAGAAACTTTCGTAAGTTCAGCATTTGAAATGTTTCAGCTATATCGACCAAGTGTGCATCAGTTGTTTTATTTTCCATAATCATGTTGTCCATATAGGCTTCGACGTTCCTCCCCTTATGGTCTTTGAACATCTTGTTAATATTCTTTGATATGTTGCACCCGTGTTTTTTTAGTCCGAAGGGCATAACTTGGTAGTAGTACGACCCTTGGTTGGTGATGAAGGAGATGTATTCTTGGTCATCAGGTGCCAGTCACATTTGGTTATATCCTGAGAAGGTGTCTAAAAATGTAACTTATGCCTCAAGGTGGCGTCTATCAATTGATCAATCCGAGGGAGGGGGTAGCTGTACTTTGCCAGGTTTTTAATTTTGTACTGTACCGAATGGTACGGGTAGTATGTACCGGTCCGCTATCTTATTGGCACGCGGACCGCTCGTTACCGGATGGTACTAGATTTTTGGCCCTATATCGGGCGATACGGGGCTGTTTCGACCATTACCGACTTGTATCGGGAAGTGCCAGTTGATTTCGACAATCACCAACCTGTATTAGGCGATAACGGTCGAAACCAATCGTTACCGATTTATATCGATTTTCAAACGGTCAATTTGACCATTGGAGGCATCTTAAAGTGTTTTTAAACCCTTTCCTCCCGCCTCTTTCAATCCATTTCACTTTCACGCTCTCTTAAGCTCTCTCAAACTCATTTTTACTCATAATTTCTCTCTTATTCTCACATTTTCACTCTCTTAAACTCAACAAAGCAATGGTTTGACTATTTAAAACAGACCAAAATTGCTAATCTTCCACAAGGCTACTCCTAAAAGCCCAAAAAAGATATGTAGCACTATTCTTACCTAATTTATATTAGTTTTGCTAAAACTATACTAAATGTATATTTATTTCTAACTTTAAAACTCTATCCTAACTTTATTTTCTATTTTTAAGGTATTTTCGGAGGGCTAAATGCCTATTTTAGGCGTACCGCTCGGTATGTCAGTATATACCATACCGAGCAAGGCTTGATATGCCGGTATAATATGAAATTAAAAACCTTGGTCCTTTAGATAAGTTTTCTTCAAGTTGGTATAATTAACGTACATCCACCACTTTTTATTAACCTTCTTAACGAGTACAACATTAGCTAGTCACTGTGTGTATTGTAATTCGGAAATAAAACCAACACCTAACCACTTATCTACTTCGATGTTGATGACCTACTAGCTATTGGGTGCAAACTTGCGTGACCTTTATTTGATTGGTCAGGCCTCTAAAAAGATGTTCAAATGGTGCTAAGCTACATCTGAGTCCATCCCAGGCCATGTCCCTTGGGGACCAAGCAAAGATCTTTGCATTAGCCCGTAAGAAGTTTATTAGTTCCACTCGACTGGACTCGAGTAGAGCCGACCCGATCTTCATTGTTCGATCAGGTTGAGCCTGGTCTAGTGGCACTTCAAGAAGGGTCTTGATCAACTCAGGTGGGGCACTAGCTTCATGCCGCCCCTGGGATCCATCAGCAGCACCTCGAGCCGGAGTTTCTTCGAAAAGGACATCACGGTTAGGCAGCATTTGCAGGACTCCCTTGGATTGCTCTTTAATTCCCTGACTCCAGACCTTGTCGGGAATTTCATGGACATGTGGTAGGTTGACATCATCGCCCAAAGTCTATTCAACGTCAGTTGACCAATGATGGCATTGTACATTGAGGAGATGTCGAACACCATAAATTTAGTCAGCATTGTCTTAGAATTAGGCTCCATGCCGAAGGTCACATGGAGATTGATGATGTTGAGGGGTGAGATGGAGTTGATGAACCTCGTGAGATAAGAAGACATCGAGGTCAAATTGTTAGTAGTCAATCCGAACTTTTAGTAGTCAACCCTAGCTTGTGAAAGGCATCAAAATAAAGGATGTTAGCGGAGCTACTTGTGTTGATTATGACCCTCTTGACTAGGGTGTTGATCATTCTAACAAGGATGACTACGGCGTCGTCATGGTTGGGGTCGAAGTGCTCTACCTACTCCTCTTTGAAGGTTATTTCCGTGTCACTTTCTATCGTTCGATGCTTCTCTGTTGCAGCTTGGGCATAGGCCTTCCCGTTAGATGAGCTATCCCCACTTGATGTCGGTTCACCAATGATTATGTCGATCTACTTCTCCATTGGGCCCTCTAGTTTCGAGGATGGCTCGTCTCCTTCGAATGAAACACTCAAGGTGCCCTCAACGAATAAGTTCTTCGATTTGCTCCTTGAAGTCGAGGCAGTCTTTAGTGTCATGCTCGTGGTCTTGTTGGAACCAATAGAATTTGGATCTATCTCTTCTTCTCGACAGAAAACTCATAGGGCGAGGGTCTTGCAGCAATTCCTTCTCTCTGATTTATATGATCACTCCAGTGCACGACATGTTGAGAGGGGGAAGGTTGACTCTCAACCAAAGTCTTGCTCGATTGAGAACTTTATGTCGTGAAGACCTCGGCATTGGGCACGAGTCAAGCGCTCCTACTTTAGGCACCTATGCGATTGCTTGTGCCTTTTGGCCACCATTATTTAGGTCGTGATATATTGCTTGGTCCTTCGAAGCATCTCAGGTATGGTGGTTGGTTGTCTCTCTATCAATGACCAGAATAATCTAATGTGCCTCAGTCCCATCATAAATGCCTATACAAGGACAGAGGGGTGAGCATTAGTGTCACCTTGGTCTTCATTGGTAAATCAGGTGACAAAGTCCGATAGCAGCTTGCCCTTTGTATGTCAACTTCTCAAGAGGGTAGTGGTCTAACGTCGAGGGTGCTCGTTCCCAGCAAAATACTCCTCGAACTCTCTTGCCAATTGAGCGAAGATACTCACTTGGAGGGGTTTCAAGCGAGTGTACCACAACCACTTTTAGGCCGCACCTTTCAGGATTGCGGGGAAGGCTTAGCACATCAGGGCGCCCAAAGTGCCATACAACATCATTTGAATATAGAATGCCGCTACATGTTTTGTGGGATCTGTCTTTCCATTGAATGCTTCTAGATTCGATAACTAGAAGCTCAAGTGGACCAATTCCTCCTTAATCTGTCAAGTAAAGAGGGACTCGATCGAGGTGAAGAATACGGGGTTCCTTGTTCTTGTCATATGGAACACGTGGTGCAGGTCCTCAAGGCGTTGGTCCATTTGCTAGAGCTATGCCAGGAGGGTGTCTTCTGAGTTCACCAACTGGGCCCCGGACTCGAGCATTATTGACTACGGGTGGTAGGGTTCGTTGAACTTGACAATGGAGGACCATGGCAACCCCTTAGCCAGAAGGTCGGTTGGCCAAGGAGGCTCTAGGACAACCTATGTCTGGGTCGATCGAGGCACTTAGGCAAGCGTTTGTGGCACGACTAATTGGTGCAGAGGAGGGGTTGGCACCGACTGCGCCAACTGAGGTAACATGGGGACGACGGATTTTATCATCCTTGTCAATGTTTGAACTTATTGAGTGTGGTTCATGATGACCTCAGTCAGGTCCAACATTTGGATCAGGGTCTCTATCGACAAAAAGAGGCCAGGATTGTTAAATAACTGCCAGTACTGAATTGGTGTTTGTGTTGAGGTTGAAGTGTACAGATTTGGAAACGTTGGTTGTTGTCCACTTTGGGTGAAGGTGCTATGAGTTGATGACGGAGCACCCTCAATCGAATGCTCATTAAGTGGGTTAGCAAAATGACATTCTTGCAACATGGGCCCTGCTTCTAACGCCAAAATGATGTAATAGATGTAGGTGACGCTCCAATCGACTCAACTTAGTTTAGAGCCGTGAGCACAAGAGATTCGAGATGGTCGAGGTGATTCGGATGTCCACCGTGGAGTCAACCTGCATGAGACCTAGGTTGGGTGGTGTGGCCGACTTGGTCCTTCCAATGCTCAAGTTAGTATTGAGGTGGGCAGTGGAGGCAAGGGTAAATAGTAACTCACATGGATAACAGTAAATTGATGTGCTTTATAGTAGGCTAGGCCCAGGGGATATTCTGTAGTATGGGCGGAATATTCCCCCTTGAGTCCATTATTGTAGCTATGCTTGGGTTAGTGCCATCTTGGTTGGGTCTTGCACCTCTCGCTGGCCGGGCATCTTCTTAATTGTAGCTATTACTTTTAATTTGACTTTTGGTGGATTTTCTTACTTTGAGCTTGTATTTTCTTGATGATAATATGAATGGTGTACTTTTGGACTGGTTAAGCTTGGTGTTGAGCTTACAATATAAAAGGGTAATATAAGTAATATAGACTGTATTAAGACAAATAATTAAAACCATTATATTTATTGATTTAGCATGAGACATTCTGTGTGTTAAAGGTGCGTAGTATCATCCTGTTAGGTTTATCCTTTTAGGTAACAAACCCTTAAACTGATGATAGGTGTTAATTCCACTAACGATCTCCATGAAATGGGACTTCTAATCCCTCAGTTTCAAGTGTATTTTAGCAGCACCAAGATTCTTGTTTTTATGATAATAACCATGCTAAGACATGATGGATGTGATATACATTTCAGACATGCCAAATATGAAGTCATAGGCCACAAAGAGAAAGAAGAGAAAAGAGAAAAACCAAGAAAAGCATAAAAAGAGCCACATTTTGGACAATATGTATAGTTGTATACAATATACAAGAAAAGAATGTGCAGTACGTATATCACATATGGGACGTGGTGGTCTGACATGAAATGGTGGAACAATGAAATATGACATGTTATTGGTTAATTTATATAAAATCATGATACTTGCATATGATTATGCTTTGTTTTCCTTATATAATTTCCTTTTAGTCATACATCCTACACCTATTTGGCTCTATCTATTATGAGGGATGCCTTTTTGTTGAGTACATTTGTATAAATATTACTCCCTCTCCTCGCTGCAGGAACTCTTTTCACTGGATCTGATGACTCTGATGAAACCAGTGGGTGAGATGATATTTATTTAAATTATAGAATTAGAAATGTAGTTATCGTTAAATGATATAGTGTGTTTTCATATTGTTACAAAATTTTTATTTGTTATTCTTTAGTTGATATGCTCTGTCTTTATTGCTTCATCATCTCTCTATGTGT
Organism: Musa acuminata AAA Group; assembly: GCF_036884655.1. Lineage (NCBI taxonomy): Eukaryota > Viridiplantae > Streptophyta > Magnoliopsida > Zingiberales > Musaceae > Musa > Musa acuminata. The sequence continues at coordinate 7,220,298 of NC_088334.1, read as the reverse complement.
GTTATGATGTGCATATGCTTTTTGATGAAATGCATATATTTTTTATTATTCATGTTATACCTTAGATTTTATGGGATGACCATATTGATCTAAGAATTTTGGCTAACAGTTTACATCTCATGATGACTGTTGGGTTCTTGTCTCATACTTGGTTTTGGTGCATGACAAAAAATGGGCCAAAAAAAGATGCATATTCATCCAGCCATAGAGGAGACCTACATTTCTTCGTAAGTGTATGTAATATATAGACACTTTTATAAGTGCTAGAGTTTATGCAAGATGGAAATCCCAATGTTCAGTTGAGTGACAAAAATATTCTTGGTAGGATATTATTCAATGACTTATCTTGATCTTCAGCGAATCAATGTGAGAGAGAAACTTCTTGAATGCCATACGGCATTCCTCACCCTAAAAGAGGTTTTGAAATGATCTTCTTTTTCTCTTTGGAACTACATTGTGTTTAGTCCGACACTTATTTATCTAAAATCAAGAAATGATTACTTTTATACAAAAAAAACGTTGGTACGGTACGATACAAAAAAATATCTAAAATCAATACGGTACGCCCTGATGTACTGCCCAGTACACCGGTACCGTACCATACCGAACCCGGGTCAAAACGTCGGTACGGTACGATACAGCGAACCTTGTTTATGATACAAAAAAATATTTAATAACTAATGAGACAATAATTGAATAATATTTTTTATGGAAGGTAATATCCCTTGGGCTTTTCAGTTTTCTAATTTGTTGAAATGAAGAGATAGTTCTCTGTTTGTCTCAAAGAGTAATCCTTTTAATTTCATTTTCAAGTGTCTAAACAATTTGGTTGAATGCAAGGGAACAGTTGGAGTCTGGCTGAGGGTGAACTTTCCACTGCTGCTAGTGGCAGCTCTGCCGACTGGAGGACCCAACTTCAGCCCAAGGCACGCCATATGATTGTAAATCAGATGTAAGTGGATTATACCTTTCTCTTAAATTTTCCTTCTTTTTTATTTGCTTTTAAAGATTATTAATGATGTGACTGTGGATCACCACAATAGATCATTAATTTGATAGATAAGTTGTCGATGTTGGGTGAGATTAGGATGCCTCTGTTGCTTGGATGTGAAATTTTGATGCTTTTGCAAAAACATCTGTTGTCATTTGTGAAGTTTTAATTATGATCTTCTTCTTTCAAGAGTGAATTTTTTTCTTCAGGGAGGAGAAATATTTCATTCATATAGCAATCTGCTGAATCTCATCTACTTCGGATTCCCCATTTGGTGTTCCATTTTTCGTTATTCATATATTGAGTGAAATGCACCCCATTAAAATAGTTACGTTACACCAGAGATACACAATTTGATTGGTACATATTACACTGGAGATGTCACGGCACCTTAACTGACCTACTTTGCTATATGAGACATATTCTTCCAGCTCTCCTTTTAGTAGGTAGATTCAGCATGTAAAGAACTTATAGAGTTGCTTTTTAAAAACCAAACCATTTTTGACCATCCATTTTATCTATATCTTTGGTTCTTGGTTTAGTCTTACCTATTCTGAAATCCTTGGATCTGGAGGTTTTCCTTTCCTTGAGTTCTAAATAGGAATCTTTGTGAATTCTGCTCTCACAAAGTAAAGTATTTAATTAGGACCCTGGGAACCATAGATTGCTTGGGAAGTTAATTCATATTATAATGAATTCAAATATAGGCTAAGTTGATCATGCTAAGAGGAACTTTCTTATGTACTATTGCTATGACACAAGAAATTCCCCTCATGATTTTTATGGATCGGATGTTGACATATAATTTATACCTCTTCATTTATTTCTCAACCACTGTGTTAGTTATGTTTAAAACCCCATCAGATACCTTTTCTTAGTTCATAAGAACCCTTTTCCCTCAGTTTTCCATCATGTATCTTTATGAAATTGATAGCACTGGCACTGATATTAAAGAAATTCATCTTTAGAAGTCCTGTTTTGTAATTTGAATCTTCGTTCAATCATTGTCTTTAGGAATTGAATATGTCTCAGGGTTCAATTTGTTCAATCTGGACAAATTCTATGTTCTTGCACATAGGTTAGATGGTTCTTATCCTTCTATCACCTATCATCCTATTGTTTCTCAAAATTTCTTCTGTTCAAAATTTTTGTTGTATTATTTCAATGTATCTGTTTGTAGACACGAGATTTTGAAGAGGCACCTACCGTTCCCTGAACCTGTGGATTCGAATCAACTTCAGAACGTTGCTGCTCGGCTCGAGGAGGCGATATTCAATGCAGCTCATAATCAGGTACATTTTATTAGACTGACTTCAAATTCAGTTGTTCTAAATGACTACTCTGAGTCTGATTTTACTAGGATGACATTTCCATCCAGTAGATGTGTGTTCAACTATTTGTTATGGGGGCATTTGCTTCTTGTCTGATGATAATCAATACTTTCGTATTTTTTTGTTTCTTTGTTGGTGTGTGTAATTAAATCACAGATTCTTCTGTTTGTGAAAATTTCATCCTTCAAGAAATATATGTTACTTGCAAACCGTAGACTAACTAAACTGCAATTATGTTAATACACTCTGTAGATGCATTATTATAAGCATTTTGACTGGCTAACTTTGGCCCCTACTTTTCTTCGTCCTTGTATATGTTAACTAAACTGCGCTTGTTTTTTTTTTTTTTCCTTTTCTTTCCTGTTTTTGTTGCTGTAAAAGTAAGACTTTGAAGAAGCACTCTTCTAACTCTTATTTTCTCAGTCAGAGTATTTGAGGAAAATTTCTATGAAAATGCTCTCAGTGGTGAGTAAAACACAGCATTCTGCATCAATCAACACGTCAGTGTCCAACAACAACAACCAAAATCCTACAGATCCAGGTACTTTAAAGTTGAGTTCCTTTTTGTCACAAATGAGGTATTGTGAATTATTGATATTGCATTTTGGTTGGAATATGGAAGTCAAATTTCCCCTATCGAGTATATTAATTTTGTTCTTTTTTCTTTTAAACATGAAGCATTAATTGCTCATGTATATTATTGAATCGTACTCTTTATTTCCTTGCTGCTGCTCAAGAATATCTTCCTGTGTTCTTTACTGCCAGCATGGCAGGGCTGAAACCTGCTGGTAGTCTACTGGAACCGATTGTCCATTATGACTGATCAGGTTCTTGACAGGGGGTTTTGGCACTCTGATTTTTCTGCCATGTGTGACCCATCTTCTTTTTTTTTTTTGCTCATTTTTGAAATGTACTGCCTCCGATACAATTTCTTGGTATGATTTCTGAAAAGGTGCTTATCGTGTTGACTTGGACATATTTTTTTTCCTAATTTATTGCATTTTTCCTCAACCTTCCAAAAATTAAATCTTGTTTTAATTATTTAGTTCTGTTTCCATTGTCCGAATTGAATGAACCAAGTTCCATAGTTTCCTTTTTCTGAACTCTAAATTGCGAAGCTGTTTCCCATCAGCTTTTAGTGAATTGAGTAAGGCAAATCCTTTTTTATTGTTTTAGGCCTATTTGGTGGTTGGGTCTAGTTTAACTCAATAGTTTTGCATTAGTGAATAGGTTGTCACTCTCATTAGCTGGTTTCATGCTTATTCTGAATATATAAATAAAGATGTTTTAGTGTTTTTTTTCATAAAATCATCAATCAAGCGTGCTAGTTATGAAAGTTAATGAGCTGCTATAATATTATGGATGAATTGTTTGATTTAGTTTGGCATATAAAACAACAATAGAAAATCATAGAATAATAATATTATGTGTTATGATCTAGTGAGATGTTTGATAGTACAATGTGAAAATAAATTGGAATTTATTGTAAACGACAACAGCATATGTGATTGATTAATTAATTGTTTCTACTAGAACTACAAATTGATGTACCTTATTAATAACTGTGCATTGTAACATAACATTCTTTCTGGAATGTGAAAGGATAAATAATATTTGTGACCTCTTTTTTTCAATAGGGTTCATTAGATTTTAGAATACTTGTCGACTCGATGGTATGCACAAATTATTTCTTCTTAAATGGACATTCTATCTTGTGGTAGTCCTAATTCTGTTCTTTTAATTTGCTTATACTTTTTAAATTTAGTCTTTAGAAGCAAAAACTGGCTTCTCAAGGCCTTTAAATGATTGTCTAATTAAATGAATCACAATGGTGATTGGAAGGGACATGTCTAAACCCTCTTTATCTAGAAGTTAGTAGGTGTATGGGCTTTATTTTTATAGCTTGAAGAATATGATTTGAGCAAAAGCAATTTCTTGTGTTGTGACCATAAATACCAAAGGCATGATAGGAGAAAAAGAATATGATTAGTAGTTATATGGGCTTTATTTTTATAGCTTGAAGAATATGATTTGAGCAAAAGCAAGTTCTTGCGACCGTAAATATCAAAGATATGATAGGAGAAAAAGAATATGATTAGTAGTTGTATGTGCGTTTTTTTTTAAGCTTGAAGAATATGATTTGAGCGAAAGAAAGTTCTTGCTACCATTAATATCAAAGACATGATTTGAGTAAAAGCAAGAATATGATTTATCTCAGAATATGGAAACCTTATCCAGAATTCCACAAGATAGGGGAAAAAGAAAATTGTTGACGTCTGGCTATTTGGATATAGCTATGGCTTCTTTGAGTCCTTTACATGACTGTCTAATTAAATGAATCAGAATGGTGATCCAAGGGGACATGTCTAAACCTTCTTTACGTGAGAAGCTAGTTGCTGTATGGGCTTTATTAATATAGCCCCAAGAATGAGATTTGACATAGCAATCTTATAACAATTCACAGTGCCCTTGCTTTATTCTTGGTTCCTTTACTTTCTTAATATCATAAATATTCAAGACAAGATGCATTTTTGTCTCTGTATCTATTACCCTATTCATAATAGTACTCTAAACTCGTTACCTCCTTTTAACTACACTATTGGACGAATTCAGCAGTAAAGATAAACCATATAAGAGGGAAAATACAAAATTCCAATTATCATGCATTTATCCAGTATTTGTTTGATACATGGAACTCATTCGTCACCAGCTTTCTCCAGGATTGTCTCATCAATCAATTCTAGTCATTTAATTTAGCTAGATGCACTTGTTTCTTTGTTCTAGCATTAGTTGTTTCAGTATTTGGATTTTTTGCATTTGGACCTTTATGGGTAGTACTGTTTGAACTTTTAACAACATACGACCCATCAGCAACCGACTGTTTTCTCTTTGAATTCGTTAGACCTGGTATTCAAATGTTGTGAATTTTCAGCATGTCTCCACATAATTAAAGAAACCTAGTTGTCACCTGAAAAGTTATATGCAACCAATGTTTTCTCGGCATAATCATAACCAACTGAGAGCGAAGATTCATAATCCATTAGAGATTTTTGTTTCCTTCCATTCTAATTTTGACTGATTTCCATTTATCATGCATGATCTTGTAGTTTTCAAGTGCTGCACTAACTTGTTTTGCACATATTTGTAAGATTGCTAAGACACTAGGATTGCCACTGAGAAGTAGCTGCTAAGAAGCTTTTAACTGAGGTGGGGCCTTGGATCGAGAAGCAAGAAGCAATTGGCAACGGGATATAAGAGTAATCGGTTCATGTTTCTGGTGTAAACTCAATAAACTGTGATGTTTCAAGAGTTTGGAATTAAGATTTGGTGTAATCAATTTTGATTATCAATGCAGTGCGTTGTAATCGATTCGACTTGATTTGTTATTTCGGTTTTGTAGTGCTTGGAGATGGAGAATACAATCGAGAGAGAATTTCTCTGTAGCTAAAGATGAAATTCTTGTATTTAATAATGCTTATTTCGTTTCGATAAAAGACTATATTGGATATGTCTAATAGGATTCTTTCATCGATCAAATTAATTTTAGTTCATCGATCGTGGCGGAAAAATATTTGTTATATGGATTTATTTTAGTTAATATTTTAATATGTAAAAAAATAATATATACTAATTACCAAACTTAATTATTTCTTATCATAGATTAAAAAATACTATATTCTTTTTCTTATTTTATTTTATTTGCCATGATTGGCTTTTTATTTTTTTAGTCTTTTTTATTTGCTTCCATTTAAAACTTTAATGTTCGTTTATTGCCTTTTATCTTAATTTATCTTTAGTTTATTTTTATTTTCTTATATTTGAATTTTTTATCTTTTGGGTGGAGGGCGCAGTTTTCTTCTCGGCTGCTGTGTATATGTTTGAAGGGAATCCCCCACCGCACTTCCTCCCTTCCCCCAAAGCTTTCTTTCTACGCCCCCCCTCTCTCTCTCGGCTCTTCGCACGTTTCTCGCTCGTCCTCGGCAACCCACTTTTTCGTTGTTGCCGGATCGATTTCCCCGCGGATTCCTATCTCCTTTGATTTCCCCGGCTCTGAGATCTCAATTTGAGTGGTGCGTGCTTTAGATCCTTCCGATGGAGGGGAATAGTTGGAGGCCGGCTCAGGGGGAGAGCGCCGCCGCGTCGGATGGGGGATCCGGCGACTGGAGGACCCAACTCCACCCGGAGGCGCGGCAAAGGATTGTAAATAGCATGTAAGTGGACTATTTCCTCTTCCTCAAAGTTTTCTTGGTTTTCCTGATGTGCAGGCGTCTTTCATCGCTCGATTTTGGTTGATATTTTTGAATTTATAGCAGTCTTTTGTGTGAGATTAAGGTCCTTCTGTGGGTTGGATGTGAAAAATCTAAAGCACTTGAGAAAAAAATATTATTGTTGTTGTTATTACTTTGTTAGGGTTTTTGTTCGTGTAATTTGTACCACGGTCTTTTTCTTTCGATAATGAACTCGTAGTTTCCTTGAGAAACGAGTCAAATTTTCTTTTAGTCACCTCTCTATCAACTTCAACTTCGTTTCAAATTTTGATATTCATTAATCGATCACATCGTACCACCTATGCAAATACGCGTGCTTATGACATGTCCAAAGGGTTGATCTCTCAGGGTTCTGGTCTCGATTTCATTTGTTGGATCATAGGCTGTGACTGAGGAATGCTCAAAAAATTTGTTTTTGTATCCGACCAGGAAATTTTACATGATATCATATTAGTAAACTGCTGGTGGATTGTATGATTGGAACTAAGAGGGAGCTGTGCGGAAAAATTCAAAATGGGATCTTTCTTATTGCATGTAGTAAGCAGAGGCCGTTGAGTCTGTTGAGGGGGGAGAAAGTTTGATCTCTGATATCTTTGGATTTTCAAATGGGATACAGTTAAGATTCCTATACATCTTTCACTGTCTATGTGGCCGATACAGATTTCCATAGAGGCTCATGCTTTTATTGGGGAAGGGGGAAGTGGATTGGGTAAATATTTTTGGGAGAGAATTGAAAGATAACATAAGGCATGGTTCCCAATCAACGAGTACTTTACATCGGGAAGGCTCTATTCATCTCTGGAGATGGAGAAATAGCCAATTTGAGAAACAGGTACCACTCAGGTTTTTTGTCCAGCCAATTAACTATCCATCCGTAGATCTATAAGAAAAGAAAATATCATTTTTTGGAAGCATACTGTTTTAGGTAGCATTTATGGTGTGTGATAGCAAATAGGAAGAATTCGGTCTCCGTATCAACCTACGTTGATGATTGGCCCCCTTGAAATTTGTCGCTTTATTATTCGCTTAATAGATCTTGTCAGATGCATCAAGTGACTTATGAAAAACTATCTTGTTGAAATAAGCAATGAAGTCGATGATGCTCATTTTTGTTGGCCCCGACATCATTGTGACACCATAAAGGTCAGGCCTCTTTGTTTTTTGAATAATTTAATCCAGTCTCTAAGCTCATAGAAATCCTCATCTAGATGTGTCACGTATCTCTCTTGGGTTGGGAGGACAACATGCTTCGGTATCATGGACCTTTGGTTGTATGTGCTAGGATCGTATGAAAGTTGAACTACGTTGTAATTGCTTTTCTAAATGGAAGAGATCCAAGCTAAGAAAGGAAGAATAAACATAAGCCCCAACCTAATTGCATGAAAGTATCTTACTGATTAGGTTCAGATTTATCTTAATTTGGAAAGAAATCAGACCAGATCTTGAGATTTCAATCTTCCTATGTTACAAATCAACCTCCCTTAGTGATCTTCAATGAAGTTTTGAGAGATTTGGCTTTTGGGGGGTGGGCTGGTTGGGGTGGGTGGGTGATTTTAAAGTGCCCAACGAGACCCCCCCAATGGGTTTCGTTGGGGCACATCATATCTGGGTGGGTTTATCGCCTGGTAATGGATCTGTATTAGTTGGTAAGTCCTGTACAAGGGGGTTATGGTTATAACCCCTTCAACTGGTCTTGAATCTGTCAGTAAAGAGTGGTATGAGTCTTGGCTACCAGTTGGAGTGGTAAATACCACCCGTACCATAACGGTGTGGGCGGTAAAGAGTTACTTAATGCAGCCATATAACAAAGAATTCAATCAAAATCGAATTTGCCTCGGATGATATGGATATGGATCAGATGTATCGTATGAGAATCTGGTAATACCACAAAAACACAAACTATGCCTAATTGTCCAGCAGTATGGTGAACATGAGTTATCTTGAAGCTAAATTTTGAAGTTTGTATCTGTTAATTAGATTTGCACTTGGTGGGTGCACCATACCAGAGATGTCTGCAATTTGACTACCCTGCTCTTTCTATATGAGAGACATCTTCAAGCTTTCCTTTTTGGTAAATAAATTCAAAGTGTAAACAATGTACATAGTTGTTTCCTGTAAACTTACCTTTGTGTTTTTTGTATCTTTAGCTCTATGTTTAACGTTACTAATGGCTTCATCATTCTTTTCCCATATCTTTAGCTCTATATTTCATGATACTACAGATTTTTTTTTTTCTGTAGTTACTAACTTGTAACTTGGAACATAGGCTGACTCCGCTTTTACCAAAAAAATAAATAAATTAGCAAAATAATATACGTTGTTGGAACCTCATTGGAACATGCTTGGGAAGGTAATATGCACTTGTGAGTTCAAATATATCGAGTAAGTCTATTGTAAAAAAAGGAACATAATTGTTTAAACCTTTTGTTTGGCACTGAAAAGTGATCCATCATGCATTTTGTGGATCAGATACTGATATATAATGTATAGTCATGGCTATACTGACATATAATGTATACTCATGGCTTTTTGTTAGTCATTAGTCACTATGCTAGTTACACTGGAGTCCCTATCATACACCTTTTCTTGGTTGATATAATCAATAATTCTTTTGCTCTCGGTTTTCCATCACATGCCAGTTTTAGTTAGTGTTGGCCAAGGAATGCCATATCGTGTACCGGACCCATATGGGTTGTTGGTCGGACCAGTATGTACCGATCATTACTGGCTTATCATGTAGTATCAACACATGGTGCCTTGGTATCAATCAGTGTTTCGAAGACGAAGAAGAAGGGGAAGAGGAAGCAACAGTAGAGGAGGAAGAAGAGGATGCGCTGGAGGAAGGAGGAGGAGGAAGGATGAAGGGGTGGTCGTGGAGGAAGAGGAGAAGAGGGGGGAGCGTACTAGGGACTGGTGACAGTGTACAACAATGATAGCATTGGTTCCATGTGGCTCACGAGAAGAGGGCTCACACTTGTGAGGCCTAATTGGTGTTTTTGTTTTCTTTGTTTTTGTATGGATTTGTACTGGACTAGTACAAAGCGGAAGGTATGTACTGGTACTGGCATTGATTTAAAAGAAAAAGTCGTAAGAAGTCTTGATTCATATTTTTACTCTTTTTTCCACTCACTTTATCAGAGTTTCATACACTATTTGTTCACACTCTAGCATGTGCAATTTTGGAAAAAATTCTGTAGATCAGTTAGTGGTTGTCATTCATTTGTCTTTCTCCTGGTTCTCAAAATTTATTCTGTTCATAATTTTCATTTTGTAAGAGTACAATGTTCTCTATATGTAGAATGGAAACTTTGAAGAGGCATCTGCCTATCTCTGTGTCCGAGGGCTTAATTGAACATCAGAAAATTGCTACTCGGTTTGAGGAGAAGATATATACTGCAGCTTCTGATCGGGTAAATTAACCAATTCGTCTTTAATCTTCGTCTTTGCTTTGCCATTGTTAGGTGCGTTCTCAACCAATGTTTGAAATGCTGGTTGGACCAGTACATATAGACTGGTGTTTATCGGTCTAACTAAGGTGCAATACTAGTTGGCATTTAAATTTTTTAAATTTTTTTATGCTACCGGATTGTACAGTTAAGCATATTGCCCAGTGTATTAGTACTATGCTAGTCTGACCATTTGCTAAAAACAGTACCAGACAGGGTTTTGAAACCTTGTGGTCGTTGCTTGTTTTGGTGGTATTTACATTTTGGTTTGATGACAATGTTTTGATAGTATTTGCCTTTTTCGTCTATTGATAATATTTTTATGAATAGTCTTCTTACATGCTGGAAAATGAAGAAGCACAAAAGATAGCCTTTTGTAGTACTCTCTTGCTGCACCATAGTAGCTCTTTTGTTGCATTCGAGTACCAGAATTTGTTGTTTGTTATAATTTCATCCTTAAGAAAACCTGATGCTTACTGGCTATAAGCTTGATAAATAAACAGTACATGTTAATAGGCTGTGGATGAGATTACTCTTGAGCATTTTGCATGACTAATTTGGATCTGTACCATATATGTCTTTCAGAATCCAATGGAAAAAAATATATTTGTTTATTCTTGCTTATTGGTATGAACTGTAAGCACTGTATGAAATATTTTTTTCTTTCTAATTTTTCAGTTTGATTATTTGAGGAAAATTTCTCTAAAAATGCTTTCAATGGAGAATAAGTCTCAGCATTCTGCTTCAATTAACCCTTTAATATCCAACAGCGCAGTTCTCAACCAAAATTCTGCAGACCCAGGTAGGTACCATGAAATGCTTTCTTTTCTGTACAAATTAGACATTCTGAATTATGGATAAGATATATTTTATTCAAAATATCACAGTCAATTTTGTTTACTTCATTCCTTTTGTGTATTGTGTATATTATAATATTACTACTTATATTCATTCTTTTTCATATAAAATGAATCTATAGATTCTTTTTTATTTTGTCCTGTGTACTCTGTGGTTCTCGAGTGTTTAAATGACATTTGCCAGACTTTGAAGTTATTGAAGATTTTATACACCATCCTGTGCCCATCTTTTATCTTGTTGTCATCTAGGTGTTTGATCTTTCATGTATCTTGATTTTCATCTCTTTGTAAGTTCTTCAGTGTTCATACTCTGACAAGAGCTATGCTATTATTTGATAAGTTTGTCATGGTTTTGACTGGATTATACTTTATAAAACCTAGAACTTGAGTTGTTTAAATTGAAATTCTTTTACATTGTTCTAAATTGCTGTTGTGGTCGAGTATTTACTTTTTGTCCTTGCTTATACATTAATATAACTGAGGAGGTATATAATAATCTGAAGCTGGTTGTATATTAATATAACTTGCTAGGCAAGTTGGACTGGCTGAGAAGCTGCCTCCTCTCGAATGACGGCCTTTCTGGAGAGGTGGACCTTATTATTTTTTATTTGTTAGTTTTAAACATTTGAAGCCTTTTAGATAAAGAACAATCCCGTGATCCACCAAATGTTTCACTGGATCTTAAAAGTCTGTGCAGAAAAGAAATTGGTCGAAGTCATTTGGCACACGCTGTCACCCTAAACTGATTTATTTACTATGTAGAGATGGGACTTTAAGTGTTGGCAAATAAATCAATTTATATTGATTCTGAGGCCAAAAGGACTTACAGGAGAGTTGAAAGAGTCATATGCTAAAAATTTAATGTTTTGTGCATATTGGATTTGAAGATGCAGTATACTAAGAAATAAAACCAAATTTTTTTAATTATCTTGTCCTCTTACTACTAACCAAGGTTCGTTTTACTAGTCCATACTGGTGTACCAATAAACTGTCAATATGATATGTACTGAGTTGTATCAAGCTATATTGAGCATACCAACATACGGTACATGTGACCATACGAATGTCCCACTCATATCGGTCCCTTGTTGGACCGGTATATACCGCCCATACCAACACACGGTACGTTGTGGTACGACGAACCTTGCCACAAACTATTGTTTTTGAGTAGTAGATACTCTAGGAATGTGGTAAATTGGTGATTTGCGGATAATTGTGAAGTATGACACAGGGAAGACGTATTAGATTCTAGCTGGATCAAATAACTTGTACACTTAAATTTGATTGATGGCTTACGGTGATAAGCAATAGTAAAAAGAATGATATGATTCTTCTCAGAAATATTACAAGGCAAAATTATTTTGTTACATCTTTTAGATTGGAAATGCTAGCTAATCAGCTAAGACATTATCGTGCTTACCCAAATGACTTTTCCATTCCATAATTAAAATGTTCATTTAAATGATTATAATTAGTTGACAATGTCTGTGGGGGATATGCTTCTTTCACGTTATATATTCTGCAGTCCCTACACGCAGTTATAATCATTCAATTGAAAACTTGTTGGTGGTAGTTAAGTTTTGGATGTGCATCTCAATATTACTTAATGGTGAGGTTTGGCATTTAAACTAGATGAGGCTTCATGCAACTACAACCCTTACTTGAAAATAAGTCTGCTCGGTCAAAATTTGTTAATGTTTATGTTCTCCATAAAATCAATGTATTTTTATTTATGAGTAAATATTGATGTGCATAATGAATTACAATCATGTACAAAGTCTGTGAACTCTTTTTGTTATTTTGTATTACGAAACAAGGTTGAAGAATTTAAGCTTCAAATGGGAGATATAGGTTCATCGAACTTGTGAATTTGGAATTACTCTGGGAAGCTTTTCCCTTGATAACACCATTTTAAAAAATATTTCTTAGAGGATGTCAAAGCAGTCTTACATGTGTCATAGCTCTAATCATAATGGCTTTTTTTGTGCAAAAGAAATGATAACTCTGATAATAGTTCCAATCTAACGTGTGAAATTGCTATTGCAAAGTGATTTTAGTAAAACTACTTGTCACAATATCATTTTTCACAAAACAAAATATGATATTTACAACATTAATTTTAGGCTTCCCTAAGTCATAAAAAATGATGTTTCTTTTATGAATATTATAAAAAGAGCTATTTTCAAAATATATTTTTGAAAGGTCTATTTAGGAAATATTTTATTTTGGATGAAAGAATTTACACATATATTTAGTACCTACAGATTGTTTGTTGCAATAGTATAGGTGTGGGACTGTGACTATATCCTATTGACATAGTGCACATTGATCAATTAAACCATGTTTCAATTCCAGTATGTGAGTTTGAAACTATAATAGATACCACCTACCTAGTGTTTGCTAGTTACAGGTGCCCTGCAAGTCAATCACGTAAGTGATGACACATGTGACACGCTACATAATCTTTTTTGTTATTATTTTTATAATATTTTTTATTTTATATTTATGATGAATATATTGTGATGTCCTTCGATCTGTGCAATGAGAATTGGATCATGATTAGATTATGATAATGTGACTAATTCGTCATTAGATACAAACCTTAAATATTCTCGATTGTAGGTTACTTGAGAGGGTCATCAAGATAATCGGATTGATCGGTGTGCTATATACTTGTTCATATGATGGAGGCAACTGATCTCATAGTTGCTTGTATGGGGATACTGTACTGATGCTCATTGGAGAATAAGTTTATTGAATGATCCGCTTACGGAATACTGGTTGCTTAATAATACTTTATCATCAAATAGTGATTCCGTAGTTCCGATTGTGAATCTGGTTCTTAGACTTGAGACCACAAGGATGTCTTGTTTGAGTACTTCATTCTTTAATACCAGATTCATAGGTCTAGAAGTTCCAAATCTAGCACATTCGGTCATTGGGAATGGTAGTCAATCTTATGAAGACAATTGAGTGTCAATAGAAGATCATCCACTCTCGGTATCATAAGAGGAATATCATGTGTGCTCTCACTTATGCAAATCCCTAACCAGGGTCGATCGGATCGTGATAAATCTGATAAGCGCGAGATTCGGATTCAAAGACGAGTTCTCCGGGAGAATCTAATTATAGTAAGACTAGGATGAATTTCGTATGGCCCTGATAGCACCATGCTCTATATACGATCTCAGGGACGTTAGATAAATGAGAGACTATAGATACACGGTAACTGAGGGTAGACAGGTCCAATATATTAGATCCCTCTGTAACGTCTGGGGACTATGGCATAGTGGCTTAATACGATAATGATCGATAAGTTGAGTGAATTATTATTGAGATAATAATTCACTGAGTCAAATGGAGTTTTGACAAGTGCAACTCACGGCCAGCTTAATATTGGGCCTAGAGGATCATACACATATGGTAGAGAACGCACGAGTAGAGGATTGAATATGAGATATCTAATAATTCCTTATTTTCTTGTATCCATTTGGTTAGACCCAATAGGGTTTAGAGTGGTTATTGGACAGGGATCCAATATCCATTAAGTCAAGATAATTGAATGGAGATTCAGTACCCATTAAGGCAGGATCCATTATGGTTAGTAAATAGGGTTCTCAATATATAGGAGTTGAGGCTTAAAGGGATCATAAGCTAGACCCCTATTGTCGCCACCTCTTTCATCTCCTCCCTGCTTCTTCCTCCAGTCGACTGTCCCTCTCTGGTGTGGTGCGAGAGGATAGCAAGAGGGATCGACCCCTCCTTGGTTGTTGCGGCATGGTGGTGCGCGAACACGAGGAAAGAACGTGCTGCACCAGAAGGTGCATCGTTGTCGCATCCACTGTGTGGATTACCGCTAAAGAAGAGTTTACGAGAGCTCCTTCATCCACGGATTGAGATCTATATATTAGGGGATATATGGTTTCACCTAGGTGAGAACGTCTCACACCCCTTACGTTGTTTTATCGCTTTCGAGTTTTTCTCTTCCGATCATCGCACCACGATTCGATAAGATTGTTTTGGGAAATCAGTTTTTGTTTTCACTTTCCACTGCACATGTAATACTCCCCAAGGTTTCCCAATAGTGTTGATGCTCATTTAGCATTTTGGTTACTGGCTTAAGTCACCTGATAATAATAAGATGAGTGGTATTCATATAAGGGCTAGGTACTTGAACATTTCAGTGTTGATAAACCATTAGAGATACGAAAATCCTTCATTAAACATGGGATTGTTTCTGCTTATTTTCCAGAAAAGGTAAATGTATTGGAATGATTTTTACATTTTGTCTTCAAAATTTACCACATAAGAAAGGTGTAGGCACACACCATGGCGAACTATGCTGAAGGTGTTGAACTATCGCTAAGCTATCTTTTTGGCTGTGCCAGCTGATAGAAAGGTGTGGACTGACATGACATGCAATCTAGCAATGCTAGAAAGACATAGGAGACTCCCATGCCACAAAGTGGCAATCCTTATTCCTTGTCTCAACATGTGTAGAAGCACATATGAGATAGCTCAACAAGGACTTGCAACCTAGTTGAAGCTACACCGTCTATATAAATATTCATGAGGAATGAGGACAACTAATAGAAACCACAAACCTCATTGCCCAACCAGCATATGTTACTGTGGGGAATATTCACTAGATGTGGCCTGCATCAAGTGTCATGGCCACATGGGCACGTGACTCACATATGATTGGCATCGGGGCATCATGGTGTCATGTAGTAGGTCGTGGTTGGGCACCATTTGTGTTGCTGCAAGTAAATGTTTGTTAATGTGACTGAGATTTTTTTCCCAGAGCCATCCCTATAAGAAGTTGAAGAAAGCATATTAATCCAAGGTTTGTTAAAGTAAAAGCTGTGGTTGGAGGCTTGGAACTTGTAAACATGAAATTCATTTTTCGAGGGTTCAAACTTCTTGGGACTGACCAAATATGCTTCCTTGATAGCATTGCTTGGTGTACAATCACAAGCCAACCAAGGGCAACCATTATCTGTCTCTATGGTGAATCAACCTTCAGCAAGGCAACAAATTTTGTCCCAGAATATTCAGAACAACACTTTGGCCATGGCACAAAATCCTGCCAATCTTTCCTCTGCATTTAATTTAGCTAGATGCACTTGTTTCTTTGTTCTAGCATTAGGTGTTTTAGTATTTGGATTTTTTGCATTTGGGCCTTTATGGGTAGTACTGTTTTAACTTTTAACAACATATGACCCGTCAGCAACCGAGTGTTTTCTCTTTGAATTCGTTTGACCTGGTATTCAAATGTTGTGAATTTTCAGCATGTCTCCACATAATTAAAGAAACCTGGTTGTCACCTGAAAAGTTATATGCAACCAATGTTTTCTCGGCATAATCATAACCAACTGAGAGCAAAGATTCATTATCCATTAGAGATTTTTGTTTCCTTCCAATCTAATTTTGACTTATTTCCATTTATCATCCATGATCTTGTAGTTTTCAAGTGCTGCACTAACTTGTTTTTCACATATTTGTAAGATTGCTAAGACACTAGGATTGCCACTGAAAAGTAGCTGCTACGAAGCTTTTAACTTGAGGTGGAGCCTTGGATCAAGAAGCAACTGGCAACGGGATATAAGAGTAATCGCTTCATGTTTCTGGTGTAAACTCAATAAATGTTTGTAAATCAATTACTTATTTACACACCTTTTTAAACTTGTTTGGAAATTGCAATTGAATATAAACGTAGTGAAGTACAGCATTAGACTGATATGCTACATTATTGTGATAACTAAAAGTGGACAGACTTGTCAAATAGCCCATTCTGTCTTCCTCTTATGATTAGTTGCAGTGTATCTTCTTGTGACAGAGTTGCCGAAATTTCTATCCGGAATTTTTTTTGACAGGATTCTGATATTGCTCTGCATCAAAATTTGCTCTCTAATTATAAATGCTGACCATGTTGGCCAGTATTTTTTCATGTATTTATAAGAATATTTGCTTGTGGGATAAGATGGTGTTGTTTCCGTGCTGCTCTCTAGTGCTCGAGCTGCAATCAGTAGGAAACCACCCAAAACTTGGGGGCACTTATGCCAAGTTACTAAGCTTAGTTTCTCTTATATGGATCATATCATAATAATGACTGGTCCTCCCTTATAACTGTTGAACAATCATCATTTTATTGTGCTGTGTGGTTGAAAATAACAACCTAATGGATCCGTCTCGTCCGTCATCGAACATACATTATTATTTTCTTGAATTGTGTATCGGACGGTTCGAACTGTCCGTCCATTGATCATCAGTTTAGCTTTTCCTTTTGGAATATGTGAGTCATGACAATCTTTGTTGGCAGTTGAAGTAGGTAAACACTGCTGATGTTCAGGTGTGATGTTTAAACTGTGATGTTTCAAGAGTTTGGAATTAAGATTTGGTGTATTCAATTTTGATCATCAATGTAGTGCGGTGTAATCGATTCGACTTGATTTGTTCTTTCAGTTTTATAGTGCTTGGAGAGGGTTCTTAAGTAGATGGAGAATACAATCGATAGAGAATCTCTCTGTAGCTAAAAATGAAATTCTTGTATTTAATAACCCTTATTTCGTTTCAATAAAAGACTATATCGGATATGTCCAATCGGATTCTTTCATCAATCAAATTAATTTTAGTTTATTGAACGTCGACTAAAAACATTTAAAAGAGCTTAAATCAAGACCTGTATTGTTATATAGATTTATTTTAGTTAAGATTTTAATATGTAAAAAATAATATATACTGATTACCAAACTTAATTATTTCTTATCATAGATTAAAAAATACTATATTCTTTTTCTTATTTTATTTTATTTGCCATGATTGACTTTTTATTTTTTTAGTCTTTTTTATTTGCTTCCATTTAAAACTTTAATGTTCGTTTATTCCCTTTTATCTTAATTTATCTTTAGTTTATTTTTATTTTCTTATATTTGAATTTTTTATCTTTTGAATTTTGAATTTTTATCTTAATTTATCCAACGTATGATGTTCGACATGTTACATCTTTTATCATTTTTATTCGTTTTGAATAGCATAGATAATTTATAAAAAAAGGATTTTTCACACTACTGTTTGACTTCTCCTCAACTATACAATGGTTTGCTCTTAGTTTCTGCACCATTTACAATTCTTGTGTTTTTTGGGATAAAGTAAGATTTATAATTTAAAAAAATTCAAAAAAATAACTCCAATCGGTTTAAAGATGTATTAAATTGTTTCCAAGATAAAATCAGTATAAAAAAAGAGCATAGATCAAGAAACAAACATCGATAACTTTTTATAAATACATAAATTATCACATTAATGACAATAAAGGAATGAAAATTTAACTTATTGTTGCATATAATAAATGTTTTTATTTATTATTTTTTGAATACTTATTATTTTTTATATTTATGATAATTGTAATAGTATGATTTCTGAAAAAATCGATCTTTTTTATTTTTTTTTTCGAAAGGTGTCCCCCATTTTTTTTTTATTTAATATCTTTTTTTTTCCTCTGATGCCCTAAATGCTCTTCATTGTTGCCCACTGCCTCTACATGATCGCCTAAGATCGATCGCCTCCATATGATCGTTTTGACATGCTCTTTCAACATAGTCTTCTACGTCTTATCTTATTTTTTTCTTCTTGTTATATTCAATCACACAAAAATGATGAAGCCTCACGATGAAAAAATATCGGGATATTAGATGAAAAATTATTAAATAATAATAAAAAGTTAGGATATCTTTTCATAAAGCTAAAAGGGAGATCCTTTTAGGGAAATCACCTATTTGTAATAATATTTAAATTTCTTATATATAAATATTTAAATATCTAACTCTATGTAAAATATTTTTAAGTTAATTTTTTTAAATATATATATTTTTTTCTCTATATCTTCTCACCTCATTTATATTAATTATTATATCTTTTTAAAAGACATCATCTATATGTCTTCGTAACACTCATCCATCGTCATAAGAAAATGACACTTCAACCCCGATAAATGAGATCTTAAAAATACAGTAATATAAATTCTTTTATATCTGAAAGTAAAAATATCAGCTAATTTAATTAGTAAAAATTCTGATAATTTATCATAGGATCTTAACACGAATTTTATATTTATTGTTTATTCTTTAAAAAATCACCTATGTCTATCATCAAACTACATAGGTCATCAAACTACATAGGTTTTCTTTTAGAAGGGGCAAATTAAGAAGCAGGCGGTCTCAAAAAGGTGCTGAGCGCAGATTCGCTGGGTATATATATGAAACAAGTGTGCCATTATTCTAGCGGCGGTTGGAACTTGTCGATGGGGTGAAGAAACATGGAGTGCGTGTCCCATAAATAATTTGCTCATTCGTCAGCATCGGACTACTGGTATTGGTGGGAGGGAGTAGTTTTCTTCTCGGCTGCTGTGTTCGATGTTTGAAGGGAATCCCCCACCGCACGATTCCTCCCTTCCCCCAAAGCTTTCTTTCAACGCCCCCCCTCTCTCTCTCGGCTCTTCGCACGTTTCTCGCTCGTCCTCGGCAACCCACTTTTTCGTTGTTGCCGGATCGATTTCCCCGCGGATTCCCATCTCCTTTGATTTCCCCGGCTCTGAGATCTCAATTTGAGGGGTGCGTGCTTTAGATCCTTCCGATGGAGGGGAATAGTTGGAGGCCGGCTCAGGGGGAGAGCGCCGCCGCCTCGGATGGGGGATCCGGCGACTGGAGGACCCAACTCCAGCCGGAGGCGCGGCACAGGATTGTAAATAAGATGTAAGTGGACTATTTCCTCTTCCTCAAAGTTTTGTTGGTTTTCCTGATGTGAAGGCGTCTATCATCGCTCGATTTTGGTCGATATTTTTGAATTTATAGCAGTCTTTTGGGTGAGGTTAAGGTCCTTCTGTGGTTTGGATGTGAAAAATCTAAAGCACTTGAGAAAAAAATATTATTGTTGTTGTTATTATCTTGTTAGGGTTTTTGTTCGTGTAATTTGCACGGCGGTCTTTTTCTTTCGATAATGAACTCGTCGTTTCCTTGAGAAACGAGTCAAATTTTCTTTTAGTCACCTCTCTATCCACTTCAACTTCGTTTCAAATTTTGATATTCATTAATCGATCACATCGTCCACCTATGCAAATACGCGTGCTTATGACATGTCCAAAGGGTTGATCTCTCAGGGTTCTGGTCTCGATTTCATTTCTTGTATCATAGGCTGTGACTGAGGAATGCTCAAAAAATTGGTTTTGTATCCGACCAGGAAATTTTACATGATATCATATTAGTAAACTGTTGGTGGATTGTATGATTGGAACTAAGAGGGAGCTGTGCGGAAAAGTTCAAAATGGGATCTTTCTTATTGCATGTAGTAAGCAGAGGCCGTTGAGTCTGTTGAGTGGGGAGAAAGTTTGATCTCTGATATCTTTGGATTTTCAAATGCGATACAGTTAAGATTCCTATACATCTTTCACTGTCTATGTGGCCGATACAGATTCCCATAGAGGCTCATGCTTTTATTGGGGAAGGGGGATGGATTGGGTAAATATTTTTGGGAGAGAATTGAAAGATAACATAAGGCATGGTTCCAAATCAACGAGTACTTTACATCGTGAAGGATCTATTCATCTTTGGAGATGGAGAAATAGCCAATTTGAGAAACAGGTACCACTCAGGTTTTTTGTCCAGCCAATTAACTATCCATCCGTAGATCTTTAAGAAAAGAAAATATCATTTTTTGGAAGCATACTGTTTTAGGTAGCATTTATGGTGTGTGATAGCAAATAGGAAGAATTCGGTCTCCGTATCAACCTACGTTGATGATTGGCCCCCTTGAAATTTGCCGCTTTATCATTCGCTTAATAGATCTTGTCAGATGCATCAAGTGACTTAAGAAAAACTATCTTGTTGAAATAAGCAAGGAAGTTGATGATGCTCATTTTTGCTGGCCCTAACATCATTGTGACACCATAAAGGTCAGGCCTCTTTGTTTTTTGAATAATTTAATCCAGTCACTAAGCTCTTTGAAATCCTCATCTAGATGTGTCACGTATCTCTCTTGGGTTGGGAGGACAACATGCTTCGGTATCATGGACCTTTGGTTGTATGTGCTAGGATCGTATGAAAGTTGAACTACGTTGTAATTGCTTTTCTAAATGGAAGAGATCCAAGCTAAGAAAGGAAGAATAAACATAAGCCCCAACCTAATTGCATGAAAGTATCTTACTGATTAGGTTCAGATTTATCTTAATTTGGAAAGAAATCAGACCAGATCTTGAGATTTCAATCTTCCTATGTTACAAATCAACCTCCCTTAGTGATCTTCAATGAAGTTTTGAGAGATTTGGCTTTTGGGGGGTGGGCTGGTTGGGGTGGGTGGGTGATTTTAAAGTGCCCAACGAGACCCCCCCAATGGGTTTCGTTGGGGCAAATCATATCTGGGTGGGTTTTTCGCCTGGTAATGGATCTGTGTTTAGTGGTAAGTCCTGTACAAGGGGGTTATGGTGATAACCCCTTCAACTGGTCTTGAATCTGTTGGTAAAGAGTGGTATGAGGCTTGGCTACCAGTTGGACTGGTAAATACCACCAGTACCATAATGGTGTGGGCGGTAAAGAGTTACTTAATGCAGCCATATAACAAAGAATTCAATCAAAATCGAATTTGCCTAGGATGATTTGGATATGGATCAGATGTATCGTATGAGAATCTAGTAATACCACAATAACACAAACTATGCCTAATTGTCCAACAGTACGGTGAACATGAGTTATCTTGAGGCTAAATTTTGAAGTTTGTATCTGTTAATTAGATTTGCACTTGATGGGTGCCCTATACCAGAGATGTCTGCAATTTGACTATCCCGCTCTTTCTATATAAGAGACATCTTCAAGCTTTCCTTTTTGATAAATAAATTCAATGTGTAAACAATGTACATATTTGTTTCCTGTAAACTTATCTTTGTATTTTTTGTATCTTTAGCTCTATGTTTAACGTTACTAATGGCTTCATCATTCTTTTCCCATATCTTTAGCTCTATATTTCATGATACTACAGAAATTTTTTTTTCTGTAGTTACTAACTTCTAACTTGGAACTTAGGCTGACTCTGCTTTTACTAAAATAAAATAAATTAGAAAAATTATATACATTGTTGGAACATCATTGGAACATGCTTGGGAAGGTAATCTGAACTCGTGAGTTCAAATATATCGAGTATGTCTATTGTAAAAAAAAGAACATAATTGTTTAAAACTTTTGTTTGGCACTGAAAAGTGATCCATCATGCATTTTGTGGATCAGATACTGATATATAATGTATAGTCATGGCTATACTGACATATAATGTATACTCATGGCTTTTTGTTAGTCATTAGTTACTATGCTAGTTACACTGGAGTCCCTATCATATACCTTTTCTTGGTTGATATAATCGATAATTCTTTTGCTCTTGGTTTTCCATCACATGCCATTTTTAGTTAGTGTTGGCCAAGGAATGCCATATCGTGTACCGGACCCATATGGGTTGTTGGTCGGACCGGTATGTACCGGTGAATACTGGCTTATCATGTGATACCAACACATGGTGCATTGGTATCGATCAGTGTTTCGAAGACGAAGAAGAAGGGGAAGAGGAAGCAACAGTAGAGGAGGAAGAAGAGGATGCGCTGGAGGAAGGAGGAGGAAGGATGAAGGGGTGGTCATGGAGGAAGAGGAGGAGAAGAGGGGGGAGCGTACTAGGGACTGGTGACAGTGAACAACAATGACAGCATTGGTTCCATGTGGCTTACGAGAAGAGCGCTCACACTTGTGGGCCCTAATTGGTGTTTTTGTTTTCTTTGTTTTTGTATGGATTTGTACTGGACTAGTACAAAGCGGAAGGTATGTACTGGTACTGGCATTGATTTAAAAGAAAAAGTCTTAAGAAGTCTTGTTTCATATTTTTACTCTTTTTTCCACTCGCTTTATTAGAGTTTCATACACTATTTGTTCACACTATAGCATGTGCAATTTTGGAAAAAATTCTGTTGATCAGTTAGTGGTTCTCATTCATTTTTCTTTCTCCTGGTTCTCAAAATTTATTCTGTTCATAATTTTCACTTTGTAAGAGTTCAATGTTCTCTATATGTAGAATGGAAACTTTGAAGAGGCACCTGCCTATCTCTGTGCCCGAGGGCATAAATGAACTTCAGAAAATTGCTATTCGGTTTGAGGAGAAGATATATACTGCAGCTTCTAATCAGGTAAATTTACGTATCTGTCTTTAATCTTGGTCATTGCTTTGCCCTTGTTAGGTGCGTTCTCAACCAATGTTTGAAATGCTGGTTGGACCAGTACATATAGACTGGTGTTTATCGGTCTAACTAAGGTGCAATACTAGTTGGCATTTAAATTTTTTAAATTTTTTATGCTACCGGGTTGTACAGTTAAGCATATTGTACAGTGTATTAGTACTATGCTAGTCTGACCTTTTGCTAAAAACAGTACCAGACTGGTTTTTGTAACCTTGTGGTCGTTGCTTGTTTTGGTGGTATTTACATTTTGGTTTGATGACAATGTTTTGATAGTATTTGCCTTTTTCGTCTATTGATAATATTTTTATGAATAGTCTTCTTACATGCTGAAAAATGAAGAAGCACAAAAAATAGCCTTTTGTAGTGCTCTCTTGCTGCCCATAGTAACTCTTTTGTTGCATTCAAGTACCAGAATTTGTTGTTTGTTATAATTTCATCCTTGAGAAAAACATGATGCTTACTGGCTATAAGCTTGATAAATAAACAGTACATGTTAATAGGCTGTGGATGAGATTACTCTTGAGCATTTTGCATGACTAATTTGGATCTGTACCATATATGTCTTTCAGAATCCAATGGAAAAAAATCTATTTGTTTATTCTTGCTTATTGGTATGAACAGTAAGCTCTGTATGAAATATTTTTTTCTTTCTAATTTCTCAGCCTGATTATTTGAGGAAAATTTCTCTAAAAATGCTTTCAATGGAGAATAAGTCTCAGCATTCTGCTTCAATTAACCCTTCAATATCCAACAGCGCAGTTCTCAACCAAAATTCTGCAGACCCAGGTAGGTACCATGAAAAGCTTTCTTTTCTGTACAAATTAGACATTCTGAATTATGGATAAGATATATTTTATTCAAAATATCACAGTCAATTTTGTTTACTTCTATCCTTTTGTGTATTGTGTATATTATAATATTACTACTTATATTCATTCTTTTTCATATAAAATGAATCTATAGATTCTTTTTTATTTTGTCCTGTGTACTTCTCTGTGGTTCTCGAGTGTTTAAATGACATTTGCCAGACTTTGAAGTTATTGAAGATTTTATACACCATCCTGTGCCCATCTTTTATCTTGTTGTCATCTAGGTGTTTGATCTTTCATCTTTCTTGATTTTCATCTCTTTGTAAGTTCTTCAGTGTTCTTACTTTGACAAGAGCTGTGCTATTATTTGATAATTTTGTCATGGTTTTGACTGGATTATACTTTATAAAACCTGGAACTTGAGTTGTTTAAATTGAACTTCTTTTACATTGTTCTAAATTGCTGTTGTGGTCGAGTATTTACTTTTTGTCCTTGCTTATACATTAATATAACTGAGGAGGTATACAATCATCTGAAGCTGGTTGTATATTAATATAACTTGCTAGGCAAGTTGGACTGGCTGAGAAGCTGCCTCCTCTCGAATGACGGCCTTTTCTGGAGAGGTGGACCTTATTATTATTTATTTGTTAGCTTTAAACATTTGAAGCCTTTTAGATAAAGAACAATCCAGTGATCCACCAAATGTTTCACTGGATTTTAAAAGTCTGTGCAGAAAAGAAATTGGTCGAAGTCATTTGGCACATGCTGTCACCCTAAACTGGTTTATTTACTATGTAGTGAGGGGACTTTAAGTGTTGGCAAATAAATCAATTTATATTGATTCTGAGGCCAAAAGAACATACAGGAGAGTTGAAAGAGTCATATGCTAAAATTTAATGTTTTGTGTATATTGAATTTGAAGATGCAGTATACTAGAAAATAAAACCATATTTTTTTTATTATCTTGGCCTCTGACTACAAACCAAGGTTCGTTTTACCGATCCATACTGGTGTACCAATAAACTATCAATAAGATATAGCTGTACCAAGCCATATTGAGCATACCAACATACGGTACATGAGGCCATACTAACGTCTCACTCATATCGGTCCCTTGTCGGACCAGTATATACCGCCCATACCAACACACGGTACGTTGTGGTACAACAAACCTTGCCACAAACTATTATTTTTGAGTAGTAGATACTCTAGAAATGTGGTAAATAGGTGATTTGCTGATATTTGTGAAGTATGACATCGGGAAGACGCACTAAATTCTAGCTGGATCAAATAACAACTTGTACACTTAAATTTGATGATGGCTTACGGTTATAAACAATAGCAATAAGAATGATTCGATTCCTCTCAGATAAATTACAAGGCAAAATTATTTTGTTACATCTTTTAGATTGGAAATGCTAGCTAATCAGCTAAGACATTATCGTGCTTACCCAAATGACTTTTCCATTCCATAATTAAAATGTTCATTTAAATGATTATAATTAGTTGACAATGTCTGTGGGGGATATGCTTCTTTCATGTTATATATTCTGCAGGCCCTACACAATTATAATCATTCAATTGAAAACTTGTTAGTGGTAGTTAAGTTTTGGATGTGCATCTCAATATTACTTAATTGTGAGGTTTAGCATTTAAACTAGATGAGGCTTCATGTAACTATGACCCTTGAAAATAAGTTTGCTAGGTCAAAATTTGTTAATGTTTATGTTCTCGATAAAATCAGTGTATTTTTATTTATGAGTAAATATTGATGTGCATAATGAACTATAATCATGTACAAAGTCTGTGAACTCTTTTTGTTATTTTGTATTACGAAACAAGGTTCAAGGATTTAAGCTTCAAATGGGAGATATAGGTTCATTGAACTTGTGAATTTGGAATTACTTTGGGAAGCTTTTCCCTTGATAACACCTTTTTAAAAAATATTTCCTAGAGGATGTTAAAGCAGTCTTACATGTGTCATAGCTCTAATTATAATGGCATTTTTTGTGCAAAAAAAATAATAACTCTGACAATAATTTCTAATCTAACGCGTGAAATTGCTATCGTAAAGTGATTTCGGTAAAACTACTAGTCACAATATCATTGTTCCCAAAACAAAATATGCTATTCACAACAATAATTTTAGGATTCCCTAAATCATAAAAAATGATGTTTATTTTTTAATTATTATAAAAAGAGCTATTTTTAAAATATATTTTTAAAAGGTCTATCTAGGAAACATTTTATTTTGGATGAAAGAATTTACACATATATTTGGTACCTACAGATTGTTTGTTGCAATAGTATAGGTGTGGGACTATGACTATATCCTATTGACATGGTGCACATTGATCAATTAAACTATGTTTCAATTTCTGTATGTGAGTTTGAAACTATAACAGATACCACCTACCTAGTGTTTGCTAGTTACAGGTGCTCTGTAAGTCAATCACGTAAGTGATGACACATGTGACATGCTACATAATCTTTTTTGTTATTATTTTTATGATATTTTCTCATTTTATATTGGATGATAAATATATTGTTATGTCCTTCGACCTGTGCAATGAGAATTGGATCATTATGAGATCATGATATAATGATTCACCTTTAAACACAGACCCTAAATATTCTTGGTCATAGGTTACTCGAGAGGGACATCAAGATAACTGGACAGATTGATGTGCTATATACCTGTTCATATGATGGAGGCAGTTTGTCTCATAGCTGCTTGTGTGGGGACACTGTACATGTGCTCATTGGAGAATGAGTTCACTGAATGATCCGCTTATAGAATGCTGGTCAGTTAATGATATCTTATCGTCAGATAGTAATTCCGTAGTTCCAGTTGTGAATCTGGTCCTTAGACTTGAGACACCAAGGATGTCTTGTTTGAGTACTTCATTCTTTAATATTAGACTTATAAGTCTAAAAGTTTCAGATCTAGTACATTCGGTCATTGGGAATGATAGCTCACCTTGTGAAGGCAAACGAGTGGTAATAGAGGATCATCCACTCTCGGTATCATGAGAGGAATATCCTGTGTGCTCTCACTCAAGCAAATCCCTAACCACGGTCGATCAGATCGTGATGAATCCAATAAGCGCGAGATTCGGATCGAGAGAGGAGTTCTCTAGGAGAATCTGATTAGAGTAAGACTCTTATGGATTTCGTATGGGCATGACAGTACCATGCCCTGTATACGATCTCAGGGATATTAGATAAACGAGGGACTATAGATACACGGTAACTGAGGGCAGATAGGTCCAATGGATTAGATCTCTCAGTATCGTCTAGGGACTATGGCATAGTGGCTTAGTACATCCATGGTCGATGAGTTGAGTGAATTATTATGGAGATAATAATTCACTGAGTCAAAATGAGTTTTGACAAGTGCAACTCACGGCCAGTTCAATATTGGGCCTAGAGGGTTATACACATATGGTGGACAACACGATGAGTAGAGGATTAAATATGAGATATCCAATAAGCCTCTATTTTATTGGATCCATTGGGTGAGACCCAATAGGGTTTAGAGTGATTATTGGACAGGGATCCAATATCCATTAAGCCAGGATAATTGGATGGAGATTCAGTACCTATTAAGGCAGGATCCATTAGGGTAAGTAAAGAGGGTTCTCTATATATAGGAGTTGGGGCTTAAAGGGATCATAGGCTAGACCCCTATTGTCACCACCTCTTTCATCTCCTCCCTACTTCTTCCTCCAGTCGACTGTCCCTCTCTGGTGTGGTGCGAGAGGATAGCAAGAGAGATCGACCCCTCGGTTGCTGCGGCGTGGTGATGCGCGAACACGAGGAAAGAACGTGCTGCACCAGAAGGTGCGTCATTGCCGCATCCGCTGCGTGAATCACCGCTAGAGAGGAGTTTGCAAGAGCTCCTTCATCCACAAACCGAGATCTATAGATTAGGGGATATACGATTTCTCCTAGGTGAGAACGTCTCACACCCCTTAGGCGGTTTTATCGCTTTCGAGTTTTTCGCTTCCGATCATCGCACGACGATTCAATAAGATTGTTTTGGGAAATCAGTTTTTATTTTCACTTTCCACTGCACATGTGATACTCCCCAAGGTTTCCCAACAGTGCTGATGCTCATTTAGCATTTTGTTTACTGGTTTAAGTCACCTGATAATGATAAGATGAGTGGTATTCATATATGGGTTAGGTACTTGAACATTTCAGTGTTGATAAACCATTAGAGATATGAAAATCCTTCATTAAACATGGGATTGTTTCTGCTTATTTTCCAGAAAAGGTAAATGTATCGGAATGATTTTTACATTTTGTCTTCAAAGATTTACCACATAAGAAAGGTGTAGGCACACACCATGCTGAACTATGCTGAAGGTGTTGAACTATTGCTAAGCTATCTTTTTGGCTGTGCTAGCTGATAGAAAGGTGTGGACTGACATGACATGTAATCTAGCAATGCTAGAAAGACATAGGAGACTCCCATGCCACAAAGAGGCAATCCTTATTCCTTGGCTCAACATATGTAGTAGCACATATGAGATAGTTCAACAAGGACTTGCAACCTAGTTGAAGCTACACCTTCTATATAAATATTTATGAGGAATGAGGACAACTAATAGAAACCACAAACCTCATTGCCCAACCAGCACATGTTACTGTGGGGAATATTCACTAGATGTGGCCTGCATCAAGTGTCATGGCCACATGGGCATGTGACTCACATATGACTAGCATCAGGACATCATGGTGTCATGTAGTAAGTCATGGCTGGGCACCATTTGTGTTGCAGCAAGTAAATGTTTGTTAATGTGACTGAGATTTTATTCCCAGAGCCATCCCTATAAGAAGTTGAAGAAAGCATATTAATCTAAGGTTTGTTAAAGTAAAAGCTGTGGTTGGAGGCTTGGAACTTGTAGACATGAAATTCATTTTTTGAGGGTTCAAACTTCTTGGGACTTACCAAATATGCTTCCTTGATAGCATTGCTTGGTGTACAATCACAAGCCAACCAAGGGCAACCATTATCTGTCTCTATGGTGAATCAACCTTCAGCAAGGCAACAAATTTTGTCCCAGAATATTCAGAACAACACTTTGGCTATGGCACAAAATCCTGCCAATCTTTCCTCTGCATTATCATCCATCACAGGCCTTAGTCAGTCCAACATATCTGGTGTTAGCCAGATATCTAACCTACAGAACATGCCTGGCATATCACAAAATTCTGCCAACAACTCTCTGGGACAAACTGCAGCACCAGATCTTTATTCAAACACACAAAGGCCGATGCAAGGAAGGCAACAACAGCAACAACTTATTTCTCAACAGCAGCATCAAACACAAAATCAACTTCTATTACAGCATCAGTTTCAACAACAGTATATGAAGCAGAAATTTCAACAATCTTCACTCTTGCAACCGCATGTTCAGCAGCAGCAGCAGCAGCAATCTCTGATGCAAACAACCCAACTGCAATCTTCTCAGCAGCCTCTGATGCAGATCGGGTCCAATTTTCAGTCAGGCCAGTCCGCCATGCAGCAGACACAGCCTGGAGCAATCCAGTCAGCTGTACAACCTGGCCTTCAACAAAATCAGCTAAGTACTGTTCAGCAATCTGCCCCCTCCTTGCTTCAGCAACATCCACAATCAATTGCCAGACAACAACAGCAATCACAGTCTGCCATGCTTCAACAATCAACTTCAATGCAGCAACAGCCAACTTCAGCACCTCAGCAATCAAATTTACCCATGCAGCAGCATCAGCAGCAGCAAATAATAGGTCAACAAACAAATATTTCAAATGTCCAACAGACCCAATTAATTGGGCAACAAACGAGTGCCACAGAGATGCAACAATCACAGAGAGTGTCAATTCAACAGAATAATCTTTTAAACATGCAACAGCCCCACCATTTGTTGAATCAACATCAACAACAGCAGTTAGGCAACCAAAGTAACATGTCAGGGCTTCAACAACAGCAGCAACAACAGCAGCAGCAGCAAATACTTGGGTCTTTATCTAATGTCTCAAATATGCAGCCACATCAGCGCCCTATGCATATACATCAACAACCAAAGACCACAATACAACAGCAGCAGCAAAACCAGCAGGCACCACTGGCAATGCTGCAACCACAAGGTCAACAGCCCCAACATCAATCATCACAGCAGCAATTGCTTTCTCAGTTCCAATCTCAGCCTGCATCATTGCAACAGCAACTGGTGCAACAACATCCAAGTTCCATGCAACGAGAGATGCAACAAAGAATTCAAGCTTCAGGTTTGCTTTCCCAGAATGCAATTGAGCAGCAGAAGCAATTTGTTCAATCACAAATAGGACTTCAGGAGGTCTCATCTAGTAGTAAGTCATAACATTTAATGAATTCAGTTGTCCCCCTTAACTGGTGGATGTTTTCTTATAACTTATTTGCTTTTTGTTGCACATAGTGAACATTTGATGGTATAAAGACTAAAGAGTATATGCTTGGTTTTATGATTGGTGGAACAATCAAGAATTTAATACTGGTGCCTTCTCAAAATCTCAGGGTGTCACATCCTTTCTAGAAATTTGACTTGAAAATCTGGCTTATTATGTTAGATATAGCTGAAAGGCAATGATTTTTTTTGTGTGGCAATAGGCCATAATTTTTCATATTTTGTTTAAAATGATCCTTTTACTGAACAACTATAATTTATTGTACCCTTTGGAATATTCTAGACTTTAAATCCTCTTGGATATACCTGCCATCATTAAAAGGATCATTGGGCTATGCATGCTACAACAAAAAAAAGTTATAATGTCTTGACTGATGTAGGACAACCCTAAAAGGGATGCTTAATATGAAGAGAAATGGTGGGGTAGGTAAATAAAAAACGCTAAAACGGGGAGAGAGTGGAGGTGAGAGAAACTTGATTTGTAGACATATTAATTTAAGTAATAAAGAACAAAAGCTGAAGTTCAGCGCATACCAAGATCATCAAGGAGCACTTTGGCATCCTTATGGTTGACTTCTGATGATGAGAGATTGATTTATGGGTCTTCGTTGTAAGTTAGCTGAGGGGAGAGAAAAGTAGGAGATAATCGTGGACTTGCTCCAAGTTCTTTGACTCGCATCAGGGTAAAGTTGTGACCTCACTCCACTCACATAGTTTGTGGGAAACAAAACTATTATTCATTCAAGGTTTGATGATGCTATTATAATGCTTAGCCTCTTTATATAGGCCACAATTATAATAAAAAAAGAAGTTAACTAAAAAGGATGAAAATAAAAGTTGCTTCAAGATGATTTAATAGTTTTGTATATAAAAGTTGCTTAGCCTCTTTATATAGGCCACAATTATTATAGTTTTATTTTTTATAATACTTTTATAAAAAATAAAAGTATCTAGTTATATTTTGAGAAAAGTTTTCAGAATAGTTTTGTAAAATAATCTTCCTTTATGTATGATATTCTTCTTTTCTTGCAAGATGATGATTTTGTAGAATAATTTTCCTTCTTTGTGCATGATGATCATCCTTTTTCGAAAGATGATTCTTGTAATATTCTCTTATTTATTTTCTTTTTCTACTTTATTATCAATCTAGTAAATGAGATAGTAATTGTGCAAGATGTTGTCACGTTGCAACCCTAAAATGTCAATTGAACCCGAACCTGAGTTTACCATCAATTCAAAGTGATTCGGTTCGACCCTTTTTCTTTCCACATCTTTGAAATTTAGCCTGATTTTCATCGTCAACCTTTTGAGGTTGGCTACATATGAAGCTTTGTTTAGGGCAACATCACTTGTCAAACCCAGTGCAAATTTATCTTTTCGTTGTTTCTAGTAATTTTTTCTTATGTTCCTCTATTTCTCCTCTTAGCATTTATCTTAATTAACTCCGCTATCTAATTTTAACATCTAAAATTTTCTTAGACATCTCCATGCCACCTTAGTAGCTTCTCCATCATTTTTTTTTTCTATTGAGGCTATAATTATTATTCATGTGTGTAAACATTTTTTTCTTTATGTTTTTTAATAACTTCATCAATCCATCTCAACAATCCCATTTCAGCATCATTGATCTTTTGCATATGTTTTTTCTCACTGCATAACTGATAGAATTATTGAGAACAGTGGTTGTATGTTATATAACAATCAACCTAAGGGGAACACAATGATCAAGCATAACTCATGATGATCCTCTACAATTTAACTGTTCCTTCTTTAACTCTGAATTATGTCTTCATTAGTCTCTTTTTCCTGTAGAATAATAGATTTAAGGCACCTAAAACTTTTACTTCTAGAATTTTCTTAGCTTTCTTAAATCTTAACTATACGTCTTACTGTTGTCTTGATATAGCTGAAATTACAGTTGGTGTATTTTGTTTGACCTACTTAGTTTAGAATGCTTAGTTTTTAGTGTTTGTCACTGAAGCTCAAGTTTAATATTAATCGAATTAAATTTCATCAGCAAACAACATGCACCATGAAAGTTTATAATGTATGTTACCAATAAATCCATCCATTTACTAAAGTGAGAATTTAAGGACTAAAGGCATATCCTTGACTTAGATTTAGTGTTATAGGG
This sequence comes from Musa acuminata AAA Group, assembly GCF_036884655.1. NCBI lineage: Eukaryota > Viridiplantae > Streptophyta > Magnoliopsida > Zingiberales > Musaceae > Musa > Musa acuminata. The sequence goes on along the minus strand of NC_088334.1, from coordinate 7,187,766 downwards.
AAATCTCTAGGAACTCCTATAATTCAAACACTGGTGACAACTCTTTTTTTCTTAGAACTAATGACAACTGTATTACACAGCTTTTATCACATCAATATAACTGCATTGCCCCCTATTTTCTGAGAGCAATTTGACAAATCTGCAGAACCCATTTGTCGTTTTTAAGTGAAGAGTTAAAGGACTCAAAGCAAACCTCTGATGCACATTTCTAGGGTAATCTTATAGTCCTAACATTTATAATAACTCTATATACATCACTTTTATTACTTCAATATAACAACTAATTGCCATTTTTCTATGATCCAACACAATAAATCTTTATGATCTCTATTGTAGGTTTTCTTAAGATCAATGCAAATCATGTCGAGACTTCCTTCTTCTTTGTATATATATTTTCCCACTAATTGTCTTTCTGACATGATTAATCTTTCAGGCTTTGAAATAAATGATTTTCAAGAATACTTGTGTGATATCTTAGTTTTTTGTTTAATTATTTATTCTCTCTCAAAGTTGTGTGACAAATTTGGTAAATTCTTCAACAATATGAGTAGCATTGTACATCTCCCTTATTCTTGTATATTTGTACAGAAACTTATTTATTCATATGTGCTACTTTAATGTATAAAAATATATTACTTTCTAGCTACTTCCTACTTTATGTATTGTGCCCATGTTAACATGGCATGACACAACTGATTGTATGAGATATGAATCTGACTTGGCCAGAATAACCAAAAGGCCAAACCAGAGTTAAAAGGAGGATAAAAATATAAATTTTGCTACTTCTGAAAAATAATAATCAAGTTTCTAATCTCATACTTGGAAGCTTACAATCTCATCTATTTGTTGAGATTGGCTATTGTGCCCAACCTCATACTTTAGAAACATCACTTTGGATCATCATGGTTATTTGTGTAACCTTACCAAAGTTTATGTGATCTATGTACTTACACTGATGCTGCTCATATCAGAAGTAGGGATCATAACTGGACCACCTCTGTTCCAAAAGTTGGGTGATATTTTGAGCTTTGATATCTCCAGGGCTTTTTGTGACTGTGCTTCTTAATGATTTAATATATTTGTTATGGGAAAATTATCACTTTTTATGGCAGTGGACAGGATTTTCTTGAACGAATGATGATGTCAGCGATTTACATCTTGTTCCCTGCTGATCAATGTTTGCTTTAGGTTCTGTTTCTTCAACATCATATCATGCTAGTCTAAATCTCACAATTTAACTCGAGCTGTTGTTCTTCAATTTGCTTTTAAATAGTCTGTACTGGTAATCTTTGAGCTTTGAATAACTTTTGCTGCCAATTGGGAGTGCATTACTGGTTTTTACCTACTTAGGTTTATTTTATTTTTATGTTTACTTTTTTTTTTACAGAGGCACTGGATTCTTCAGCTCAAACAGGACATGTTGGCATCATTGATTGGCAGGAGGAGATTTATCAGAAGGTGTATAACATAAAACTTGAGTTCTTTTCTTGTTTTTCATTCCTGTTTTACCTTGATTTCTCAATTATGGAAGAATTAATTAAATTAATTGGCCTGTATGAAGTTGGAGATGTATTAAGAGATAAATCAATTCATAGTTGGTCTGATGCTGAACATGTTGAATATCAATCTTCGATACAATGTAAATACTGGTATTTTTATATATTGTAGGATATTGCCCTATAATAAACTCAGTGATGGGTAAACATTTATGTAGGCACACTAAGATAGATACCACTATTCTATTTTTATTGCCAAGTGACATGAGCTTAGAGTGTCATTTAATTAGGTTCATTTGTGCTGAGCAATGACATGTTATAGGAAAACTCTTAGAGCCTGAGTAAAAGAAAAACTCGTAGAGCCAAAGACATTATCCAGTAGAATTCACACAATCTTTTCTCCACTAGAAAGGTTCCTAACATCTTGCCTCTTTGAAATTGTTATAGCAGATTTCACCATCTCCAATGTACCAAGGATGGAAATACATGCACTGCTCTGTGCAGATTTAATGTTCTTTCTGTGAATTGGCATTTCTAAGTCCTGTTATTTGCCTATCATTTGATTATTATTTTATGTTCTGATGATGTTAGGCCTTGAGTACATGAATGTTTTACATCTTTATATAGATATCTATATGTGGATGTCAAATTTATGTTACTGAGCTTTGTGATGAAGCCATAAAACTATGGTAAAGCGACATATTAATTGAGCTCTATGATGAAACTTCATTTACTTTTTTATGGGCAGATAAAATCCATGAAGGAGCTCTACTTTGCAGATTTGACTGAGCTTTACCAAAAGATTGTTCTAAAGTTGCAGCAGGTTTTTGAGTTTCTTATTTGTGGTTCACTTTCTTTTAAGATTCACAGGATTTCTGAAAATAAAATGAAACTTATTTGGTGACATTTCCTTTTATGTTTTCTCTTGTATCTTGCTAGTTGCAGCATGATGTGCTTATGCCGTCTGTGAAGACATCTGAACAATTTGATAAAATGAAAAGTTATAAGATTATGTTAGAGCGTACATTACATATTTTGCAATTACCCAGGAGCAATATTCAACTTGGTTTGAAAGACAAACTCCCATTGTATGAGAAGCAAATAACGACTTTTCTAGCTACAAATAAGAAAAAGGTTGTCCCTTCACAGCCTCCTGGACAGCAACAATTTCAGCATCCTGGTGGACATCCTCAATCCATGTCTCAACAACAATCATCTCAAGTTCCTCAAGTGCAGCAACATGACAATTATGCAAACCAGCAAATGAATCTTCAAGGTTCAACAACTTCAGTGCAGCCAGCTGCTATGCCAAGTATGCAACATGGTTCTGTACCTTTATCAACACATTTTGGTGTTCCAACACCTCAACAGAACATGACAAATGCATTACAGACTGGTTCTGCAATTGATTCTGCCCAAGGGAGTTCTTTTAGTTCATTGCAGCAGGGAGGAATTGCATCCATGCAACAGGGTGGTCTGGTATCCGGGCAAGGTTCTATTAATGTTCCTCCGCAGACCAATGCCAATGTTATGTCAAACGGCTCAATGAATTCACTGCAAAACAATATTAATTCCAAGCAACCAAGTTCTAATGCAATACAGCAGCAGCATTTTAAGCAGGAGCAGCAGCAGCAGCAGCATATGCAAAATCAACAACTAAAGCAGCAATTTCAACAGCGTAATATGCAGCAACAAATAATTCAGCAACAACAAAAGCAGCAACTACTTCAGGTGCAACAGCCTCTGCAGCAACAGTTGCAACAACAGCAGCAAAAACAACACCAAACATCACAGCTGCCAGTACACCAATTGTCACAGCTCAATCAATCAAATGAAATCAATGAGTTGAAGTTTAGACAAGGGCCTGGCGTTAAACCAGGACTTTATCAACAGCATTTCTTGCCTAATCAACGCCACAGCTATTATCAGCAATTGAAATCTGGTGCTGCTTTTCCAATTTCATCACCTCAAAACTTTCAAGCTTCATCTCCCCAGATTTCTCACCATTCTTCTCCTCAACTCGATCAGCACAGTCTGCTATCATCTCAAATAAAAACTGGAACACCTTTGCAGTCGGCTAACTCACCATTCGATCCATCTCCTTCCACACCTATAGCCCCCTCACCTATTCCAGGAGATGAGAAACAAATTTCTGGCATTACATCAGTGCCAAATGCAGGACGTGTTGGACATCAACCAACAGCTGTAGCTCCTCAAGCTCAATCACTTGCTGTTACTACGCCTGGAATATCAGCTTCACCTTTGCTGGCAGAATTTACCAGTCCTGATGGAAATCAGACCAACCATACAAATTCAGGTGCTGCTAAAGCAATTACAACAGAAAGGCCATTTGAACGCTTAATAAAAGTGGTTAGTAATTTTTTTTTCATTTTATGAATCTTGGGCAGAATTATTTAGTAGCATGGTAGATAAAGTTATCAAATGTATCCTTTTATCTCCTGCGCAAAGTGAGATGTGCAACAGGAATTCACATGTAGCCATGCAGCCCATGATAGTAAGTAAATGTATCTGCTGAATGTAATGACAACAAACTACAAAGATTATGTATCTGCCCAATCATACATATCTTTCTAAGTAAATCATGAGTTACAAGATGTAGTTTAAGAGTTCCAGGAGGCCTGGCCTAAAAAGAAAACATGTATTCATTTTGTAGCAAGCGGCAAAAATAAGTGTAAAACCATTTCCTCCTGAAACAATCAGTATTCTCTTACCTGTACCATTTACATCACTGTAAGACCTTATTTTTCTAGATCATTTAATAAACATTTTATAGATGATTTAAGTATAGAGATGGACAATAGCGATAAGTTTAAGTATCATAGATTTGTTCATAAAATTAAATAAAATATGGTATAAGAAACTCTAAAAAGAATTGAGAATAAGTAAGAGTGTGGGATCTAATGGTATCCTTATTTAGGGTTTGGAAGAATTTAAAAGATCTAAGAGTACATTGGTTGATTATATTTATTTAACAATTTTGAATATAAAAAAGATTGCTGATGATTTATTTAACAATTTTGAATATCAAAAACCTTTTTTGGGGAAGAATTTAAAAGGTCTAGGAGTACATTGGTATTTACCAATTTCGTAGTACCAATTTGTAAGAATAAGGGAGATATTTAAAGCTACTCTAACTACAAAGGAATTAAGATAATAAATTATACTATCAAACTTTGGGAAAGGGTGGTTGAAGGTAGATAATAAGTGAAATAAGTTTTTTTTTTTAACCAATTTAGTTTTATGTCCAGAAGATCAATCATCATAGAAGTTATTTATTTATCAAATAATGAAAAAATTGTGCATGATTTTTAATAGCTTAGAATAGCCTTTGATAAAGAGTCTCTCGAGAGAGTCGACACTATTATGGTAAATTTTAGAACACAAAAGATAAATCTATTTATTACATAGTTGACACAAAATATATGCATATTATCTATTATTATTGTAGTATCATGATCAATACCTAACATGAATGAAGTTCTTTCAGATACGATCATCAACACCCAAGGCCCTGAGTTCTGCTGTTAGTGATATTGGGTCCGTTGTTAGCATAATAGACAGGATAGCAGGTTCAGCACCAGCACCAGGAAATGGTTCTAGGGCTGCAGTAGGTGAAGATTTAGTTGCCATGACAAAGTGTCGTTTGCAGGCTAGAAGTTTCATGTCACAGGATGGAAGTGCTACTACCAAAAAAATGAAGCGTGACACAAGTGCCATGCCCTTGAATAATGTGTCATCTGCTGGAAGTGTAAATGATAGCTTTAAACACTCATATGGTCTTGATACATCCGAGTTAGAGTCGACTGCAACATCACGTGTCAAGCGGCAGAAGGTTGAGGTGTGTTACTGTGCAGTTGATTTTTTTCAGGCAATGTGGAACTTTTATGCTTATTTTGCATTTATTTGGTTACTTTCCTTTTGTGTGGATTTCTTAGCTTCTTTGTAGTTTCAAATTTGGATATGCTATATAATCCCATATCTAGCCAGTTCTCTTTCAAACTTCTGTATAACCATTCAAAGCTTAATTTGTTCATGTATTGTTCTTCTGAAGTTGCAATTTTAAACTTTTGAACCCTAAAGTAGTAATACTGAATATTTTCATCTGGCTGTTGAAGAAAAAGAATTGCCTTTGCACATGTGCATATAATTTTGAAACCTGGTGGTTAAGATTAGTTTAAGAGATATTTACATAGAAAATTGAGTTGCTATGTAGCTGTATATCATAATTTATAAAAGCACCTATGCCTACTCTAATTATAGCTGTGCTACCATTGGATGCATACGTGTGTATATGTTTCACAGTTTCTTTGTATTATTCTAGTTGCATAATACTAGTATTAATGCCCATTTATTGGTAATGAACCGAAACCTCATTGTATCTCCTCCTCAGTGTACCGGAGAAATTTATCTGTTGAACCATCTATTTTTCTCCCATCTACCTTTTTTGTGCATCTGCATGCACACAGTACGGATGGCCAAACATATATGATCTATTCATTTATCATCTGTGAAATAAAAATTTTAAAAGAACCTGTTGATTACTACAAATTTTGAAAGAGGAAAAGAATTTGTTCTTATGCGGAATTGTATACTTGTGTAATAAGGAAACAGATCAAGTGTTTATGGTTGGTATACAGAATTAAGAGAAATCTATTTCTGATCTTTTAACAAAGAAATGTGTTGTACCTTACGTGTTTTCCTTTGTTATAATTAGTTATAATAATTCTTTCCTTCTCTTTGTAAGCACTTTTTCATTCCTCTAGTGATATGTTGTGATATTTCTTTCCTTTTTTTTCATTAGATCTCAATACTGTTTAACTGCAGGTAAATCATGCATTACTCGAGGAGATCAGGGAGATAAACCAGCGGCTAATTGGTACAGTGGTTAACATAAGTGAGGAAGATACCGATTCAAATTCTGCTGCTCCACAAGGTGAAGGAACAATAGTGAAATGTGTCTTCACTACTGTGGCTTTATGCCCGAGCCTGAAGTCTCAGTTTGCTTCGGAACACATGGTGAGCTTCAACTAGTACAATAGTTTATGTACATGAAGTACCTTAAGATCTGCATTTGATGTTCATGTTTTTCTCACGTTTTTTGGTCATCCAGAGTCCAATTCTACCTCTGAGGTTGCTTGTTCCTGCTAATTATCCAAAATGTTCTCCTGTTCTCTTGGACAAGTTTCCAGATGAGCAAAGGTTAGACATAATACTAAACATTATCTGTCAGCCAGTAGTGGGAGGTCAACAGGAAGCTGACCCAATTTTGTTATTCTGATGTTATGGTAGGGAATCTGATGATCTGTCTGTCAAAGCTAGGTCGACATTCATCATTTCTCTCCGTGGCCTATCACAGCCCATGTCGCTGGGAGAGATGGCAAGAACATGGGATGTCAGTGCCCGTAAGGTAATAACGGAATATGCACGACAGACTGGAGGAGGCACCTTTAGCTCAAGATATGGTGCTTGGGAAAATTGTGTAGCTGCTTGATGTTCCATCCATGATGTGGTTGAGGATGCTTGTTGGAAATAGTTGAAAGCTTTGGCAGATAAATCATCACGCTGCTAAGCTAGGCCACTATGGATAATACTGATTATTTCTTGCTTCCGAAGAAAATATGTGAGGAATTGGCATGAACCTATTCCGAAGACAATAGGGCAGGAATTGGAATGAACCGACAATATATTTACAGGTCTTCAATTTTTATAGTATTCCTGCAATGGTCTGTAATTATCAGCATATCCTACCAAGTACGGAAAGCTTATCATTATCTGTTGTATCAAGTATTGTTCTCTCCCAACTTTCTTGTCTGTGACGTGCAGAATTGTAAAACTGCCGCTTTAAGAATTCTGTGGAAGTGATAAATGTTTCATGTTTAATGACTTGGGATCTATCTGACTGATCATTTGGAGAATATGCGGAGTACATATACGGGGAAGCATATTTGACTTTTTTCCATTATAAGGGTTTTTGTTTTCATTTTTTATTTTCAATTTGAAGTCAATGCAGCTCAAATTCACTACTAGTAATGGTTCGTTTACAGGGTTTTATATATCATAGTGTTACATGGTCTTGGCTTCACCAGATTACAAAATGTAGGAAGGGAAGAGTTATGGCTGCAGATTATGTAGTTTGTGTAGTTTATGTAGTTTACAAAAGTTGAATTGGTTCAGTATTGAGGCCAATTATGATTGTAGTTTGTGTAGGTTTTGGAGTACTAGAAAAATCCTTTACGAATGTCCAAAACTAAATTCTGTGAACTCATGGATATCAATTAATACTTGAAGACTTCGATGAGAGTTCCAGCGATGTCCTATCATTAATCTAAATTTAAATATTTTACTCAAAAAATTGGAGGTTGTGAAGATCGGTCGAGAGTGCATTCTTAAAACAAATTACTTTGTGAACTTTTTTTAAAGAGTTCTTATACTTACAAAAATTATTAAGATAACATCTGTAGTCGTGTGAAAAAATCATTTTATCTATTCTTTTATCGGATTCATCATCGTCCACATCTCATGAGGGTTACCTTTATTGATTTCGTCAGCTCCTATTGACTTTGTCAGCCCAACAACTTCAAACGTCGTAGAGATAATGATGACGAAGGTATGCACCCTCCTTCTCCTTCTTACCTTGCAATTGATGGTGAGGGGATCCCTTCTCTTTCCTCACTTGTGGTCAACGACAAAAGTAGTTGTGGGCAACAATGAAATATCCTCTTCGCTTTGTGATCGACGACAAGAGCGCACAGTAACCCTCTCTCCTTCTTTTCTCGTAGTCGATGGGCATGCCCCTTTTCTTTCTCCCATGTAGGCGAGCGAATGATAGTGAGGAGACGAGTCTGTAAATAATAATGACAAAAGCTACGAGCATTTGTTTAAGATAAAAAAGGATAAATAATGGGGTAGAGACATGACGAAGGACGATGATTGATAGGGGTAAAAGGGTTATTTGAAAAAAAAAAGCATTGTATAATTTTTTTAAAAAGTATGAGTTTTTTTTAATATATATATGTATATATATGTGTGTATATGTATATATATATATGTGTATATATATATATATGTATATATATATATGTGTGTATATATATATGTGTATATATATATATGTATAAATATATATATGTATATGTATATGTATATGTATATATGTATATGTATATATATATACATATATACATATACATATACATATACATATATATATATATATATATATACGTGGACTTAAAAGGGATTAATATGAATATGTGCAATTTTCCGATACAAAACATCTTTGTCTTTTTCATCGAGAGGAAAAAGCCCCATCTTCTTACCCTTCAAGCCTAGCGCAACTCCCTAGGCCGAATGCTCCGCTCCGGCGGTGGCGAGCTAGTGCAGGTGACCCGGAGAGAGGTTGGATCCCTCCTCAAATGCTATTCCCGCTTTCTTTATTTCGCCCTCGCATCGTCTCTCTCCTTTCATGTCTTCGCTCGGCGTTTCCCGTGGTGTCTTCCTCTCGGCCGGGTTTCCAGCCCTAAGTTCGCCTTCTTCTTTAATACGGCTCGCTTCTTGCTTCGACTACCGGAGAAAGGAGGCTTTTTTTGAGACCGTTCGATCATTCCGAGGTGGTTCTTCGGCTTGGCGAGCAAGATGAGTGACCAGAAGGTGATTCCTTTTGCAATTTCGGAATCTTCGAGTCATATTCAATTTGTTTGTATGAGAACCCTTTTTGGGGTATTGATTTCTGGAATTTGCATTTTCAGAACTTCCGAAAGTTAGGATCTTGATTAGGTCGGTTCCCACGTAATAATGTTTGGGTCTACAAATTAGCCAGTATAATATCAGGTAGCAAATTGGGCATCCATTTGTGTGCAGCTACTGGGGTGACTAATGCCTTGAAAACAAGTCTCGTTGCTACCAAATCTTCATGTCTGAAACACCACATCATGTGTATTGTCGGAAATTGAACTTGTGTAATTTGGAAAAAAATTTACTTGTGAAATTACTGTTTCAATTGTACTTGTGTCATCTCTTTTTTTAATACATATAAGGTTCTTGCTTTTCTTTCTAACACCACAAGTAGTACATGGGATTGACAATTCTGATGCCTGCAAATTTATAATTCCATTCATGTGGTATTGTTCGAACCTTTGTAGCCTTTGCACTTTCTTTTCCCTCTCTCTTTCCAGTTCTTCTTTCCCCTGTCATTGTTAAACAAGAAAAAGGAATCTACATGTTGTCACAACTCACAAGTGTCTTTGTAGCAGTGTAAACCCATCAGGTTTCTGTAGCTTACTAGTCCATGCCAAGCACCAATGTTGTTTAGCCATTTATTTGCATTCAGTACCAGTTGGAGCTCATCTCTTGGGAGATCCCTGACACACTAAATTTTGTATTTGGATGCCTAGTACTGGCATAAGTTGGTACTTGAATAAATTTCTGTGGATACAAGTTTGGTTATGGAAGGATCTAGTTTGCTATAACAATGTAGATGATCGTTATACCAATTTAGACAATTTAGAGAATATGGAAGAGTGATCAAGTTAGAAGGTCTTAATCCTGGGATTGAATGTTGTCCTTCTTTGACTTGAGTTGGTATGTCTCCTTCAATTCAGACAATCCTAAATGCAATGCTAGTAGTCCAAATATTCCTTCCTTCTTTTGGAATTTCTGTGCATTCTCCTATCCGATTAACGGGCCATTGGTAGTGTTGAAAATCATCTGTCAAGCTTACCATATTAGTGTAGCAGCCATCCTTACCAAATTAGACAATAAATGCTGCTAAATTTTGATGTCATCAACATGAAAGGGCTCAACGACAGCCTAACCTCAGGTGATGCTATATTAGGCTGCCTTATACAGCTGGCAGCCCTTAGGAGGGCTACATTAAGCTCTGATTTGGGCACCCAATCTTTAGTACATGTTAATAGTTGCGGTGTATTGTGCACCCAAATTTCCTTAATTTGTTAATCTAATGTGGTTTTTGCACCAATATGTATTCTTGCCTAAACAATTCTGCTAATGTTGTTACTAGTCATATCACTTTGTGACAAGAGATCATTTACCTTGCTTTTTTTATTGATTAAAAATCTTCATTGTCAGCCAGAAAGATTTTTCTTCATGAAATTATAACTTTTAAAGGTTTTGTCATGATTGTGTTTGAATTCTGATCTTTTGTTGATTATATAATTGTATGCATTTCTTTAAGCAGGTCTTGATATTTGGGTCATTCACTGAAGAAGAAACTAGGTTGTTTCAGAGACAATCTGCAGCGTGTATGTGTTCTTTCGAAAAGGCAGGACGACATTTTGGATCGGTGGACTTTGCCTCTGAATCAAAAGAACATAATTCATCTGCAAGATCCAACAGCATTCAAGTGTCAAATGTGATTGCAGATCTGGCATGCAAAAATGAACCGGGAAAAATTAATAATTGGTTACAAACAAGTAAAGCAAATGGAGAGGCCATCAACTCGTGCCAGGATGATGAACTCATGGAGAAACGGAAGGATACTTTAGGTTTAGTTTCTCCCCATATAACTGAAAAGGGAGTTGCTGGTGCAGAATTGTCTGCAAGCCCAAAGGTCCAAGAAGGATGGGTTCAAGCATCAAAAGCCAACAGTATTTCTGTTGATTCTTCAGCCATTGAGTCTCCTGTAGTGGACATTCCAAAAGCATTGGCTGATAAAGCACCAAATGTTAAAAGCATACTCCCAAGAGGCTTAATAAATTCAGGAAACCTATGCTTCTTGAATGCAACATTGCAGGCACTACTCTCATGTTCACTGTTCGTACAGCTTTTGCAGGATCTGAGATCTCAAAGTATTCCAGAGGTTTTGATCATATGGAACACTTTCTTTTTTTTTTCTTGTTTCCTTTGTTGTTCTCTCTTTCTGACCTTTACAGTGAGTATTTGTTTCAATTTTAGATTGGCTACCCAACCTTGCATACATTTATCAAATTTATATCCGAATTTGACATGCCCGATGTTTTAAGTGCAAAGAGTAACGTAAAGGTGACCTTTGAGAGTGGGAAATCTTTCAGTCCAATTATGTTTGATGCTGTTCTAAAAAGGTTTACTCCAGACCTGCCAATTGGAATATCAAGCAGGCCAAGGTGTGTACAGTCCATGTTCTGTTGCTTGATTTCTATTGCATGGATGACCTATAATTGTTCTGGATTGAAGTACATATATATGCAGAACCCTGCATCTCAATTTTGAAGGACGAAAACCATTTACTCTATTATCTTTGATGTGGATAGCATCTGTTCTCTCATGCTTGTTATTTTTCATCTCAGTGACAAATATGTGAAATAATAAGCTTGGTTAACTGAATCTTAAAGAGGCACTATGGTTCAATTGATTCTTGGTGAAGTTGTTGAATGGAATATGAATTCAACCATAGTCACCCACTGTCTTGAGATATACATACCAAATGATATCTGCAGCTTGAACCTTTTGAAGTTGGAGCAGTTTCCTTGCACTCTCGCTCCAATAGTTCCAATGTGCATTCGATAAAAGCTAAGGTTGCATATTAACGTGATCAGTTTACTAGACAATAACCTGAGGTGCAGCTCTGCCATCATGCATAGTTGCGAGGATCACTGCACACCCTTGGGACCTTGAGCTCCATGTTCTGGTTCACTATACCCTTGTGTTGCCAATGCTTGCGATAGGAAATTTGGTTCACAAAAATTAGAAATTTTGAGTAACATCCAGTTTGATAGAAATCAGCTAATAACAAGTATAATCCATATAGGACATTCCTATTCCAAAATTCATTCAAGAGGCTTGAAACAACAAAGTAATAAGCAACAACTAGTATTGAACTAATACTTTCAGGTCTTCTACCACTGCTGTTTTTAACAGAATTATATGTTCCAGTATGACTTGGTTTGATCTCAATATCTTTATGTAGTAAGCAGTTTAAATAAGTGGTTTAATGCTTATCATGTTTGAAAATGAAGGACCAACTTGTCTTGATCCATATGTATCTTGAATCAAACAAAGTGGAGTACCCTGTCGCTGCACCTATACCATGGGCTTGCATTCCACATTCTAGTTAATTAGGCACCAAGATGCTATAATCTACCTGAGTTGGAAAATAGTCTTGAGCAAGGGAATGTTTCTTGTGTATCTCGATTATTTGTGGAGCTTGTTTTTGCTTAGAGAATAGTAATTCATGGCAATGTTTGCAAGATAAGTATGGAAATGGTCATGAATTTGGCATTAGATAAGCAGGATTGGCTGGATCAGAGATTATTTGAAAAAGGTTGTAATATCAAATTGATAAAGAATATAGATAAAGAAATATAAGAACAGTGACAAACACTTTGCAATCTACAAAATTCTAGAATGCAAGTATATCAGTATTATATTTTTTTATGATATACCCTATTGCTTTAAATTTGTGGGTGTTTATCTACGGAAGGTTTATGATTGGCAGATCCTAGGAAATCTATGATATGGGTTTTGGGCCTCATCAATGTTGATTTGTTGATCACAGATAATCATATTCATGAATTGATGCCCTTTTCTTCACATCTCATAGATTTGTGTTTTATGGTTTTTATCAGTTTTAATAATCTGAACTCTTATGACATCTTGGAGGTGTATCAACTTGTTAGTGCTAATATGCATATTTGCATGATTGATACTTGATGATAGGGATCAAAAGATTTTCCACTATACTTGCATCAGACAAGCCTTACATTGCCAAATGAATATAGGAGAACAGAAAATATATGTACATTGCACATCTATTGCCATGCTACATAGTACATACTCTTATAAAAAATAAGGAAGCATTATAGACACAATAGTATCTCTTTATCTGCTTTTATTTAATTGCTCATTTTCTATCCATCACCTTTCAGCATGTTCTTGATGATTATCAAAGCTCAAAAGTTCCCATTGATGTACTGTCTTAGTGGTTATTTGATGATCATAAGTAGATGCTTTAGAGTGTGTATACCTTTTGCAGTATCTGGATTTACCAAATTTACCTTATCTGATGCCCATATCTGTCACTTGGAGAAACCAGCATCTCTGTCGCTGTCAACCACATGGTGCTCCAGTAGAAATAGGTTGTTGTCAGAAGTCTGAGTCATCTTTTGCCTTGAATAAGTGAGAAAATGAATCAAGACAAGGAAACCTGTTGGCAATCCTTGTTTAAGAAACTAGTCCTACTTGTCTGTTGATTTCTACAGTTGATTATTTTAGCATAAGCAATGTGATGTTTAACTGTTTCATCTTCGAGTCCTTAAACTAGGAAGTGCTTATCCTTGGTGGTAGAGCAGATTAAAATTGAAGGAGATCGTACTGGTAGCATTTATTGAGAGTGAGGGAATACTGGAAGTCATCTTAGAGAGGACTTCAAGTTATAACCCCGATTATATTATAAATATCTTTTGATGGTGCGATAGTTGCAGACTTCCTGAAATTTGTAGCAGTGCTTATAAAATTTATATTTAACATATAAAAATGTTAATATAGCATGAAAATGACCAATCTGGCTGCAACATAATTCTTTGAGATTTATCTACACTATTCTGGGAACACTGTTAATGGGAAAACTAAATCGGTCATATTGTGCACAGGGTTTACGATTTAATCCATCTTACTCTCTATGTAGCTTAAATTGTCTACTTAATGTGTGATAACAAGCTGTGAAGGTGTGGTGTGGAGAAAAAGGACAGTTCTGGCAGATACTTTTAATATTTACTTTTGGTGCCTAATCTTCAGGCCCGACCAATATTGTGAAATATGGATAATTTAAATTTATGGAACAGTGACCTCAATGATGTGCTTTACTAGCTTCTCTACTAATAATTCTCTACTAATTGTAAAAATAAATAAATAATAATTCTCTACTAATAAGTACCATTCAAAATCATATCTTCTGCAGACAAGAAGATGCCCAAGAGTTCTTAAGTTTTATCATGGATCAAATGCATGATGAATTGTTGAAGCTTGATGGTATTTTTGCAAGTACAGATGGAGGTGAAGTCCCTCTCATTTCTTCTTCTGAAGATGATGGCTGGGAAACAGTTGGACCAAAGAACAGGTCTGCTTTCACGAGAACACAGAGCTTTTTTCCATCTCGGCTTAGTGCAATTTTTGGGGGCCAACTGAGGAGTGTTGTAAAAGCAAGAGGTGAGTTACATCTTTAATATTTATTGGACACTGTTATACATGTTGCTCCAAGATTTTCTGAAGTTCTGCATTTATTCTCATCACTTGTTAAGTAGCTGTATCTTTTAAAAGTTGTACTGGTAGTATTTTGTGTAGATTCTTTACAGCACCTTGCTATCATAAGCATTGTAGGTGTTTCCTCTTTGTCTACTTTTCTATGATTGTCTTCTTGATGATATAGAGGTGTGCTATGTATATTTCATCAGAATCTTCTCAAACAAGAAGGAACTCCAAGTCATTTGGTAATATTAGTTATTAAGTGATCTCCTTTCCAGGCAATTATCACATACCTTTATATGCTATGATCCTCATAGAATCACTAAACACCTTGGTAAACTAATAAAAAATCAGTTACATGTTTCTTTTTGTTTTTAACAGTGTAACCCTGTTATTGCTTTTTGTTATCATTAAAATTGCCAATATCATGTTGACATATTGTATGTTTTAAGTTTTTTAAGTTATCAACTGATGCATGCAGGGGAGCCTTTCTTTTGTAATGATGGCTTCTGTAGTTTGTACTGGATTAGGACCTTGCTGGTACCAACTTGAGTCTTGTCTTCAAATGTTGGACTAGAAGTAAATTATTTGAAGGCATTAGAAGATGGATTGGTAAAAGTTAAGTTAGGCAAAAGAAATGAGAAATTACTATATTCATTGAAGTGCAATCATTTAACGACACTCCTTTGTTAGACTGCAGATGTCTGATATTTTGGCTTCTTTGACTATAGAATGTGTTGATTTCTTTTCACAGCTCATTGATACTTGACCACCAATTTCCTTAATTGTTTAAACATCAGATTAGAGTTCTTTGTAGTATTTCTATGAATTGGAGGCCGTTATTGTTGCCATCTATTTGGTTGATTTACAACTTGTGGTTCAGGAAACAAGGCTTCAGCAACAGTTCAGCCTTTCCTCTTGCTTCACCTTGACATTTTTCCCGAGTCTGTTAATACTATTGAAGATGCACTGCATTTGTTTGCTGCTCCTGAAACTCTTGAAGGATACAGGACATCAGCTGGCAAGGTATCGACTTTTTTATTATAGTATGGCTTTGTGCCAACTTCTTAAAGCACTAATCAAGAGAACCATATATTTAATACGTGCATTTAGTTCTACAATCATCCTAGGCTTGGGTAATGCTGAAGGACATCACGTTTGATAATATTAAGTTAACCCCAGGAGGTCATAGGAATTCATGTCTGCTTAATAAGCAATGTGGTTTTTATACATTTTTTATGCTTTCTAAATATTTTAATAAGATTGCTAATCATAACTCAGAGAAAATGGAACTGATTTTCAGAATCCTTAAGGGTTTTTGTTTGGCTAAAATTGATATTAGTCATCATGTGAGGTCAATGAGATGCACAAAATTTTCTAGTTATAAAACAACAATTTCTCAGAAGTTACTGCATTAAAGGTAAATTGGAGCTTTGAACTCTGCATTTTAGTATTTAACACTTTTCTATCTTAATTTCTGTAAAAAAACCTTTTAAAAAAAGTTAACCTAGTCTTTCAAGTTTGATATCCTAATTGGGAATGAAAGTTAAGGTCAGTTTTATGAGGAGAATGGCAATGAAGGCATTCTCATTTACTTATTTATAATCGTCATTAACCATGGATAACATGGATAGAATGAGTGATGACTAGAGGGGTACATATAGTCTAAAACTTAGAGGGATATATGTATATATATAAAAGGTTGCCTAGTGTAAGAGGCTCCTGTCAATGTATTCAATCTTACCCCTCTTAAGTAAAGAGAATCTTTTGCTTTACATTGATACTAAATTCCAGTAATTTAGAAGGATATATATATATTACAGTGTGATATCTCTATATGCAATTTCTCAACCATGCAGTGCCATATATGCTATCTTCCTATTTACATTTAATTGGGTTCAAGTGATGTCACTTTTGGGTTTAAAGTCTCTTATCATATCCATGAAAGCATTGGACAACTTTTATCTAAAGTTTATAGCTTAATTTTTCTTATTTTGGGAACAAAATTGATCTAGTTAATCGATGGATAGCATTAAATGTAGAATGAATACAACTTTACACACTGCAAGTGTCTTCATCATGAATTAGTACAATTCTGGTACCATTCTGATAAAATCAGTTTAACTACTTAAACTCAACTCCAAGTATTACTATTGTATCGCAAAATTATCTAAAATTGTTTGAAAGAAAAAAGTCCTAGAGGGGTGGCCGGGTGGGTGTTCTTAAGTTTCCAAAGTTCATAGAATATTATATACGAGGTGTATTCTGAGTTTGTAACCTTCTCCTTACACTTTTAATGAACTTTCATGATTCCTTAGTCCGTGCATAAATGTAAGTCCACAAAGTTGTACCTTGTTTTGTTTGGCAGGTAACAGCAAGCTGACATGCTGATTTGGACAATTTTATTGATCATTTGATGCTTCATGATCACTTCTTAAATAATCCTCATATAGCAGTCTAAGCAGTTATTAAGCTTTATAAGTATACTGTATACAAACTTACATGTAAAGCTAATGCCAATATCAAGCTTTAGCTAAATGTGTGAACTACCTTTAACGGATCTCATCTTGTAAAAGATGGCCAACGTGTTAATTGCATGTAGTCAAAAACAAGAATCATTATTCTTTCAATTAGAATACATTAAATTCATCATGTTTGCACTTGCCAAATTTAATATATTTTTTTTCTCTTGCCTTTGTAAACTTGTTAACTCATTGATAGCGATAACTAAGTGGGCTTTATCTTTCTTTGCCTTGGAAGTCTCATTGTGCTCCCTGGTTTTGACAGATCATCGAATCTTCTCTTTTGCAGGCTGGGTTAGTCAGTGCCAGCAAATCGGTGAAGTTACAAAAACTGTCCAAGGTAATGATACTGCACCTGATGCGGTTTAGCTATGGAAGCGAAGGAAGCACAAAACTGCATAAACCTGTCCATTTCCCACTTGAGCTGGTTCTCGTCCATGAACTCATAGTCTCACCATCTTCAGAGGTCAGTTTCCTCTGCATGAACTCTTGATATTCCTGAGAAACAAAAGTGAATGTCTTTTTAACCATCTTAGCTCCTTAAAAAGGAGACTTTCAGATCTTACTTTCTAAAATTTCTAATCGATTCATGATACATTTACCTCTGGTTTCCTTTCTCATTGGGGGAGCTGATGTGCCCAGGAGAATGTCATGGAAACCTTGAATTGTCCTCATTCTCCAGAGATTCTGTTTGCAGAGCCGGAGATATGAGCTTGTAGCCACCATCACGCACCATGGCCAAGGACCCTCAGAGGGTCATTACACTGCCAACGCAAAGTGTTCCAGTGGTCGCTGGCTTCACTACGATGATGCATCTGTCACGGCCGTCACTCCAAACAAAGTCTTGCATGACCGGGCTTACGTCTTGTTCTACAAACAAATACAGTGACATCATATTATTTATGGTCGTGTCCATCCTGATGAAACCGAAACCTGGCTGTATCTAATTGCATGTGAATACTCTCAGTTGCTTTCTGTTGGAAAGTGGAAAAATTACAATAGAACTCGGTTTTGCTTCGTTCCAGTTGATGGTTCCTTCTACTTGGAAAAGGAAACAAAAACTAGATTCTCTCGAGATCTTGCCGAAGTCTCTCTGTGTTTGTATCTCTATTGTGCTAGAAAAGCATGTGAAGTGGGTTAGGTCACACTACATCTTGTTATATAGGATAATGACCACCTCTTCTTTTTCTAATTTGCATTTGAAGACATGTTATAGTTTGTTTATTGGCTAATGTAACTCCGAAGACATGATACTGACTTGATAGATATGTGGTCAATACATTATGCTAATGTGATATGTGGCTTTCATTTAGCTAATAGGATTACGCTAACGCATTTAAGTGTTAAAGATAGTGAAAAATGAGATCGAAGCTTGTATGGAGAATCATAATAGAAAATTGTAAACTTCTTTCTCATTCATGACGAGGAAGAGAAGTGCAAACTCCCTTCTCTCCCTTTATGACAATAAGGATAATCCTAAATCTTCTTCTCCTTCTTTATAATAAAATAATAATAATTATAAACTTTTTTTTCCTCTTTCAAAAGTATAAAAAGGTATTCTAAACAAGAAGAAAGATAACTCCTTAGGAGAACTATTTTAATCCACATTTGAAAACCTTGTTAATTTGAGTATTGTAAGGATCGGATCGAAAAACTACACTTGGTCTTGGTCTTCGTGTAGGTGACACCTTAGGAGCATAATACTTTCAACTCGGGAGCATGATATTTCTACATCAAATGTACCTCGAACATTCTTATGTATGAGTCTGGATCACGTATGAAGATGTAAATAATATTTTTCCTTAATAACAAACATGAGAATGATCTTTGAAGATTTCCAAAGTTCCATTGGAGTTTAATGTCTCCTTCCAATACTACCTCCCTTGGACATTAGACGACATTCCAAACGTAAAACAAACGTTGTCAACCTAATGCTTTTTTGATGAGTTAAGAGAAACTTCTTTTTCAATAACTTTCTATTTCATTTAACATTGTAAGCAAATCTGGTCTCTTCCCCTAATCCTATCATTGTGTGCCGAGGAGAATCACCTCCCATGGAGAGATTTCACTATACATTAAACATAAACAATTAGGAGAATAATTGCATCTTTAAAAAAATGAAAATGCCTCTTAACAATAGCATGATTAGAAACACTTCTTCTACATTGTAAATACATGTTTTCCTTTTCCTCTCCAACATTTGTCACTCCACCACCTAATTCTCCAAAGTAAATGGGAGAAATAGGGACTATGATGCTTGATATATCTTACAAAGTTTCCTTATCTGGATTATTAGTGCAAATGAATCAAATCTAAATCTTCCATAATATTTAAGTATATATTGGGTTCTTTTTCCTAACAACTTAAGCCTTTCAAAATTGTGAGGTCCAATCATTTTTTTTAAAGATGATATTACAATGGATTATGAGTTTGAATTATGTATATATTTATTTTTTTTCTAATATTTAATTAAAAAATTATCCATACACTTAATATTTATTCACACATCAAACCTATTTTAGTACATATTGAATTATTCTTTGATAATATAAAATTGACTGATTTATTCTGCCAAATCCAAGTAAAGCTGAATTCAGCTTCTTCAGTGTAATCTACTGATTTATTCTTTGATAATAGAAAATTGACTTCTTGGATAGTTGAATAAGTGCTTATGGCATACATCAATCATGTCACTTACCAAAACTACCTAAACAAGCTCTTGGCCACCTCCCTTTTCCTTTTTATTTTATTGAGATAGACTATGCTGGCCATGTTGATTCTACCACAAGATGCTTGTGCAAATTGCATAATCTAAATCTAATCAGGTTTTAATCTCCCAACGAGGCAGATGTTCTCCTTGTCATGATGAACAATAAACTTAGCATAAGCTGAATTGGATGATTAAATAAACAAACAATGAGGTAATACATACAATGTAGTGACACTAACAAGATTCTGTCATAGATTCTGGGATCAAGAACAAAGTATTATTTTTTAAGACTTTTCTAGACTTCATCTCTGACCGTCGGCTTGACCCACCGGCGTAAACGTGGTTTCCGTTGATTGGGTCTTCAAATATTATTTGTTGGTGAGCTCAGCACAAGATCCCAAAGATGGATGACCCACCTCGATTCCAGCCATGTTTGATCACGTGTTTTAACTCCTGTGGTTGATTTGTGTTCGAAAGATCCTACAAGAAAACAATGACATGTAAATGGATCATCAAAATGTTGGAAAAATATAACAAAAAAGATGATGAAAATAAATAACAAACACAAGATCAAGAATACTTTAAGAAATATATTTAAGCTTGAAACGTATATAAATACTTTTCTAAAAATGATATTTATATCCTCTTCTCAATAAGATTGCTATGAGTTTGATGTAAATAATTTTAGTAGATATGACAAGCCTTTAGAAGATCTATATTAAACAAATAATAAAGAATCTTCAAAGAGAAATTAGAGAATGTCTAATTCAATTATTTAAAGAGTAAAGAAGAAGAGTATGAAAGAGATATCTATATTATTTACCCTCAAATACCTATTTATAGATATTTTTCTTAAAAGACAAAATATTTAAAAAATAACTATCAAAATAATTACAAAAGAAACCACCTTTTCAAATAAATCTTTTGAAAAGATTTTTTTTCTTTTTAATTTGAACAATTTATAACACTAAAGAGATGATGGAGAAAGAATATGTCAAAGGTGCTACTTCTTCTATATACAAAGCTAAGCCTTTTCTTAACGTGGGAAGATAGTAGAATAGAGATTCGAACCACATAGAATTGACCTCCACTTGAGCATAGGAAAATAGGGACAATATCCCATGTACAGATCTCCAATCCATTGACAAAGAACACATCTAGAATGCTACAATTCATGTGATCGAATGGCAGAGACACATGAGCTCGTAGAAGCAAGTGGACAATGATACCTACGAGTTAGGTTGTATCCTTGTAGGGTTTTCCCAACGAGAAGATTTCTTGAGGGTGACCTCACTGATCGAGCGTAACCATAGTGTTGCTTTGTTCTTGTTGGGTGGGTCATGCGTACTTGTATAGAGAACCTCACCAATGAGGGCAATCCATTGGAAGATTTAGAGAAAGAAAAGTAATCCATGTTGGATTTCATTGATTACATCAAATCTTCTCTAGTGGCGCCTTCTGCTTGGGTTTAGCTTAATTTATTGCACGGCGAATTGCATCCAACATTGTGTTGGATCACTTTTTCTAGGTGACTATCATGAAAGCTACGGCTAGAATCATTAATGACCCAATTTGTTTGTCATTAATACGCAGTTCACCTTTAGATTTATCATATAATATTAATAAATAATTGCATTCATGTTGTTCCGTGTTCTAATGGAATTTGGCCATATGATCCCTCGTTTTAGTGCGCACTCGGAATCTAGTTTACTTCTACATATACATGTATGTGTTTTAGTGGAGTTCATGAAAAGATAATGTTGGTAGACTTAACAAAGTATCGATCACATATAATTCAAACTAATTATATAATATTACTCTATGTAGTTTTTTATTTTTTTATTTTAATTTTTTTACTTTAAAAAAATTATATTGATATTTTTATAATTACGAAAGTGAAACATATAGGTCGATTCATCCTAACAATATTAGTTTTACTATAAAAAATAAAAAAATAAAAAGTAAAAAAATAACCTTAATAGTATAGTTTGTGGTGATAGATAGTGGCGCTAGTGGTGTCGACGTCGACATAGTTGCCGAGTGACCCTTTACCGCTCTATATCTGCATCGGTGCTCCGTCATCGCGGAATCAAAGTCTGCTACTAAAGTCATCACGGAAATCTATCACCTTCTGAAGCAAGACCCGAAGATGCGCATCTCCCTCCTTGCCACTCGCCTCATCAACCACCACCACCACCACTCATCCGCAACTGAGGCCTAGGAGAACGTAGTTGTTACCTCCTCAATCTCTTCATCTCCACCCGTGAGGCGCTCATGTGCACTCCAAGCATCCTCGATGCCCTTGCCATCGTCCTCTGCCTTCTCTCCCCCATCTCTCTTTAGCATGGCGTCATAACCTTTATAATCTCCTCTCCATCAAAGTGTACTACTCTATCATCGGATCAAAGAAGCCTCTCATCATCGCCCTCGGTGCGCTGATAGGTCCATTAAGAATGCACTCAAGGCCCTCTTTGACCTGGCCCTCTACCCGCTCAACTGCATAGTCCTTGTCGAGCTGGGTACCGTATCACCCCTCTTTGCACTAGTGGTGAAGGACGGGCAAAGGAGGGCAGTGGAGGACGCAACAAGAGTGGTCACCCAGGTGGCAAGATGCAACGAGAATGTAGAGCCATTCCGGAGGGTGGACAGTTTCAACATCTTGGTGGATCTTGTGGTTGGAGGGAGTGGAAGGGCGAAATAAAACACTACGGCTACGCTAATGAATTTGGTAAAGAATGACGGAGATAAAGCGATGAGAGATGTCAAGAAGGTAGATGGGGTGGAGGCGATCATGAGGGCTCTAGTTGGCAACGACAATAAGGTAAGCATAAGGGGGGAAAAGTAAGGCGGAGACACTATTGAGGGTTTTGAAGAGCGAGCGGGGGAGCCAACTGTAGGGTTTTGATAATTTCGAGACCGGCACCAATGACTCTGTGCTGCAAACGTCGCTCCGTGACAGAGCCATAGAGCACTCCATTATCGCTCTGCATTAGTTACTATTGATACACCACCAAACGTTAAAATTATTATTTTATATTTTATTTTTATATTTTTATTAGTAAAATCGATGATGTTAGGATAAGGATATCAATCTAACTTTTAAAAATATAAAAATTACCTAACTATTGGGTAATATATAATTAGCCCAATACAATTCTATCATCTCCTTTTACATTCAGTGCATGCCTCTATTTAAAGAGAGTGAAATCAAAGACTCAGTCCTCGATCGGCACAAAAAGACTTCTACCTTGACTAAGAGTCCCATATTAAATTCCTATTTAATCGTAAATTTTGATTTAACATCCTAATATTTGCGTGATTTCTACTCAGCAATAGCTAATCTTACATCGTCATGTATGATGTGCGCTTGGTTATGCCATGTACATGTCAAGTTGATGATTTGATGGCCAAACGAGACACAGTAATAAGTGGCGATGGTGGAACATGACATCAAGATGAGAAGTCTCACATGGTGTCCATGAATGGGTATTAGTGGCCCCAACGCTACGTCAAGACGAGGAGGAAAGGGCGGTGCTACTTGAGCCGTGCCTTTCGTCGTATCCATGCCATAGAGAAGATTAACCAAGAGGAAGACGAGAGGAGCCCAATGTGGACAAACACAACATGGATCACTTTTAAGTGGTTTGACATTCTTGCTTCATTATAGTTGCATGTTCCCACACTTTAACGTTAGGTTGACGTATAATTGACAACCATAGTGGGCCTTTAGCTCACTTTATGATTTGTATGAGTTAAATATTCGTCATTTTGGTAGGAGGAGTTGGAAGCTCCACGTTAGATGGAAATC
Source organism: Musa acuminata AAA Group (assembly GCF_036884655.1). Classification (NCBI taxonomy): domain Eukaryota; kingdom Viridiplantae; phylum Streptophyta; class Magnoliopsida; order Zingiberales; family Musaceae; genus Musa; species Musa acuminata. The sequence continues at coordinate 7,164,033 of NC_088334.1, read as the reverse complement.
AGACTCCTCCAACTCCAAATATTTTAATTAAAGCATGTTAAACAAGCATAATATACACCACATTCTGATTCACTATCTATCTAACAATTACACTAGTTGAAAAGGCACTGTGTCATTGTCATTATTATTATTATTATTTATTTTAATATAAAACACATAAGTAATGGTTAATGATGAGCTTAAAATTGATTCCCACTAAAATTTTAGAAGCATTTTAAGTCACTATAACAGGAGAGTTCTGTTCAAATCCTCTCTTACGATAGGTTGATAGATATTTTTGAAGTTCCGATAAATTTACGATTAAAAATAAGATTTGATTCTTCTATAAACAACTACGCTATCTAAGAATAAAAGTAGTTGTTCTATGTATACATTATGCTTGGGATGTTTGATTCACAGAGCCGTGAGTTAAGTCGTGGCGTGGGTCGTCTGTTGGTCCTCCTGGCGTTCCACACGGACGCTGGAGATCGAAAACGGGAAACGGACGGTGGATCATGGCGGAACGCCGCGCGGGCTTCGGCGCGCCCGAGGCTCGCCGACCGAGTCGAACTCGAGCCCCGGACTGTGGCTGCATCGCGAGGCCTTGGGTCGCCTAATCCGAGGCAAGTCCCTCTCTTTATATTTTCCAGCTCATTATTTATTCTTTTTCTTGAACTCTTTCGACGGACGTGATTTATCTTATATTATATACACACCCTACATATGATAACAATAAATAATATTATTAGGTTGGGGGAGAGACGGTAATGGTGTGCGTCGGGGGAGGAAGCTGTGGTTTGGTACGGCTCTGAGCGGGGATTAGCTGGAATTAGCGGAGGACAGCTGTCTCGTACGGCGTCATCGCATGAATCCACGGGAGAAATCCCCGGACGTCCGCCTGCGTCGGCACCCGCTTGCCCACAGGCCCCTCTCCCGGGTCCCGCTTCATCGTCCGGTGCGTCATCGTGGGTGGAAGACGGGTGGACGGGGGTCGGGTAACGAATGGTGTAGCTGCCCATATCAGAAGGCAACTCCCGTCGCCGTTCCTCCGCGTTTGTTGTTATATGTGTCGAGAACTGTAGCCGCGCTGTCCGCTTCCTTTCCCTTTCTACCCTTCGCTGATGGGGCTGGATATATATGATGAGTCAGGAAGATAAAAGCAAGTAATTGAAGTTAAAAGGCTGGGCATGGGAATCACCAAGAAGTACGTATACAGCGATTTGTTGGGAATGATATGATTTGATATGATGTGACAAGCAGCACTATGTTTTTAATTACGAGTTGGGAGAAAAGAAACAATGAACAAATGTCATCAGAGCACGTAGGGATGAGATTTACCGAGCGAAGCAGTTCCTTAATTACTGTATCTATCACCGGGTCCCATCATTCGTTCCCCAAGGTGATATGGAGGTCCCAATTTGATTCGGTGGCATCATCGCAAATAACCGCGACGTCCCTGTCCTAAACGGGAGCCGATATAAGGGACGGTGGAAAGGGAGAGGGGTGGGGGGGCCCCGTCGTCAGAGGTCCACAACCGACACGAGTCAAACGCCAGCCCAGCTGTCCACATCCGATATTTCGTGAAGGGAACAGGGGCGTATTAGTCATTTTGAATGCTGAGGGGAAAGGAAGGCGCACGGAGCACGCACTCCGCTGCGCATTGCAACGCTTACATTTGAAATTTTCAATGTTGCCCTGCCCTTAAAAAGGGATTAACTAATTAATTAACCAATTAATTAAAGCGCAAAACTCACCTGTAAATAAACCACTCCATACCCTCCCCTCTGCGCTCGCTCGGTCGCTCTCTCTCTCTCTCTCTTTGTCGCTCGCGTTCTCTTTAGCGGTCGCTTTCTCTGTTCCATTCCTCTTTCGCTCATCGGCGCGCTAGCAAACGCTTCATCTCCTCCGCCGGCGGCCTCCGTGGTGTCCGTGCCGGTGGATGGAGTGAGGAGCACGGTGGGGGAGCGGGAGGACGCGGGATGGGGAGGGTGGGGTTGGGGGTGGCGGTGGGGTGCGCGGTGGTGACGTGCGCGATCGCGGCGGCGCTGGTGAGACGGAGGGCGCGGAGCTGGTTGCGGTGGGGGCGGGCGGTGGCGGTGGTGGAGGGGTTCGAAGAGGGTTGCGCCACCCCGGTCGGGAGGCTGCGCCAAGTGGTGGACGCCATGGCCGTCGAGATGTACGCTGGGCTCGCCTCCGATGGAGGGAGTAAGCTCAAGATGCTGCTCACCTTCGTCGAGACGCTCCCCGATGGGTAATCGCATCCCGCTTCCCTCGTTGTTGTCTTATTTTCTTTTCTCCGTCTTTTTGTTTTGTTCACGGAAGGAGATGCTTCGGTTTCCTGTTCTTCTCGTGCCGGTAAAGATCTTGGAGAGTTTGGGTTGTTCGTGTTTCTATTGGGATTCCTCGGTCGATGCGATTGTTTTCTCTCCGTGATGTAGATGCGAGCTTTTAATGTTTGCTTCAATGAATGTGCTTGCGTTTTAGTTTGCTTTGGTGTTATGGGGGTGAACCAAGTTGGAATTTTGCACGTGCTAAGGTTGTTGTATTATTATTTTTGTTGTTACTTCTTGTGGAATGTTGCTTTTTGTTGTGATTCTTGTTTTATTTTCTTCAGTTTGCTAGATAGATTTCTAATGTATTCACTCTTTAATATCTATATGTTTCCTTCTTGTGTTTTATTCACTCTTTAATGAATTGCGTAATGGTAGGGGTCTGATATTATTGTCTTACATCTTTGCATAAATGCGTTGGTTTTTGTATATTAGTCTCGTGAAAGGTAGGGAAAAGAAGGAATAGTGTTCCGTTTACATGCTCCAAGATACCAGAGCTTTCAGTATGACATGGTCCTGATCCCAAGAGAACGAGAGGAATTTGTGCTGATATTCTTTCCATATTCTTTTATATTGTGATCGATTAACTTGTTCTATCTTGATTTTTTTAAATACTAATTTTAATCACTTTAAAATATTAAGGTCACCCAATTCCCACTATTTGTTTGCAACACAGTTGTAGGTACGTGGACACAAGAATATGAGATGGATGTGTCTGTGTATCTGATTTCCCAAGGAGACAATATGGAGATACAATGTTTCACTGGAGACAATGCAGCATGAGCCATGAACTCAATTTCCCTAGTTTTCATTACATGTTCTGAAATTTCGACCCAAAAGAAATAGTAATCAGGTAACTACCTTGCATATCAGTCTTGTCTTCAAAGGAGACCTTTGCATATGCGGAATTATGTTGCATGAATGAAGGACTATCTGATATGTACAATCATATAGAGAAGGTTGTGGTGGGTATAGATCTTGAGCTGAGTCATGACCAATTAGTAACACATACAAGTTGAATGAGTAGAAGTCCCAAAAGACGGGACAAATTTGTTATTTCGGTTGATTCAAAAGTTCTATTGTTGGGCAGTTAGGATTAACTCTGGATAGTTTGCTGATGGTCTTATTTCAGTTCTGTTACTCTGGAAGAATAGAGTCAGCTGGCATATGATCCAGCTGTTGAAATTTCACCTTTGTTGGGGTAAACCTTCCAGGTTAGTCTGCTCTTAATAAAGAGGAGTATGGTGGTGGCTGTGGTGGAAGGGTGTCTCTTGGCCCTTTTTTATGGACTTTTATAGCTGCAGGCTGTCCCTTATAAAAGAACCAAGCGTGTGGCCAACTTTTTTGTATTAGTTCATGAGCATTGCCGGTGATGAGATGCTAAGAAGAAAGGTTGGATAGATTTGTGGATAGGACATTGGAGACATGAAAATGTCTCTGTTAATACATATACATATTTTTTTGGTCAATGACAATTCATAGTTTTTATCCATCTCTCTCTCTCTCTCTCTCTCTCTCTCTCTCTCTCTCTCTCTCTCTCTCTCTCTTTCTTGCTTCCCTCTTATGGAAGCATTCTGGTTGAGTCATCTGGTAGTGATGATGGAAATCATATGGCAGCTGGCGGACCTGTGCTTTCTGAATGTGAATCCTAGATTAAATGTACTGTTAGATGGTTAAGTACATTGGACATATGAAATTTGATCTATTAAGGAATTCCTGTTTTGCATTCAAACTTCCTTAAGGATATATGAGGCTATTGCAGTGTTTGGAACTAACAGCAGTTAGTCCTTTCTATATTTTGAATCCTGATCCTTATTTGAGATTGGCTCCGTGATGACAGTTCAGGAAAGGGATTATGTTTGAGAAATAGAATCCCGATTTTAAGTAATAGAGTCCAAAACAAGTGAAAGTTTTGACTTATAGATAGAAGTAGATATTTGGTGTTTAATGGTTTGTGTGCATCATTTGACAGAGAAAAGCACAGTACTTAAAGGGGCTCTAAGTCTCATGAACACCAAATTCAAGAGACAAAGAAGTGTGCATTTTAATGAAGCAAGTCATATTTTTTCCGAAACTCTGAGGAAAATATTTACTACTACGATAAAAACATAGACTAGAGGTTGTAGCAATAACATCATTTACAAGAGAGATACTGCCAATGTTTGTCAGACAAGCAACAACATCAACCATACTTGTCGCAATTGGCCAGATGAACAACAAATTGTTGCATCATTCATCTAGACAAAGGATAGTAACACCAACCAAGTCATTAGTTGAGAGTATTGGAGAATGAGGAAAAGATAGATGGTTAAAAGGGAAGAGTAGTGGAGAACTAACAAATATCTTGTTTGCTAATTGTCAATGATTGTCCATGAAAATTAATCTATGTTCGTCGATGTTGATTGTTCCCTCTCTGTGTGAATTAGGGTTCTATGGAGTTTGAAATAGTAATTTATGTAGGAACTTAGAATAAAGTTTATTAGTTTAAGTGGTCAAATATTTCAATCAGACCTGAATTGGCACATGCTCGAAGTGAGTGAAGTGATCTTCACTTTCTGCACCTAGACTAGTAATGAACATACCAAAGTCGACACAAGAGGCGCATAACTCCTATCATATATATTATCTATATTGGTGAAACATGCATTTGAGTTTTTTTTTTATTTTGTTGTTATGTTGATATTTGTCGTTGTTATACAGAAGCCTGGATACAATATATCGATTTCTTGGACCTTTGACCATTTGTTGTCATTTATTTCTGATACCGGGGAGGGTAAAATGCAGAATGAATTTCTAAAGGAAACTGATGCAACGGTTTCTCAGATAGAAAATGTCACAGTAGACAAAGAACGAACTTTTGAAGAAAAGTCGTAGTACAGTTGTATTTGCTGGAATGAGTGTTTTGAATAAAAAATGCACGAACTCACGATAAAACTTAAAGAAGATCGAAAAATAGTTCACCACCAAGTTAAAATCACAAAAGGATACAGAAATTCACCACCCCAAGGATTTTAAACAAGGATACAGAACAGAAATCAAAAGACTCACCACTCAAGGACGCATCCAAGAGATACAGAGTTTAAGGGAGTTCTCCAAAAGAGCTTCTGCTAAGTTATTATCAGTTTCTAAAGTTCTTTCTAAGTCCCAAACACCAAAATAAATAGTAGTGCATGAAACAACCCTTCATGCATAGGGAATTTCGAAATTAAGTGTTTACAGCCGCTAACCAACTCCTTTAATGCATTCCTTGTCATGAAGAAAAGCACCTTGAAACAACTTTAACTTCGTGCAGGGAATATGCTGATGAGCTGTCATATTTGAGTGGGCTGAGTTAAAGATTATGAGGCATCATTGTTGGCTGAAAAAAATACCATATCATAATCAAGGTTCATATGATCAGATTGTAGTAAATTAGACACTCCCGTGTCAATCTCCCCCGGTTGAAAAAGACTTGTCCTCAAGTCCTTGTTTAATTCATCAACATGATTATAAAAAGGACTTATATCAGCCATATTAAATGTTGAGGATACTCCGTAATCTTCAGGTAGCTCAATTTCATAAGTATTTTTGTCAATTCTCTTAAGCACCTTGAAAGGACCATCAGTCTTTGATTTTAGTTTTCCAAATTTGCCCGGTGGAAACCTCTCCTTCCTTAGATGAATCCAGACCAAATCACCTGCATTAAACTCCACATGTTTTCTGTGTTTGTTGGCAGCATGCATGTATCTCTCATTTTGCTTCTCAATGGTTGCTTTCACACCCTCATGCAGCTTCTTTATCTGTTTAGCTCTTTCATCAACATCTTCACTAAATTGCTTTGTTGTAGAATGAGGGATTAAGTCCAAAGGACTAGCAGGATTAGCAAAATAAACAACCTCAAAAGGACTCTTACCGATACTATGATGGATAGAACGATTGTAGGCAAACTCAATTTGTGGAAGAATAAGATCCCACTGCTTAATATTCTTGTCAACATAGCTTCTAAGCAAATTTCTCAAGCTTCTGTTCGTTACCTAAGTTTGCCCATCGGTTTGTGGATGATGCGAGCTGCTGAAATTCAAAGAAGTACCTAGCTTCCTCCAAAGAGTTCTCCAAAAATGACTAACAAATTTTGAATCTCGATCAGATACCATAGTTCTTAGAATACCATGTAATTTAACAATCTCCTTAAAATACAAATCAGCAATATGAGATGTATCATTCGATTTATTGCAAGGAACAAAGTGAGATATTTTTAAAAATCTGTCAACAACAACCATGATAGAATCCTTGTTCCTTTGAGTTCTTGGCAGTACCAAAACGAAATCAAGACTCACTTCCTCCCATGGAACATTTGGTATAGGCAATGGAGTGTACAATCCAGAATTTTGACTTCTTGTTTTTGCCAAATGACACACTCGGCATTGCTTTACATGTCTTTCCACATCTCTAAACATCTTAGGCTAATAGAAGTTTGATTGAATAAGAGCTAAAGACGTATCTCTACTGAAATATCCACCCAAAACACCACCATGAGCTTCAGCTAAAATTACTTGTCTCAAAAAACAAGATGGAACACATAAAGCATTAGCTCGAAAAAGAAAACCATCAAAGATAAAAAATTGTTGAAAGGAACCTAATTTGCAATTCTGCCATATTGAGCCGAAATCCATATCATTCTCATAAAGATCTTTGAACGTCTCAAATCCAACAACTTTGACTTCCATTGCTGATAATAAAGAATGCTTTCTGCTCAATGCGTCAGCAACCACATTTTGAACACCATATTTGTGCTTAATTGTATAGTTATAATATTGCAAAAACTCTACCCAAGCTGTATGCCTCTTGTTTAGCTTGTGTTAGTGATTTATGAATTTTAATGCTTCATGATCTGAATATAGCACAAATGACTTGGCAAGAAAGTACTGAATCCAATGAGATAAAGCTCGGCATAGAACTCTTTATCATAGGTAAAATATTTCCTTCTTGTATCATTTAGCTTCTCACTAAAAAATGCAATCGGCTTTCCGTCTTGACTCAAAACAACACCAATTCCCACATTAGATGTATCACATTCAATCTCAAACACATTGTCAAAATTTGGTAGAACTAAGATAGGAGCTTCGGTCACCTTTCTTTTTAAAAGCTCAAAAGCATCATTAGCCACATTAGTCCATTTGAATTTATCACATTTCAGACATTCGATGATTGGAGCGACAATAGAGCTGAAACTCTTGATGAATCTTCTGTAAAAAGAAGTTAAGCCATGGAAACTCCTCACATCATGCAATGAAGCAGGTGTTGGCCAACTGAAAATAGCTTGTACCTTAATTTGATCCATAATGATTCCATCTTTTGAAACAACATACCCCAAAAACACAACATTAGATGTAAAGAAATCACACTTCGTTAGATTAGCATAAAGCTTTTGTTGCCTCAAAATAGGAAAGATTTCTTTCAAATGATTCATATGCTCCTCTTCGCTCTTGTTGTACACCAGTATATCATCAAAGTAAACTACAATAAATATTCTAATGAATGGCTTAAGTATGTGATTCATAAATCTCATGAAAGTGCTAGGAGTATTAGATAGCCCAAATGACATAACCAACCATTCATATAAGCCTTCTCTAGTTTTAAATGTTGTTTTCCACTCATCTCCGGGCCTCATTCTTATTTGGTGATAGCCACTCCTCAAATCAATTTTAGAGAAAATAGAAGCACCACATAATTGATCAAGTAAATCATTTAATCTTGGAATAGGAAAACGATAGTCCACTGTGATTTTGTTGATGGTGCGGTTGTCCACGCACATTCTCCAAGAACCATCCTTCTTAGGCACTAACAAGGCGGAAACTGTACAAGGACTCATGCTCTCTCGTATTAACCCCTTTTTCACTAATTCATTAGCTTACCTTTGAATTTCTTCATGTTCCTTGGGACTCATTCTGTACGCAACCTTATTAGGTAGAACAGCCCTCGAAAAAATATCAATGTGATGTTGAATGTCTCTCAAAGGTGGAAGGCCATATGGAATCTCTTCTGGTATAACATCTTGAAATTCCTCTAGGATTGGTTGCATGATTTCCGATGTCTCCTTATGTTGTTCGTTCTTCTCTACTACCATTAAGGCCAAAACATAACCACCCTTGTCTAATTCACATTTGCATTCATTATAAGACATAAAAGCACTAACTTCCTTCTTTGGTGTATTGACTTCGGAAGGTTGTAATGGAGCTAAGATAATCTTCTTTTCATTCACCTTAAAAGAATAAGTATGTTTATAACCATCATACAACACCCTTCTATCATAATGCTAAGGTCTTCCCAACAGCAAATAACAAGCATCCATAGGAGCAACATCACACCACACTTTGTCTTTATAATACTTGCCAATAGAAAATGAAACTAAACATCTTTTAATTGTCATTTCCTTTTTGCAAACAACATAATTGATATGGATGTGGATGAGGGATTGTGTCCAACTTCAGCTTCTGCACCATCTCCAAAGAAACCACGCTCTCAAAACTGCCGCTATCGATGATCACCAAGCACACCTTGCCAAGAGAAGTGCATTTAGTGCGAAACACGTTTTTTCGTACCCAACTTTCATCATCGGCCACATAAGACACTTGCAGGCTACGTTGCAATACAATAGACAAACCATGATCTGCATAAGTAACATCTTCCTCATCTTCATCATATTTTGGTTCGTCGTCAGCTTCGTCTTCTCCTCCATCACTATGATCTTCAACCAAAGTTACAATCCTCCTATTTGGACAATCTAAAGCAATATGCCCAAAACCATGACATTTGAAGCATTTTTTACCACTTGGGGTAGAAGAATTAGGCTTTTTTTTGCCGCTAGCAGATTCTTCACCCTTTTCTTGCACCTTCGAGATCACCTTGCTTTGGACAGTAGGCTTGGAACTTCCTCCTTTTGTATAGCTTTATTTTGAGTCGTACCGAGAACTCTTTTCAAACTTCTGTTGCTTTTCAACTTTTAATGTCAGCTTGCTCACATCATTTAACGACTAATATGGCTGCAGTTGAACAACTTTAGCAATCTCATACTTCAGACCTCCTAAGCATCTTGCAATGGTTTGCTCTTCCGGTTCCACAAACTCTCCTTTTAACATCAGATTATCGAATTCTGCAGTGTACTCCATACTAAGATCTTTTTGCTTGAAATCATGGATTTTGAGAAATATCTCTTGCCTATAATTGTGAGGTAAATATTTTCTCTTCAGCTCCCTTTTCATTTTTTTCCCATGACACGATTTTACTCTTCCCCTCGCGTTCTCTTTGTTTTTTCAGATTTTCCCATAAAAAAGATGCATTCCGTCTGATTTTGGGTGCCACAAGTTTGACCTTCTTTTATTCTGGTGGTTCATGAAAATCGAAAATTCTTTCTACTGTATTAAGCCAATCGATAAAGTCATCAACATTTATTTTACCTTCAAACTCTGGAATCTCCAATCTTGGGTTATATTTATTCTGTCACTCGTCTTGGATTTCATTTCTTGTTCGACATCTTCTCGACTCCCTTGAGAGAGGAGGTGTATCTTCATCAGAAGGATATTCATGGACATCATTTTTATGTTGGTTTTGTCTACTTTAAAGTTCTTCGATTATTTCATTCTTTTCTTGTAGATTACGCAGCAATCTTCGTAGCTGCAGTCTCAATGACTCAACATCATTTTCATAGTCGTTATCTTCTCCAACTATATCTTTTCCATTCCGCCTTACCATGATCTCTAGCCTTTAGCTTTGATACCAAACCAAGGTAGGCAATATCGAATGATACCGCCCGGTACGGGCGGTATGTATCGGTCCGACGACATACCGGTACGCAGACCGCTCGCTACCGGGCAGAACGAAAAATAATAATAAAAGTATATATATATATATATATATAAACGAGGCGATGTCGCGTCGCCGAGTTATATTATATTATATTATATTATATATATATGGGAGGGTAAAATGCAAAATTGATTTCGAAAGGAAACCGATGCAACCGTTTCTCGGATAGAAAATGTCACAGTAGACAAAGAACGAACTCTTGAAGAAAAGTCACAGTACAGTTGTATTTGCTGGAATGAATGTTTTGAATAGAAAAGACACGAACTCACGATAAAACTTAAAGAAGATCGAAAAATAGTTCACCACCAAGTTAAAATCACAAAGGGATACAGAAATTCACCATCCCAAGGATTATAAACGAGGATACAGAACAGAAATCAAAAGACTCACCACTCAAGGACGCATTCAAGAGATACAGAGTTTAAGGGAGTTCTCCAAGAGAGCTTTTGCCAAGTTATTATCAGTTTCTAAAGTTCTTGCTAAGTTCTAAACACCAAAATAAATAGTAGTGCATGAAACAACCCTTCATGCATAGGGAATTTCGAAATTAAGTGTTTACAGCTGCTAACCAACTTCTTTAATGCATTCCTTGGTCATGAAGACATGTTCACAGCTGCTAACCAACTCCTTTAATGCATTCCTTGTCATGAAGAAAAGCACCTTGAAACAACTTTAACTTTGTGCAGGGAATATACTGATGAGCTGTCATATTTGAGTGGGCTGAGTTAAAAGATTATGAGGCATCATTGTTGGCTGAAAAAAATACCATATCATAATCAAGATTCATACGATTAGATTGTAGTAAATTAGACACTCTCATGTCAATTTCCTTGTTGGCTTGTAATGATTGTATTAATTATATAATTCTTAAATAAATAATTGATTTGACAATGTTTGCGTATACCCTTTTCCAACTTGAACTCAGTCTTGTATGTCTAATTCTTTGCTAGTTATAGTTGATGAAAAAAATTAATTATATATATGTATGTATATATATATATGTATGTATGTATGTATATATATATATATATGTATATGTATATGTATATATATATATACACACACACACACACACACACACACACACACACATATATATATATATATATATATATATATATATATATATATATATATATATATATATATATATATATATATATATATATATGGGGTACCTAGATGAGTAGGATCATCAGTATGCTCTTTAAAGCACTGTTTACATTCATTAGCATACCTCTATTTCTTCATAAAAAGATTAAATAGTTTCATGTTGCATCCACATGCTCGTGTCTGGCCATCTACTTAATGTGTGCACCTGTCCACATGCTTACATTGTCCCCTTCAGATATATATTCAATATAAAATGAATTAATCAATTAATCAAGTTGGATTGACAAAAGCCTTTATTTAAATATTTGACCACGATATTCCCTCTTCGAACTTCAGTTTTTCTTCTTGTCCGTCATTAAATGCTCAACATTCACAAAGAAAAAGAAACTATTTCCAAAAGATTTTGGGGGTGTACCAATAAGGTTTAAAGACCCTTCATAACAGGTGTGATAGGCATTGCAAAAATCTCATGACATTATGGAACCATTATTAGTAGCTTCCAACTTATGTAGCACAATATTGCATATAAAATCATAAGTTTGAATAGCTCCTGTTAAGAGGTATTCATGAAAATTTACTGGAACAATGATTGTCAGCCACCAAATAATTTGTAGTAATAATATAAGTAATTTGTTGATTAATTTCACATTAAGCTGGCATACTGTATCGGTGCATCAACCAAAGAATGATTTTGATGAATTGCAATTGGATTTAAAAGTAAATATTTCTGTTACATTATGTCCATTATGATAGGCAAGAGCAGGTTGTATGGATTTTATCTTTTTGCTTGTCCCTAATTCCAATCAATTTATAGTAAGCAATTAGGCTTTTAGCTGTGGCTTCATAATCCAATCAGACTAGTATATATCTTATCAGACCAACCAAGAATTGGTAGAGGATCATATGGTTCAGTATCATTCGGTATATATCTTTTTATTTTTATTTTCATGATACTGAATGGTGGAACAAATTTTAGCGGATGGTGTAGTCCAGGAGACTGCCTAATATACTAATATTGTATCAGTTTAATAGTGTTGTTGAAACTGATAATGGACCAGTATTAATTGGTATTTTCAGCCATAGTTTGAGCAAGCACTTATTGCATCTCCTACCTATCCTGAACTCGTGGTTTAGCAATCTGGAACTAACTAAATAAACACTGAAATTAGGAACTAACCCATATATAACCAAAATGTCATTTTAGATCATATTGATATCACTTAAATATTTCTAAATATGGAATTAAATTACTTCAAATCAAAGAAGACCATTTCAATAAATTGAATTCACACTGGCTTGAACATGGGTTGTATTGATTCTGTATGCATAACACAATGATGCCTCTTTGAAATTATTACGATAGACTTATGACATGGTAACACTAGCTGGACAGCAGCATATTGTCTGGTGCTGGTCTGACAAAGCACCAATAATGGACCATACAATTTGATACCACTTGGTTCTTTTTATTATTTTTCAATGATACCATGCAATATTAGTTGGTGGGCTAATATGTATCTCTGTACTGTACGCATTGTCTAAACCAATTTATAAGCTATTTGTCTCAACTTCTACTTTATAGGTAACTATAGCTTATTGGGACAATGTTCATTTTTCGGTCCCTCGTCTGATGATAGCTCTCATCACACTGATGAGATCTTTTCTTTAAGTTATAAAGCCCAAGTGTTGTTTTGTTTTGGTTATCAGTACATTCATTATTATGGATTTGCACCACTATCATCTTTGTAGTATTATTGTCAGTTTCTACTTTTCTTTTTTAGTTTGATATCTTGTTTTGTTGATAAATTTGAAATTCTGTTCTAATCTCTTCAAGCATGCATTTCATTTTATCTGGTGGCTGAAGGGGATAATCGGGTTGCTGCACGGATGACTTACATACATGTATTCTTTGGGTACACTATCTACCTTAGAAGGCTAGAATGACTGAAAGTAGGACTAGGAAGATGCTTGATTCTTTATCTTGATACACAAAGATTGGAGAACTGTTTATTGCCATTTAAGCTCTTTTGCAAGGATAGTCGAGCAGCATTAGCACTGTCTAAGCATTGATTTACCATTATAATTTTCCATGGGCTGTTGCATTTTCTTTCTTTTATAAGGGAATATGTATCTTTTGCTTCGTAAGAAGACTTCTTTTATTGTTCTTTTATAAATGACTTGTTTTATTGCTCTTTAAAAATGATTGTTTGTTGCTAATGAAAATCTCTGGTTAAGCAGGGATGAAGATGGAATATATTATGCTCTTGATTTAGGAGCTACTACTTGCCAAGTCTTGAGAATTCAACTTGGTGGTAGAGGGTCTAAGATCATAAACCACAAAGTTGAACAACATCAGATTCCCCAGGAATTGGCATCCAGTACAAGTGAGGTAACTGTGGCTTTTTTTCAACTATTTAGCTTCATGTGTTGGTTATATAACAGTTTATTCTGTTATCTTTGTATACAGGAACTTTTTGATTTTATTTCTTTGACATTAAAAGAATTTGTTGAACGAGAGGAAAATGGTATCGATCAAGTACCAGATGAGAGGAAGGAACTTGGTTTTACATTTTCTTTTCCTATCAGGCAATTGTCTATTTCTTCAGGTGTTCTTATCAAATGGACGAAAGGATTTGCAATTGAAGATGTTGTAAGTTGACTTTTCACCATGAGTATATGTTCAAATTCCTGATAACTGTTCTGGTTAAATTTAAGGGCAACGAAATTATTTGATCTACATACTCTATTTTTTGGCAACTTTGGTAGTGGTTGTAAGTTGTAACTGATCCTGCATGGTATCTTCTAACATCTATACTTGAACAATTTGTTAATGAACACAATCTACAATGTTCTATTTGCTGTTAAAGTTATTGAATATTAATGCATATATTTTATACAGCTTCTATATTTTGAGTATAATCAATTGATTCCCCGAACACCATGATGAGCTCTTATATAGCGAACTTAGACTGAAAATCCTTTTGACGAGATATTTGTTGTGCAAGACTTAAAGTAATTTTAACATGTCTCAAGGCTATCTATGTGACTGCTAACAGAAAATAAATACCATACACTTCGGGTTGTTAAATTGGTTTTGCATTTACATAAGCATTAATGTTCAAGTTTGTGCATGTTAATGGACCATGATTCTGATTTTTATTCATCAAATTGTAGAGAGTGCCATGTGTTGAGATATCATCATTGTGTTTCTTTTCTATATCTTGGATCAATGATTTTTTTTGGTTCCTATTGCTGATTAAAAAAGAACTAGCAGCAGTCTTTTAATTCTTAAGAACTTTTTAAAACTTGTATTTTATTAGTTAGCTTATTTTGATGCTTTTGACATGAGTGCTAGATTTTGTTGTTTATGGTGCTCTAAAATTTACTTCAGAACAACATAGCCTTTGTGAAATTATAAATCAACAACTTGTAAATGAGAATTTAAGTTGATTAACATTAAATTACTTGTAATTTTAGATTTTTTTTCCCATGGAACTTGTACTTTATGCCAGTTGTGCATTACATTGCTAACTTCTATTGTTATTTTTAAATATTTATGAATGAGGATGGGTCTAGAAATTCTTTTCATGTGAACTAATAACTATGATGAAGTTTGACTTGTTACATTAAATGAACTTCTTTACATTAAATAATGGTACGTTAGAGTATGATTTATACTCTTGGCATAAACTAATCTAGTAGCTCATTTTATAGTGTGCTTTTCCATATATACCTTATTTTGGTTGATTGAAGAGGGTGAGCATATGCTTTCTTCGCCTTTTCATCATTAAAATTCACACAAGTATTTATAAGAGCCTACTAACTTCACCTTTGCAATTTAGGTTGGAAAAGATGTTTCGCGGTGTTTAGAGGAAGCCATGTCAAGAAATGGATTGAATATGCGGGTGGGAGCTTTGGTACGGTTTCATAATCCTCTTTTTTCCTAACAAATTTTCCTGATTTGTGGAATCACATTAAAAGAATACAGAAGTAACTGCTGTAATATTTTTTTCTGCTTGTGTGCAACAGCCTTAATCTGCATTCGCTCAAAGCCATGTTTAGTCATTATTATAATCAAGTTGTACCTGAAATTGTTACTTTTGTGTATTAGTAGTTGTTAAATGCGTCTCCTTGTAAAGTTTTCAATGTAAACCAAACAAAAGTGAACAGAAATAGTAAGATGTATTTAGAGCTTATTTAAGGTACACATACAAGGATGGAGTGGAAGCATGGTGAGGGGGGCAATGACCTCATTCTACTTTTAATTTCTAATTGAATGTCTTCCCAACTGCCCCCAGTTGGCCTCTCTTTTGGATATATCTTTGGAAAAAAAATTTATGAGTAATATATTTTGAAACAAAATTATTTGTCATAACTAGCTCCTGATTATCAGATTTATTATGTTCACTAACTGCTGTGTCTAAGTTCTCTTTCAGATTAAGTAATTCATTTATGGAAATTATAGTGGCTTGTATTTGTTCTCTAAAATGTATCAACTCTAAGAGATAATATATGGAACTTTATGGCACCATTATGATAAATTTAATAATTTCCAGTTCAGTGATAAGCAGATAATCACAATTTTTCTAAAAATGAAAGTGTGCTTAATGCGTTTTTAATCTGCAAAAACTTTATAGAAATGGATTTTTCTAGAATTTCATGGAAATTAATCCAATCCCTTCCACTTATCCTTTTTCTCCAGTTAATGACTTCTCAAATTGCTCATGTTTTTCTAGCACTTCAAGAACAGTGGAGTAAGTATGCCGCCTAAGTAACTTTAGTGGGCTTTACATTATGTCCATTTATGCAGGTGAATGATACTGTAGGCACATTAGCTCTTGGCCATTATTATGATAAAGACACTGTTGCTGCAGTGATAATTGGAACAGGCACCAATGCATGCTATGTTGAGCGATCTGATGCACTTATTAAGTCGCAAGGCCTTCTTACAAACTGTGGAGGCATGGTATCTTTTAGTTTAAATTCAAGTTGCATGATTTTTGAGTTATAGAGTTTTTGCATGAGTTTTGTAGTTTGCTTACATACCCATTTATGTGCTGATTAGGTTGTCAACATGGAGTGGGGAAACTTCTGGTCAGCACATCTTCCAAAGACATCTTATGATATTGCTCTGGATGACGAAAGTCCAAACCGAAATGAGCAAGTAGGTTTCCTGAAATTTTATTCATTTTGATTAAATTTTACTTCCAATTTCTACAATTGAGAGACCATTTGACATGGTTTGCCTCGTTTCAGGGTTTTGAGAAAATGATTTCAGGGATGTATTTGGGTGAAATTGTTAGAAGGGTACTTCATAGGATTGCGGAGGAGTCAGATATTTTTGGAGAATCTGCATATCATCTGTCAGTACCATTTATCTTGAGGTATGTCATTGGTGATACAGCATCACAAAATCATGCATGCAGATTATTTATAATAGCATCTTCACATATTTTCTGGCGGAGTGAATCTTTATCATTTCCTGCATCTAGAAGAAAACTTTCTTAGATATACAAGTTTAGGTGTTTCATTCTGATAAATTCTTGTCACAATTCCTATTATGCATAATTTCTTGTAACAAAATGCAATATGGTTTTCAGAAAGTCACATGTGACACTTTGCTTTACCCTAATAATTCTTGTGATTCTTGGGAGTGTGCATTACTGATAATTCTTGCGTTGGAAGAACAATAATATTTTCTCTAAGTTTTAGATTTTATCTCAATCAAGTGAGATAAAACATATTTTCTGATATAGTGCATGGTGAGCATTAAATGCTCCCAAGTTCCAAGATAATAAATTTTAAGTTGAACCTTATCAAATTTCAGGAAAATGGTTCATATCTTAAAATAATTAAGAAAATTTGAAACCACCAAATCACAATGTACTATGAATTTAATATTTATTGTAATTTGTGCTTGAGTTTTGGTAAATTATGGCTCATTAATTAGGTGGTTGAGGAATTCAATGTACAAGAGATCTATAAAAGAGGAAGGAAGGAAGATTGATAGAGCATTCTAAAACTAGAAACCCTATCGAATTTTTGTACTTCGAGCTATTAGCTCTTCGTATCTCTTAAAATAGAAAGAGTTTTTTTTTATCCTCCCATATCTTCCTTCTTTTCTTATTTTCTCATTCTCTCTTTTTTTTCGTTTCATATCATTTCTCAAATATATTGTTGATACAATAAATTTTTTCAAGTGAGTTATGAACGTCCATTTTGTAAAAACACTGTACCCACAAATTAAAAAAAAAAAAACTAAAGATTCTCAAGTCCATAACTTTCCGTCTCTATAATTCAGGACACCTTTGATGGCTGCGATGCACGAAGATGATTCTCCTAACTTAAGAGAAGTTGGAAGGATACTTGAAGAACAATTTCAGGTAAAGGCATCACCATGATTGCTCCTTTTTTGGCATATGCATTATGGCTCTGTGTTGTAATCATAAATATGTTCTTCTGGATCTTAACAGATGCCTGGTATCTCTCTGAAAGCAAGAATGCTTGTTGTGAGAGTCTGCGACATAGTTACCAGAAGGGCTGCTAGGTTAACTGCAGCCGGAATAATCGGTATACTAAAAAAAATAGGAAGAGATGGGATCAGTGGCGTGGCTAGTGGAAGAGCCAAAGGCAAACCAAAGAGATCAGTTGTCGCAATTGAGAGGGGCCTTTATACGAATTATTCAATATTTAGGGAATATATGAATGAAGCCATCACAGATATATTAGGGGAGGAGATTGCCCAAAATGTGGTTCTCAGGGTAGCAGAAGATGGATCGGGAATAGGCGCTGCTCTCCTTATTGCAACATATTCATCCAAACGATGAATCACCCAATACAAATATTTTTTTTTCTGTGCAAATGTAAGAAATTGTTTCATAGTAAAATTAGTATATATATTTGCAAAAAAGAAAAAAATATATATATATAAGGTGGTGTTGTGCAGAAACTCCCAGTATCTTTAAATCTGTTGTGGTGTGTAAATATCTTTGTTGCTTGCTGAACAACAGCTCTGCTGGTTTTCATAGGAAGTCACAATCCATCCTACTGCTAAAAAAGAAGAAAATATGTGAAGTATTCAGATATCATCTCTTTTGAAAAAATATAAAAAATAAAAAGTCGAGTGAAAACTATGATATGTCTGTGACATTTCCCCACCATTGTCAGCAACTATATTCACACCTCTTCTTTCGTATTTGGTTTTGTTGTGCAAGAAATTTTTGCTGGACTCCATAATGGTCGGGATGAATTTTTTGTATAAATCAAATATAAAACAGGACAAAACTATTTGATTACCAAGTTTCTTGGTAAATCATTTCAAAATATACAATGTGGAAGACCCAAATTTCTTCTTTCATGTTGACCTAACTTAAACTGTTTCGGGGAACAATGGACTATTAGATCCTGTCTAATAGTTTGCATACAACACTATTTTTATGATAAATTGGAATTATATATTAGATCTTTTTTTTACAATAATACATTAAATCTCTGGCATTATAGCGTACGCACAATCTTTAATAAATTCTTTGACATAAACGTATGTAGCCATGGTTGCGTGCAACACATCAATTTTTTAAGAAATCAGTACTACTAGGCAAAGCTTTGAAAATTATTCATAAAATTTCATTGATGTTGATCGATTTTTCACAACTAAAATATTAATCTGATGGTGGTAAATTAAACTTACCAAAGTTTCATCCGACATTTTACAAACAGAAACTGTTTTGCAAGGCCAGCATTTGTCATTTTGGAACTCAAAACAAACTTCCAAAGCACAGAGAAAGTTAAAAGGAATAGTAGAAATAGTTCTATAAACCTGAACATTCAGCTATCTCAAAACTAACTTCTCTCGTGCAAAACACAGAATTGGCTTCATGCAAGTCCACAATGGCGATTTGCAGATCAACAATGATTGAAGTCAGAATTTAGCTTCATATAGGCCAATACTGAGCACAATTACTTCCACGATGCTCCTACTCCGTCAAGTGAATCTGCAAAGAAAAGCAAAATGAAGATAGGAGTTAGATACAGAAAATATTACAACAATGAGAAGAACGAGAATTACTCCACAACCTCACTGACGAAAGACTATGTAATGCATGCAAGAGAGTGTTTCTCAGGCATGAAAATACAAGATAGCCAGTGGCGTATTCTTGAAGAAACTCATGTAACCAGCACCTTCGACGAACCAAGAGTTGATGATACCACCATGACTCGAATGCATTCCATTAACCCACCTATCGACAAGCTCAAAACCAAAGTGCAATGCAGTGGAAATTATTGAGCTTTCATCAACTCTTCTTTGAATGTGGCATAATACAAGGGCTGGCTTGCAATTCCCATTTTCCCGGTTGCTTATCAGCTCTCTTGCTGTCTCAAACAGAGGTGAAATAGCATCATAATTGTAAGTTACATCAGTCCCTATGATAATCTCAAAACCTCCACTATGTCCACAAAGATCCTTGATGGCTTTGATGTCCTCGGTATTTCCCCAGAGTAACCTCTTAACCACAATTTTATTAAGCAAACTTGTTTCTAAGTTTGATATGATATTCTCTCTTAGAAGGCTAAGAGCTTCTGTATCTCCATCAGTAGAGACCACCACCTCTGCCAACTGAGCAGCAATCATTGAGCAGATACCAGCAGAGCCACAACCCAATTCCAACATCTTCTTTCCTGCAACAATTGAAGGGTTTTCTGCCAATAAGTTGCTCATTAGATGAGCTGATTCCCATATCATAAGTCCAGTAGATTTGCAGGTATGTTGATATTCTTTAGCAAGTGCTTTTATCTTAAAGCTGTAGTCTTTCACTTCAATCTTGATAACCTATTTCTTGCAATCACAGGACAACCCACAAATTAAAAGCAATATAAAATATTGTTAACTTAGAACAATTAAAGGATTCTGTCATATGCAAACTAACAACATAAGAGATGGATACATCGAAGCTTGATGCATTTTTATTTAACCTACTTCACAAGATAATATAATTCAGTGGTTGCTTAAAGAAAGAAGCAACACTGTCAATCACATATTGATCTTATCCAATGAAAATAAAGAAAAGAATATCAAAGAAGTAGAAAAGAGAAAAAGGAACCTTTCTTGGCAAAACTTTGTTTTTCCAACTATCATATCTTTATTCTCTATGATAAATGTCCTGGAACTATATCTTACCACCTATGACAGTATTACTACAAGAATCTATCAAGGAAAAGAAATAGCTAATATAATTATCACTAGCGTTTATCCAATAGTTATTAAACAAATGATTCTATTATCTAACGATCTACAACAATAGAACAATGATGTTGGATAATGCAATAACTCAAATTTCAACTGAATCCAGATTATAAGCATGTTCAAGACTTCATGCTAGGATGACAAGAAACAGTAAGAGCACAATGCAGTTTAAAAAAGTTATCACAGCTTCATGCTATGAGAAGAATATCACTACTTTGTCTGAAGAGAATGTGAAGCTTAATATTAAGATTATTTTTGTTCACAATAACATGGATGTTTTATACAGTATTAAATTGTAAGGTACCATGAATTAAATTGATGGAGGAAATTTGATGGAAATTAACAACTGGAAAAAAAAAATAGTGAAGGGCTTTGCTATTAACCTGCATTTTTGTTGCTCTAGGTTGCCACACTTAAGGTATTGGAATACAGTAATAATCAATTGCAAGCTGAGCATATTGATAATAGGTCAAATCAGAATTTGTATTTACAATGAGGCAGAAATGACCAACATTAAACATGCTGCTTAATATGGAGGTTTTTATTTTTATTTTTCCTTTCAATATTAAAAGTCATGTTCGTTGTCCCTATGGCAGCTGGATCTTAAAAATATGCCCACACCCATTGCTCATCTTCTCATTGTGAGAACTTGTGACCGATTGGACATTAAACATTAAAAATCCAAATTCAAGTCTGTTTAATGAATAAGAGATAATGCCAAGAAATCGATAAAGTTGCTTTGAAACATGATAACATGTGTTTAGTCAGAGTTAAACTACAGGTGCACCACAATCCATGTCCATAGAGAACCAGAAGTTTTATTACAAACTGATAAGACAAAAGAAATAAGAAATAGCTGCCATTTCAATCTGTAGAGGCTTACTACATGAATGGCAGTTATTCCAATGAGACTTTATCAGCCCATATTATCATAAACGTAATGTTAGAGCAGTCTATATTACTATAACATGTAAGTCCTTTTCCATATTAAAACAGATAAGAACCTAGCAAAAATGAGCTTTACATTGCAAAATGAAAAAATGACTATTATTATAAAATCCAGTTTAAAATGACACTAGTATAACAACAAGACATTTCAAATCATCTGCCACTGACTCTCAACAAACAAGAACTAAAAGAAGAACAATGTTTTGTTACTAAGCTCCAACTAGTTCAAGAAATTATATATAATAATTCTTTAAGAAAAACAGTGCAAAAATTCACAAGAGCCTAAAGAGTTACCTCATCAGCAGGTGGTGACATGCCAAACATGTCAGCAATACTGTCAGATACGTCAACTTCTGTATCATCGTAATTGTTCAAAAATTTCTCGGTGATCGACATGTTTTCATGCATTTGGACCAAAGATCTGTTGCAGAAGACGGCTTGAATCCAACGCCTAAGATAATGACCAAAAGCAGAAAAATAAAACAAATTAACACCGATCACCATAGCAGTACCGAGGTTCTTCAGAACAAGAGATACCCAAGACGTGAAATGTAATGGAGATACCCAAGACGTGAATGTAATGCTAACACTATAATAAACAGTCCTTCACAGAAAAAGACAAGGCAGCTAGCTACATAGTGACTGCACATCGCAGAATAACACATTGGAAAACAATCATAAACCTATAGGAATTATATCAATGAAACCATGCTGGAGTAACCACTTATGGAAACTGAGGCTGCTGGAAGATGAAAACAAAGATTTGCTTAAGATAAAGGCAAAAAAAATTAATAAGCGAAATTAATAATCCATTCCTCATATAAGTAACAAATTATGCTACCCACGTTACATTAAATTTTCACAAAAATTGAATCTCATATTAACATAGAAAGTGAGAAGAATTATTACTAATCATGAAAAAAAGATGTAACTCATGCAGCAATATTTTTACATTTATGTGCACAACTAAGCATGAATGCTGGATTAAAATCTCATCATTTTTCTCAGCACTAGTAGATGAATGAACAACAACTACAATCATATAGCTTTAATCAAGGTTTTTACGATGCATATGGTAATATCTAGCAGCTAACTTAATCACAATTTATTGACTTAAAAAATATCAAAGACGATATCAGGATTTTAAATGACAATTTAAAAAAAAAAAAATCTTTCAACAATAAAGAGTTACTCCAATCAGTACCTATTCATCACTATTTCCAACGAGCGATTCTCAACTTGTTTACTGCAGATGCTAACTTCCTCGACACTAAACCCATTTTGCATAAAGAGATTTGCCAAGAATTTTTTGGAAAAGTAATAAGCACGCTGTGCAGGAAAGTATTAGTAAGAAAAAGGAATCCGGAATATCAAGTCCGTGTTAAAACTAAGCTCATCTATAACTTACTGTTCCATCACCTCTGACATAGAAGTTCTCACTAATCTGCTGCTCTTTGCAAGTGAGCCTTTCCTGTAAAATATTTGTAATTATATGCTTGTTTGTTAGAACTTAGAATTACCAAATCCCAGAAAGAAGTATAATTATTCCCTGGTGAAGCAAAATAGAGAGTTCAGTACAAACTGAATGGGAACATGACAACCAAAATAAATTCAAACCAAGTTGCCTGTTGATTAAAATAAATTCTTATGGTGAACAATTTTGACAAAACCAATATGAATAGTGATATTGCAAGCAAGTTCTGAAGAGAAGAACATTCTACATGCAAAACAGACAAGTAGGCAAGGGGCCACATGTAAGTTTTGGTTAAAGAAATTGTACCTAAGAGATAACTAGGCAAGGGACCACAAGTTTGTTTGTCTAGATCTTCACAAAGTAAACAATGTAAAGCAGATAGTCTTCACATAGCATAAAGATTTCAGTGAATAACATTAAAAAAAATTAAAATTAAAATTCTAATAAGTTTAATTGGTCATAAACTGTACAAAATAGATTCTTATTAGAACATTAGATTCAAAAGACATATAAAGAATTTAAGTAATCCAACTAATGTAGTACTAACATAACTCACCTGCGCAAGGTCACCAGTGGCGTAATCACGGAAAAGTACACGACCATTTGGCTGAGAACAAGTCAGGCAGGAAATTAGAGGTGCTTGTAGACTATAATGATGCCCTCATTACTCTTTTTTTTTTTAAAGGAAAAAACTTACTTTAAGAACTCTCCTTATATTATGTAGCACCAAAGGCATCTTCTCCGGAGAAACTGCGGACAACACAAAAACCTATTTAATGTGTCAGCAGTTGGGCTACTAATGGTATCTCAACTAGGAATCTAAAACAAAGACCCAAAATAGAAGATATTAATAGTAACAAGAAGAAAGGGGAAGCTATCTAAAAAAACCATTCAGAAAGCCTTGAAGAAGAATTATTACATAGATTATAATCACTTACCATGGTTACAATGTCGACAGAAGAAGGTTCAATTATCTCACTGAGGGTTTGCACTGTGAGATCACAAACAAATGCATTAATGCGATCGGCTGAGAAGTCTTTGTGTCCCTGCAAAGCAGTTTCTCAGGTAAGGTAATGAAAATTATAGTAGTATAAAAAATATATATTAATATCTTTGACCAGAACATGCCAGACGTATCGTTGCATGATAGTTTATTTCATAGAGTCACATAATAAAGGGCATACTTCGTGAAAAGGATGATGCAGTCTTACGTTGTTTCATGAGGAGATCAGGTTGTAAGGGAACAACTCTTAGGGTCACATCCTGCTTGTAGAAAATGATATTCTGGCAAGCAACTCTATTTTCAGTTTTGCACCATTCACTGTAAGCTTGCTTGGCGCCTTGAAAAAGGATGCATAAACAGGTTATATGTTTCTAGTATGACACCTAATCTTTTCTTAACATCAGATGTTCAATTACTCTCCTTACCACACTCTTTTCTCATGTTTTCTATGTGTAAAATTCTGTACTACATAAGACCATTTTAATGATCTGCTGATCCCAAGGTGTTTTTCACATTCTAAAAGCATGTGTATGTATCGGTAAGTGGATATATCCATGAAGAGAGAAAAGTAACAGAGCAAGAAAAATTCAAAATGCTTGTTGTTTTTGTTGTGTTCGTAATGGAAAATATTCGTGAACACTCCTGTACATGTGTTAAATGCTTCAGTATACACGCAGGTTATTCACACAATATTTTATGTTATTTTCATAACAGGATATAACCAAGGTTCATAATTTCGTACGGTACCGGAGTATCAAGTTCAGTTCAGTATGGTACGAGTATACCGAGCGATATGTGCTAGCGTACCGCTCAGTGTGTGTGTGTGTGTGTGTGTGTGTGTGTGTGTGTGTGTGTGTAACAAAAAAGTTAAGAAATATAAAAAAGGGTGATGTTGCCTCATTTCTTCTCCCGCGAAGCCTTGGTGGCATCACCGAGGCTTCTTCTCCACGCACGGATGAGGAGAAGTCACCGACAACGTCGAGGCCTCGTCGCCTCAGATGAGGAGGCGACATCTCATCTGCGGCGTCCGACGAGGGAGGACGGCGACGAATCGGGATAGTCGAGGGAGAGCGGCACCGAATCTCGTGTGTGTGTGTGTGTGTGTGTGTATATATATATAACAAAAAAGTTAAGAAATATAAAAAAGGGTGATGTTGCCTCATTTCTTCTCCCACGAAGCCTTGGTGGCGTCACCGAGGCTTCTTCTCCACGCACGGATGAGGAGAAGTCACCGACAACGTCGAGGCCTCGTTGCCTCAGATGAGGAGGCGACATCTCATCTGCGGCATCCAACGAGGGAGGACGGCGACGAATCGGGATAGTCGAGGGAGAGCGGCACCGAATCTCCAAGTTCTCCCTTTTCTTCTCTCTCTTCTTCCTTCTCCCACCGACCGATTTCGTGTGGTAACAGAGCGAAAACAACACCAATCAACGGTACTGCCCGGTACAGGCGGTATCATTCGAAATTAAAAACCCAAGATATAACCAACTTCACACATATAGACAAATCAATCAAGGTTCAGTATATCAAACAACTAGCAGAGCTATTTTGGACTAAAGCCACATATAAGTATCTTCAACCTTAACTTGTTAATGTATAAAATATATGCAGGATATCTAAAGATCAAGTACAGGAAGCACTCAAAATGCATGTTGGACACTAGCAATATGTAAATATTTTGTTTCCTTTTTTTACATGCAATGAATATGAATGATATCTTTGAAGACTTAGTATCTTCTATTGGAAAAATTAGCTATTACTTCACATAAATTACACACTGTAATGATGGAAGATTCTCTAAAATAAGGATTTCAATCTCGGTCCACTACCAGTTTCAGCAACCAATCAGACACTGTTACGAGTAGATTAGACACCGTTATCAGTAGATTAGACGATATACTGACCCATACAATCTAGTATCACCAGAAAAAAATTTAAAAATATATATAGATTGGACCTAGCCTAAATGGTCCAGTACCAGTCCTAAGTTGGACCAGTGAATTCCTATTTAATTCCTTGGTCAATACAAAGCAAGGCTTTTAGCATTTGCCAATATTAATAATGCCTACATGAGTGAAGAATATCTCCAAGATACCAAACTAGCGATGCACCATAGAGGAAATATAATGTCAAGTTAAAAATCCAAAATGCATAATTAGTTCTAATTGAAAGAAGTTCGCTCCACGGAAGCTTTCAACTATTTAAGGGTTAAGGACACTTGTCCTCCCTGTCAGTTAGATCGATCAAAAGCCAAAATCTCGTCAATTTAAGAGCCATCATGTCACTTTATGCTACTGTTCATACAAATTATAGGTCATGCTTCTGTCTGGTTCAGCTCTTTTTGCAGCAACTTGTCCCCTCTTAAAAATTACTTGTTTAGATTGTTCTAGATCCAACTTACCACAAGTCTAATATACTTCTTTATGAATTACAAATACAAAGCAGACAAATTACCAATACTTAGCCAGTTATACCAGATACCAAATCATGAGTCTAAAAAGACAGCCCACGTGGCATATACTTGGCTCATTTCAATGACCAAAGTCTGATAGATATCCAGAAAATTCTTTAAATTGTGCTATAAACCTATGCTTCCATACTTTCTGTTGATGTAATAGCTATTTTACAGGATCTGGCAGATTATATTAATGAGCATTACAATAAAACTTAAACTACCTTCAGCATAACAAGATTCTAGACAACAAAATTGTATCACGTGATAGTATGATTTTGGAATCTGTTTACTTTTAGCAGTTACATCAAATTTAATGGAACAAAGATTGCAAGAGAACCTCTAGAAAGAAAATTACAGGAAGCAGAAAACAAACCTTCACTAAGTCAATGGCACGTGACGAAAAATCACAGGCATGAACAATGATATATGGATATGTTGCAACCAAAGGAAAAATTGTGTTTCCAGCTCCACAACCAACCTTTCAAATAAATTCCACAAATGATGCTTAATAACAACAATAATGTAGAATGAAAAGCAAACAGAAAAATAGATAAGGCCAGAAAGAAGAAATAATTAGATCTATATCAGTCATGAGAAGATTGCATAGAAGACAGATTTTGTGATTGAACTTCATAAAATAGTCAACAATATAAATCCAAAGCTAAACTTCTAGCCAAGGTAAATTTAGGCAAAGCAAGAATGGAACTAACAAGCATGTACAAAACTTATCCTTTTTTATAGCATTACAAGCCCAAGGAACCAAGGGACGACTCCATGAAATTCCCTATACAAGCAATTAATTGAAAACTACAGAAAAATAAATATCATTGTTACAGGACAGCAAATACAAAAAAGGCCAATCGAAAGTTTGAAACCACCCCTGAAGATCTATCATAACCAGGAGTTCTTAAAATTTTGGCTATATACTAAGGGAACGAAAGAAGAATCTCAAATTATTTTTCGCAAAAGCCAAAGAAGAGACCAGCACCCATCAACCAAGCCAATGTTGTCAAAAAAGAAAACTTATATAGGCATAGAAAATTGAAATATATGATTTATACTAGACTTGCTTAAGGTTAACCTAAGCTGGAACATGGAATTTGAAATACTAAATCATGTAACGTTGCATGCTCATCGTTGTTAATGAAGCTTGCAACACTAAAAGAAAAGAACAATTTCACCTTCTGTTTTAGCACAATAAAGATGGTGGCCAGGTTGAAATTGCGTGATATATAACTTAAAGCACATTTATGTTAAACTTCTCTTCTTTTTAATATCCAAACAGATTTATCTTGTTAATAACGCTGACATTGCTTGTCTTTTAAAACAAGCAAATTCATTAGCTGGGCTACAAAAACACCGACCATTTCAGAAAAAATGTCTGCAATAAGAAGAAATGGCAAGCAATCATAAAGCTAAGTCTAATAGTCAGCTAGATTGGAAAATACTTAACAACCATAGTTTTAATTGTATATACTAAAAAGACATGAAAAATTTTAAGATACAAAACATCAAAGACATTTAACAATTAAACGAAATGCATCACAAGCACCAATAAATGGTTAAAACCAAATAATTAGAACGAGAGACACAAGACCATAATATGAAGAGAAATTTTTAAATGTATTCCATAAGTTTCAGAAATTCGGCAAATTTAATGTGTATTCATTAAGCTAAATTTGGAACAAATTTAATAGCATTGAGTAAAGCCATAAGTAAGATGAAAGGTTGACGGTTACCTCTAAAACAACAAGGTTTTTGCCATCCTTATCCTTGAAGAAGAACAAGAATGATGAGAAACAGAACAAATCAGTATACCAGAATTCCTCAGTTAAAAGAGATAAATTCCATGACAGAGAAAAAAAGATTTACAGCCAAGAAATAGTGGCCCCATTCTTTGTCCAAGTAATGTCGGTCCTTGAAGAACTTTGCAACCCCCAGAACACATACAAAATAACAAATTTAATTTCTCAAAAAGGGAAAAATTTACCAACTACATAAAAAATTCACAAACAAAAATGAAAGAGAAACTCACCCTGTCTTGGTGTCGCTTGTAGAAGATATCCCAGTATTTCTTGGCATCCCTTTCATACTTCTCTGCACAAAGATATCAGGAAGGAACAAAGATAAGATTAATGCATGATTGGACTATCTTTCATTGAATATTGACCTATGCAGAAGATTTGGTGAGGAAGCACCTTTGTTGTTTGATGCCCAATACTTTTGTGGATTTTAGGAAAAGAGGCAAGATTAATGGAAAGCATAATTTTAAAAGGTCTTTCTTTCACGGATGGATAGCCTATATGAGAGATTTGGTAAGGAAGCAGCTTACTTGATTGATAACAACTTTCTTCTTGTGAGTTTTCGGAAAAGAATCGACATTAACACAAAGTAACTTTAAAATAGTTCTCTTTCATGGATAGATGACCATGGGAAATTTGGTGCGGGACCATCTTTCTTGATCCACGCCCACATCTTTTGTGGATTTCAAGAGAAAAGGCAAGATCAATGCAAAGGGTAACTTTAAAGGAAGTCTGTTTCATGTATAGATGTAAAATTTGGTGAGAGAGCTCCTTTCCTTGATCGATGTCCACTTCTTTTGTGGGTTTAAGTAAGACAAATATATTAATACGAAGAGTAACCTCAAAAGAATTATTTTTCATGGATGGATGATCTATACGGCAGATTTGGTGAGTGATCAATGCATAATTTTGTGGGTTAGAGGAATATACAATTTTGAGAGTAACTTTATAAAACTCTATCATGGATGAATGACCGATAGAAGAATTGGTGAGGGAGTAGATTTCTTGATCTAGGCCCTTCTTTTGTGGGTTTTATGCGACCAGTGTCTCGATATCTTCACCGGTGGACTACCTCTTCGTAACATTTGGTGAGAGAGCACGCGATGCCTACTTGTTCTTGTGGGTTTTTGGAAATATACAAGATTAATGCAAAAGACTAACTTCAAAAGAACCATTTTTATGGATAACCTATACGAGGATTTGGAGAAGGAAACGGAGCGTCCCTCTTTGATCGACGCCTACTTGTTTTTGCAGCCAAAAGAGATGGTTTTACCTTTCCAAAAAGGAGTCACTTGCCTAGCTGACGAGGACGACGATGAGGACGAGTATATCTGAATCTTCTTCACGCCCTCCGCCACCGCGGCCTCCGCCGCTGCCACGGGGTTCGCCGCTGCGTCCCCCGCCATCGTCGCCGCCAAGAGAACTCCTCAAGAACCAAAATGCCGCTCTGGTTTGGTCGGTCCACCCCGCGTGCCAGCTTACTTAAGGACTATGAACCATCGGTCCAATCAATTAGATCGAACCGGATAACTTTACCGTCGGAACGAAACCTCCATCCGAAGTAATTTTGAGGCTCATTACATATTAGCCTATGTAATGGTATTTCGATCGATTCTTATACTTATAAAAAGAAAATATTTAATCTATTACTGTAATAAAAAATTATTTTTAACCTTATAAAATTATTTTTTAATCTGTATAAGCACATTTGACATCTTTTTTTTTCTTTTTGCACTTCTAAAAAATGATAGAAACTTCTTTTTTTCTTCAGCACATTTGGTAAGCGTTATGGATTGTGGGCCGCTCAAATTTAATATCATAGAAGAAATGAGAGGATGACTGAATTGTATTTTAGGATAAATGAGTCATCCATCGGAGTAATTTGGTGATATGGTTTCTCTATTTCAAATAACTTCAGAAGTAATATCAAGATGAACATTTCCTAATTTTTGAGTCTCTAATTTAAGGATAAGAAAAAAACATAGCCTTAAAATTGCAAGAAAAAGATTTAACCACGAATAAGTCATACTAAACATTTTTAAATGCTGGATGAACAAACCACATGAAACTCGGTCATTTAGGGCTACAGCATCCAAACAAGTGAAGTTAGTTCAGTCGCGGCAAAATTGGTGCCTGCGACGATCTAAAGCTTTCAACATTTTTTATGGTCGAAGGCTACCAAATTGTCGTACACAAGTGATGGCATACCAAACTTTGTTGCAGTACTTTTCACATCACATTGGAAACACCTCTTTAAGATTTAGTGGCCACGAGTACAGGCACACTTCATTCCCTCTAGAGAGTTACATGTTGAATTGAAATATAGTAGATAAATACATCAAATAAATATTCAAAAATCCACAAGATCACAAGTTCATGCCGAGTACTCAAATTAATAACTAAAACATCACAAACTACTACTTGTGCTATTTTATGAGTCCCAACTCATGTCTAGCCAATCATGAGTAGAAACCTACTGCCTGGTATTGCTCAGTTAATGAGCCTTAGAGTTACAAACTAAAATCAAGATCAAGCACCATAAATATTTTAAAGGGAAAAAATAATGCAGAAACTTTGGAGCTGACTGAGAGTTAATTTTGTTTGCAGCAGACAATAGATGTTATGTAGTTTTTTTTAATATTTTGAAGTAGGTAGAATATTTCTTACTGTCTATCAGTTGAGAGGATGGCCGCAGGCTATCACAGTCAACCTGACCTGCTTAAATCGGGTTTGGATAGATATGGTAAAACTGTTAGACCTCATATCACTATTAGTTGGTAAAACTTTTGTGGCCAATACATTTGATAAACCAAGAATCTCTTACATAATGGAGAGAAGTATAGAAATTAAAGGGAAAAAAATACCAATTATACTCACTTCAATCACATTTGACGGCACCTGTTGACGTCCATATCTCAAAGATAATGCCTCTTACAAGCAAATCTCCATGCAACCAAAAACACTCAAGCTGCAGAGAAATGCTTAATGTGTAATAAAAGCTAAAGAATCCTTCGAATACTATTGCACTTTTGTGCAATCAGAAGGATAATGATGAGAAACACAGTTTCCAGTGTCCAATATCAGCTTTGAAAATCACAACTCAAAATTGTATAGATAGAATTTCTGTCTGTCAGAACCCATAAGTGACAACTCATTGCTTGATGAGTGTAAGAGGCAGGCCAGAGTGAAAGCCTTAGCAGTAAAAGTCCCAGGTTGCTGTCTGACAAGAATCATGACCAATATTTGTTCAAGACGAACTGAATTTTCAGTCTGAATTATGACCACAATGTTGCAACAGATACAGAAACAAACCTCTTCTTATATGACAAAGAAGTTACTGAATGATTAAAATTTTGCAATTTAAGACTTCCTGAAACGAATTCTGAGTCTGAATTATGACCACATTGTTGCAACAGATACAGAAACAAGCCTCTTCTTATATGATGAAGTTACTGCATGATTAATATTTTGCAATTTCAACATCACAAAGCTCATTTCCAGACAAAATTCTTGACTCCTCAGAGTGATCGACGTTACTAGATACAAGCAACTCCTGGACTATAACCATTTCATTTGAACTTTCCCCTACTTTCTGTGAAGTTGCTTCTATATGTAAACCATTATCATGTCTGCAAGAAATAAACTTCTGATCTTCTGGATCAAAAGACTGCACACAGTAAGGCCCATTTAACAACTCAGTTTTTAAAGCAAATGTGGACTCATCTCTGACACATGGAGAACAATCTTTCTGTTGATCCAAATAATCCTCATCATGAACTACCACTGAGGAACTTTCAGATGTTCCACTATGAAGCTTTTCTTTGGTATCTTGTTCCTCGGTAATAATAGTCTCTGCAATGGGGAATTCCATAGACTGAATCTCATGGACTACAAGACTTTGTGAAAACGGACACACCGGAGCGCTTCTTCCTCGGCATTTATGGCACTTGAATCCAATGAGATTATTAATTTCTTCAAGAGCAAGGCTATAAACATCTCCATGAAACCAATCTGCACAGAACAGTAAGAATTAAAGAAAGGAAAAAGAGAATATGGGAAATATACACAAATTATGAAGAATAAAAAATGACAGCTTAAGAAGAAAGTTCTATATAGGTATTCCGAAGTATATTGCAGTTTAACATTCAGTTACTGAAATACATGTTTGATGGCAAGGGTTAATTAGAATACAATTACATAAAGAAAAAAATTGCGTAACATTGTAGTAAAGCAATTGAATGAAAAACAAGATAGAAAAGCTTTAACCAACTATTCATGAACAGGAATATAACCAGAAGTTACAAGAACAACAAGCAAATTAATAGGATATAAGAGTAAAGTTTACCTTCACAATTTTGGCAACAAACATACATAACTTCTGAATTGTATTCTGTAAGACATAGGCAGCATACTGGTTTCCTAGAACTTCTTCTCAACATTTGAAATGGCAGAACAACATTTGTTTTTCTAAAATGCTTTCCCCGTTCATCATCTGCTTTTCCCATCCATAGAAGGCCATTCAACCAGAAGGAGTGATGCATAGTTGTTCTTCTTTTCCTCTTATGATAGCCAATGCCTTCCTCACATTTTCTTGATTGAGCTTTTCTAATTTCAACTTGTTTGTGCTTCTTTTTTGGATTTGGCTTCTTTTTATTTTTCACCAAAACACGTTTTCTTTTCTTTGGCATAGCCACTGACTTCTTACCAGAAGATTTTTTCTTCTTTTGCAACATCATTTTCTGCCTTTGAGTTTTAACATTCACAGATTTTTTTGTCTTGCATCTATAGCAAATATACTTGGTACTTATAGCACCTGCAGTTACTCTGAAATGCTTTTGGTGAAAAGAACCTGCAAGGTCAATAGAGTCTCACAATTAACATGTGACAAAGCAAGTGTAACTACCAATTCATTGTGCTCAATTACTACAGGTGAATATCTGAGAAAAGATTAAATGAAAAACAGAATGTTCTAATTATAAAAAGAAAAAAAAAATGTTTATAACATCCATTATAGAGAAATCTACATCACAAAGTAGAGACAGTTTTATAGGTAGAGTTCAAAGTAATATACTGATCCAAATTCCATAGGTTGCTTTAAAATACACTGTCAGCTTTAGAGAAAGAGGAAATCCAAGTCAGTTATAACAGAGGTCAACACTGAATCTCTACTTGATAGCATCATTCAACAGACACCATTTATCAAAAGAAGATATTAACTTGGTATTTATAAACATAACTAAAAAAATAAGAAAAGGACTGCAATTTTTTCCTACAAGAAACAATCTAATAACTCAAATATAAGGCGCCCAAATAAATAAATAAACTCAAATATACGACTCCAGAATCAACAAAATGAAATGAACAAACATGGTGAAATTTCTACCTGAAAGATAACAACAAGATGCAAGGTCCCAACCATTTGGGATCAGCCAAAACGACCTTATCCCACCAATGAGCTCATCAAGTTTAATATTAAGGCCTCCTCTACATCTTTTTGCACCACCAATCTTTATTGACTCACCTCATGTAAGAGAAGCTATTTTCTTACTTTCAATAATTACAACCAAGTTTAAAATATTGGTTTGCTGCCAGTACCGGTTGATGGTTGGGCTAGCATACTATGGATATAGAGCCTCATAGCAATGGGTCGTACAGGAGAGAAAGGACAGAAGAGGAAAGTTGGAGGAGGCATATAAGGAGGTGGAAGAGCAGGAGAAGCCAGAAGTAGAGGTGGAAGCTGAGACGTATCAGTACAAGACAATGATCCAGACAAGGTGGAAGAGGAGATGTACCAGTAGGAACAATGATCCAAATAAGAAGATGACAATCAAGACAAGGGAGGAGGAAACGCCAGTAACATACCAAGACACAGGTGGAGGTGGCGACATGGCAGGGCAGATGCAGCGTAATGATACAACTAGGAGGTGGCAGATAATAGAAGAAAGAAGAAAGAAAAAGCACATTAGAGAGAAAAAGAAGAAAAAGAGAAAAAAAAAATTTATTGACAACTGTTATAAAATAAAAACATGGTTGATAAAGATTAAAGACAATGGGCAGTGAACTTATCTCCTGGTACAGTATGGTACTAATAACTCACCACCCAGTAAGCTTGATATGGTGAACTTGTCAAGTGGTACAGCGCATACTGTAAAGCTAAATAGTTAATATCAGACTGAACTGAGCAAAATCACCCAATCCAAATTCCAGCTGGCTATCCGGCTAGTAAATACTGGCCTATTCCAGTCAGTACGAGCAATACTAAAAACCATGATTACAAGTAGAAATGAAGCTATAACTGGAATACAAGTTTGTTCCATTAGAAAAATAAGGATGTAAATGTAAATTATTAGGTTCTAACTTTCTTAAAATGAAAATGCACACAAAAGACAGTTAACATAATAAAAATAAATTGGACACCAAACGTGGCAGCAGTTGCCTGGCAACACCAATGATATTTTATCTCTACACATATATTAACTTAGCTAACATAAAAATCACATAGTTTACGGCAAAGATTGAAATTTTGCACCGTACCAGAGTTTCGAGCTTTACTCGATATGGTACAGTATTGTGTACCAAGCGATACACCAAGACGTACCGAGCTATCGTGGACAAAATTATAAACGGGATGTTCGATGTAATGCTTATGTATTGTCCGTGTCTTTCGATTTTGTTTAGGCTTTGCACAGCATATAAAGGGTTGGTAGTAGGCTTAGCAGCCCCATTTTCTTTGGTTTTGGTGGCCATCCTAGGCTTGCAAACAAAGGTTATGTCATGTGAGCACTTATGAGGATTTCGGTCTGTAATGGACCATTTTGGACCCTTTGTTGTGCGACCGTTCAGAGCTTGTAGAGTCTGTTTGTAATTAACATTGGCTATGAAGTGTTTACTGAAATGATTGCTTATGGATCCCGAGTGAGACGCTTTCTATAACCCTTTTTCTGTTTTGTAAGTCCTAAGGGATCATAGGAGGTTTCAAAGAGACTGACCTTTGTGGACAGACACACAAGGGTACCGCACGACTTAGGCAAAACCAACTAAGTGCATGACATATGATATCAGAGCGGGACAAGTACTCATAGAAACACTTGGCATGCAAACATGGGAGACCTAGCGGGGCTGTGTTGAGGGCAACCAGCACGCGTGACCGTTTGGGGGAAAACAGACATGAAGATGTAGGGAAAAGGAGTCGCTCAGAGAAGCGAGCATCTGAGATTAACATTCAGAGGTATGGCCAACCCTTCGCGCAAGAGGCACCACGAGGACAAGCAAGCTGGGAAGAATACGTAGTACACAAAGGTTGGGATGGTTGAGTCTGAGCTACGGCTCAACGTTGGCAACCATACTTGATGGTGCTCAAGGCAAGCGAGGCGCTTGGTAAAGGATGAGACCATGCAAAGTGGAATGGGTTGTTCAGCGACCGAAAGAGTTGTGCAAAGTTCACAGAGGTGAGAGGAATTGCTAACTCGAAGAATTTAGTACTCATGCAAGGGCTTGTATGTGAACGATGGAGCGTTCGTGGCCATCCCAAGGCGACCGAAACTCGACACCATGGAGCATTGAAACTTTCTCTTCGACATGAGAATGATACATCCGTAGGAAGCTGAAGTGTGCAGCGAGTTCAACATGTTGCTAGGCCTTAAGGGGTGCAACGGGGGTTGTATAGACGTGGAGTCACAATCTAGCAAGTGCGTTTTCGGGAGGAAGAACAATGCACAGTTTGTTCAGCAAGGTAGAGTAGTCCAAGGGGATGGTGGTCTCCGAAACTTTTAGAGAGAAGGAAGCGAAAAGAGAAATTGCTCCAACGGGACAGATATCTAGGAGGGATAAGTCTCGGCTCTCCAGAGGGAGAACCATGTGCGCAACGAAACGCACATGTTGAGGAGTACCTCAAAACAACTTCACAAAGCTCAACGAACCGAGTGAGCAACGAGGAGTCATCGTATGATCTCGCTTGAGATAATGCATTGGGGGGATGCATTGCAAGATCAAGTGGGAAAGCGACCCAAGGCAACACAAATGAAGGCACACTTGGAGTCGATATAGAGATCGGATTCAATGGAGGGCTAACCCATGGAATGGTGGGCATGAGGACCATCATCAACTTAATACAAATCGAGGAGCGGAGCGACTTGAGTGCAACTTGGCGAAGTACACAAGCCGCATGAAGGGAGCCGACATAGAAGATGAAACATGGAGCGAAGGCACAAAGCTTTCCTTAGACAAAAATCAAGGATATAAACTCTTGCAGAGGCAAGAGCAGGATCATGTCGTTCCATGGATCCTTCATTCTGATGGAGCGGACTCATCTTGCATGGTGTCAAAGACGAAGGGAGCTTCTGGGCACATGCACCTTATCTCGGAGAAGCATTTGATGGAGGAGCCAAAGCGACTCAACTTGCGAGGCGAAATTGGGTTCAGAAGGCCTTAGCACGGGGCAAGAGGACGCGGAGACAGATACTCTTGAAGAATATGCCATAGTACTGCTATTCAAGTTGCCATGAAGGAAGTGGTGCATAGTGAAGACTGTGCTGGTAGCGGCAAAGGCCCAGGATCCAGACAATGGTACACCAATTTCAACGAAGTCGATGGACTTCGGGAGCTACTAGGCGACGGACTGTCCTAGAGCAGTGTTTCGTCTAGGTGTGACTCGAGAGCAGGTGGACGAAGGTCGATTGCCAAAGAAGCAAACACAATCGAAGATGGAAGAGGTCCTGTGATGTGTTGGCAGAGGCCACACATGGAGGGATCACAATCCAAGTTCATCCCACAAGGATCAGAATGCAATGGAGATGTCACCAGGAGGCGACATGGTGTAGCGGATCGTGGTGGAACAATTCATGGCAATGCGATACACACGAATCAAGTCCCGTGAGGGACAATATCATACGGAGGTATGATCGGGAGCTATTGAGAGCTCCACTTCAGTGAACAACACGACGACAACAAGGGCTATGGATTCAAGGAGTGAAAACTATGGTACCGCAGAGGCGAGTCTTCTATGCGTGCATCAAATTTTGCATCGGATGAAAGCCTTGGTCATCAGCATATAGGGGTTGTGTACCACCGAGGGAAAAGTTCGAATGCAAGTACCAGTGAGTCCCATGGGAGGGACTTGATCATACAGAGGTATGATCGAAGCGGTTGGAGAGTTGAACTGCTCCGAAGCCCATATTCGCTTAAGGGAGCTCGGCAAGTCAAAGGACAAGGTTGATTAAGCGAACGTTGCTACCAAGGAAGCTAAGGAGAATAGAATCGATGTTAACCCTACAACATGAGGGCAGAGGCCATGCATAGGAGTTGCAATCTGTCTTTCCATCAACCAAAGGGAACTGCTTGGAGAACACAGAGGTGTTGAAGCAGAGCATCGAAAGGGGCGAGGAAGCGACGCCGAGTCCAGAGGGACTTAGCTATCCAAAACCAAGCATCGGTTAGAATAGAGGTGGACTCAGAGGAGTGCCACAAAGGCAGATCTACCGATCGCGAAAAAAGGGATGTAGATACGAGGCGACGGATAGTAGGGCCATGGGTATGGTAGCGCCATAGTACCGTAGAGGCAGGACTTCCGTGAAGTCATCGATCCCTTGCTCTCATGGAGGGAGAGCGCTTGGTCGTGCAAGAGGCCGAAGAGGTAGAGAATGCAGAGGCAAACTCCAAGTACTAAGACAAGGCTGAAGGATAGAGGCTAGGGAACTTCGCAAGACTGGTGTCAACGAACTTCTTATCAAGATAGCCAAAAGTGGAGGACTTCAAGTTGATACAAGAGTGTACGACCAAGGAACGAAGCAAGCAGTACGCGGTGCTGTACCTTTGCTACTCAGTGGAGTAGGCGGCTGGGTTGATGGAGAAAACGGTACAATCCCAGAGGCGACCAAAACTATTAGAGACTTACTCCAAGTTGAAGTGAAAACTTCCTGCATTCCAGAAGTTCGATGGCATTGAAAAGGTGAATCACAGTAGCTAACTCAACGCAAGGAGTGCAAACACTTCAAGTGCTCTAGAAGTGTGAGCAAAGAGCGGGCAAAGGTTAGCAACCAGCTCGATGCATAGAATACAACCCTCGAGGAGGCGGGTGAAATCAAAGTAACATTTGCCTTCTCAACTCTTAAGAGAATGGACGAAATCGAGTACTCCAATTCTCTTATATATCCAGCAGAGGAGCTCTGCACATGTTCAAAGACCCTTCGAAGAAACCAAATGGAAGACAATAGTTGTCAAATCCTCACCAATGGTGATCAGTGCTTTTGAGAGTAGATTATCCGCTTCATTTCCCAACAGAATGCCAATCGAAAGCGGAAGTTATGCAAACCTATTTGGAAGTGATAACTAAGTGAAAGAAGAGTCAATGGGTAAATTTTGTGGAGGAATGACCCAAAAACTTCAAAAGTTTGCGAGACGATGTTCATTAAAGCTCCAACAGGCATTCACCCAGTTCAAGCAGCATGAGGCATTTGAGAGACCGGCGCATACTAAGGATGGTCTTTTCCTTCATTTGAAGGATCCACAGGAACCAACGGTGATCAACACAACTCGGCCTACCCCACACTAAAGTCAGAGTCATTGACGAGTTGAAGCAGCATGACGGATTAAAAGTTCGACTACTCAGCAACAGCAATGAAAAGCAGCTGGGGACTAAGAGGTGCATTGCAACTGGAGCAGAAAATTAAAGACTCAGCAAAGGCGAGGAGTTGTAGCTTCAGCAAGAGCTTCGACAAGGACGTCGAAAGAATAAGTGATGGAGAATGTCACGGAAAAAATTGTAAACGGGATGTTCGATGTAATGTTGATGTATATCCGTGTCTTTCGGTTTTGTTTATGCTTTGCAGAGTTTGCACAGCATATAAAGGGCTAGTAGTAGGCTTAGCAGCCCCATTTTCTTTGGTTTTGATGGTCATCCTAGGCTTGCAAACAAAGGTTGTGTAATGTGGGCACTTATGGGGATTTTGATCTGTAGTGGACCATTTTGGATCCTTTGTTGTGCGACCGTTTAAAGCTTGTAGAGTATGTTTGTAATTTGCATTGGTTATGAAGTGTTTACTGAAATGATTACTTATGGATCTCGAGTGAGATGGTTTCTCTAACTCGTTTACTCTTTTGTAGGTCATAAGGGACCATAGGAGGTTTTAAGGAGGCTGACCTTTACGAACGGACAAGCAAGGGTGCTGCACGACTTAAGCAAAACCAGTTAAGTGCATGACAGAGCGGTACACCAGGGTGTACCGAGTGGTACACCTTATTTAAGCATAAAATCCTTTGAAAATATCTAAAAATAAAAAAAAAGTTAGGATAGGGTTTTTTAAGTTAGAAATAAATATAGTAATAGTATAAGTTTAGAAAAACTAATGCAAATTAGGTAAAAATAATATCACATATTTTTCAAACTTTGAGGAACAGCCTTGTCCAAGGTTTGTATTTCAGTCCATTACAGATTGCTCTTCTGTAAATATTGAATTATCTACAGAAAAATCACTTGAATTGTCAATTCACAAATCGCTACTTTGTAGAGTTTAAGAGAGTATAAATGTGAGAAAAAATGAGTTTGAAGTAGTTTAAAAGAGTCTGAGAGTGAAATAGGGGAGAAGATGAGTTTAAAAACCCATGAGAAAGGCTCCAACGATCAAAATGACCGTTCGAGCACTGTTACAAATCTGTAATGATCGAAATCAACCATTACCGAGCTATGTCGAGCGGTAACGATCGAAATCGACCGTTATCGAGTTGCGACGGGCGGTAACAGTCGAAATTTTGATCGTTACCATCCGGTATACCCTCGTATCATCCGATACAGGGCAACATTGAGTGTTCCACCCTATAGCGAGCGGTCCGCGTACCGGTATGCTATTGGACCGATATGTACCGCCCGGTATTATTCGAAATTAAAAACACTGGTTTACGGTATTGAGTGCTTTTGATACATATGGTCTAATCTTTACCAATTAAGCATTTAGGTGTAACAGATTTTGGCTGATTTCTCAACCTCGTTGCTAGAGACAGATGGAAATGGTCGAGATAGACAGAAATTGATTGGATCTATTGGAGTTAGCCAATTCCCACAAAATTTTGTCAAATCTCATAAGAAAAAGAAAGGGGGTGTAAGAAGAGATCGATGACTACCAAATGTTGTAGGCACAAGAGAGGAAGGAGAACAAATCAGGAATGATGTTGAGGAAAGATGGAAAAAAAACGAATATAGCCGCCAAGCCAAGGAGACATTTCATTGTCGTCAAGTTGACAATCAATTGTTGAACAAGAAAAAGAGGAAAGATAGAGAAAAGGGAATAAAAGGATCACTCCAAATTTTTAAAGGGAATAATCATACATGATAAAAGAGGGATCAATGCTCTAACTAAAGAAAGTCCTTTTACCTGTCTTTGTTTGACCTAGTGATTCACCTCCTTGGTAATTACAGTCACAAGGACAAGCTCTGGGACAATCACTCATTTTAAAATTGGTAGGAAGCTGTGAATCATTTTGTATAACATATGGGCAATAGTTAGCTACTATATTAATATCTTTGTCTAATGTAATGGATACTTCTTACATAATATATCTGATCTGTTAGCAGTGCTAGTCCCAATCATTTATGATCAGCTTTATGGAACTTTTCTGGCCCATGGAGCTTTATTGAGGGCAATATCTGTGGTCAAACATATATGTATGTTAAAAACATAAATGTTAAAAACATTTATTGTGGGCAATATCTGTGGTCAAACATATATGTATGTTAAGCTCTAAAATATATAAACTAAAATATAACAGATAAGTTGCATAAACTGTAAACCAAAAAGAAAATGTGTATCAGGAATCAGGAGAAACTTTATACATCAAAATCAAAGACATCAAGATCAACACATACATAATTATTGTAGTGATAAGTATATAAATTATAAATATATGAGTTCATAATACATACCATTGCACAATTGGCAGTTCACAGCTTCCCTGCAATATACAAAAAGCACATATCATAAGTAATAGTATTGACTGCATAGAAGAAAGTTGTGTAGTTTCAGGATAGTAGAAATCAGTGCAGACATCAGCCACTCTTGCAACATACTTAGAACTAAAAGTATTTAAGTTGAATGTTCTTGCAAATAGAAATTTCAGGATTACCAAAATACTATCTATTTGAATATGAAACAAATTAAAATTTCTAAGATTCAAGATAACTTTCTCTTTTTCACCCATAATTCAGTTGGTCCAACCAAAACAATCAACCCTAAGTTCACAACATTTTTTGTAATTTTAATATTTTGAAGCTTTGCCTCACCTCCTAACCTCCAATTTGTACTTTAAGACCTCCAGTCTATGCTGGAAGCAAAAGAGTATGAGCAATAGTGGCATTATCTTGCAGTCCATTACTTTTGGAGTCAAGTTTATGGCCTTAGAGTATACTACCCATGAAATTAAAATGTCTGAATTTTTTTATCTTGGATTACATGTTTTCTCAAGATAATGTTGCTCAGAGATATTAACATGCATATCAAAAATTGTTTATGATAACCTAAGGATCCATAAAACCATTTTTCCGTCCCTTTAACTATCATGTGTGGGTTTTTCAAAACTATAACTATAATCTACAACTGATGCAGACCACAACCCACCTCTCACTATAGCAATGATGATCCCTTTAGTAGTAAGAGCCACTAATAAGAGATGACATATATAGTTTGAACTTTTTGGTTATGTATTGTTAAGATGTGTTCTATACTTTTAAGTATGTGCCCGCTCTAGTACATTTAGGTACTTTAAATTTTCAAGCATGTGCTCGTTCTATTACATGATATTTTGTAGTGTACCTTTAACATGCATATCAAGGACAGATCCAAGTTGCAAATTAGTTTTTAACAAGAATCATAAAAAATTAACTGTGAAAGGTACACTACAAATATTATAAAAAATTCTTACCTGATTAGCACATTTTTGTTACACTGTCCACAAAGTTTTGCCTCCATCTTTTCTGCTTTAGATATTAGGTAGGAAAGTCCTTTTGATCTTTCAGGCTTCTTTGAACCAAAATCAACTACATCATGGGAAAGCAACTTAGAACCTGTCTTTTTAATGGAGCGGGCCAATTTCTTTGCCTCAAAAGCCTTAATAAGATATAAAGGAACATAATTTTCACCCAACCAAAATTTTTTCCTTTCACTAGAGGGATCTTCATGAATCACCCCATATCTTATAACAGTAGATGGAATGTTCTCCCTTTTACCAAAATCAAGAAGATATCTCACAATGGCTCCCTCTATACTCTTTCTACGGATTATTACCTTCTTGAAAAACCTTGCTAAACCCTTGGATTCCTTAATCAACTGAGGAAAAGGTGGAGTCTTACAGAGTTCCAACCACCTAATATTTGAATCAAATTCTTTGGTCTGTGAAAAACAAAACTTAATAAGATCATGGTAAAAATACTAAATAACAATATCATAATATCATATCAAAATTGTCACTTAGACTGTTGGTATTAAAATTTTGCTGCTTACCAGAAAAGCGAGCTGAGCAACAGTTTCTGACATCTCAACTGCAGCTCGCCAGGTGATAAATTTGTTTCTCCTGGCAAACTCCGGAACATCAGGATAAAAGACATTTGATATCTTTTTACATCCAGCTGTACAAATTGTAATTCAAAAGACATTAATAATCTTTAATCCAATTTTCATAAACAAATTTCTAAACAATATTACACAAGTTAACCTTGACGACCACCCTTGGAAGTTAATGACCGAGGTAACATTTTCCAATGGAACACCCGACGGGATAGTCGTCCACCTCTCCACCAACAAACATATGATGCAGCAGCAGCTTGGGATATATTAAACTCAGAGCCAGAGGTGGTTCTTTTCCCTTGCTTTCTGCTACCACCACAATTTGAAAATGCATCCATTGAACCAATCAAAATGTGAGATGCTGAACCAACCGTATGAGCAAAATCAACTGGTTTCATCCAATCTGATAACATTGCAACACGCCTCAAATTTGATTCCAACTGCAAAAGACAATTGTTAATAGTTATTCCTCTTGTTACAGCAAAGATAAAAAAAATAAGTTACATTGACGTCGTAACTAGCACCATTGGTAGGTTAGTGGTGCAATGTCAATCAGTACTTACAAGAAGAAGCATATGTTTCAGTGATGCAACATCAGATGCCTTCATAACAGCCTTTCGCCAAAGGCTACTATAGTGTGGATTCTCCCAGGGACCAGATAAAAGGCCATTCAGATGATCTTCTATTGACAATATATCATGCATGACAGAGACAATGTGACTTTTCTTTTTCTTTTCAGAGTCAAGACCTACAGCATCTGATTTCATATCTTCAATATGCTTGTCATTAACTACAAATGCACAATCACTGCTGCTGGATGTTTTACAGGAATGACACCAACCACACTTCTCTTTTTGTATATCTAAAGATTGTTGCAGGAAGCTATAAGAACTAAGTTTTGGACATCTTTTAAAAATTGCCTTCAGCTGGGCCACCACCATGTCCTCATCTGACTTCTTGGGTTCCTTATTGTTGCTCTCGGATGATTTAATCATCAAGTCCTCAGCTACAGATGAAGCTACTCGACCAAAAATATAATAGTTAATGTAACCACAGGGATCAGACTGTAGTTTACATGTCTCAGCCTTCTTTTGCACTTGCTCGGATATGAATGATGTGCCACCCAAATCAGTAATTGCAAAGTGTTTACTGTTGTCAGTAGATATATCAACAGGTGTAACAGAGATAACTTCATCTACAGGATTATCAGTAGCAATGGAACAACTATCCGTAGTTTGCTGAGTTGATTGAAGATAGTTCACAGCATGAGCCAACTGCTCTGCAGGCTCTGAAGATACAAACAACAGCGACATCCCAGAGGCATGATCTAAGCTTACCAGATTTGTCTGGCTCAAATCTGATGCATTTGCACTAATAGGATCACTATGTTCAGAATTAGTACAATTATCCTTTGAATTCTTAACAATATCATCATTGACAACATTTGGATCTGAAGATAATAAGTTCAGTTGAGAATCTAAAGCCTCATTCCTTTTGATAATTTCATGGCATGATTGGCTAATGGAACTACGGCTATCCAAAGAAATTCCCCATTGCGCAGAGATTGTGTTTACGATTGCAGTATAAGAAGCATGAGATGATTTCAAAACTCTGATAAGAATTTCTAGATCATCTTTATTGTAAAAATGAGATGAAGAAACACTCTCACATGAATCAGATCTGCAGATCCAACATAGACAATTTTTGAGAATTTGTTGATCAGCAAAAAGTTGTGCATACTCATCACAAAAGAGTTATTTGAGTATTGTGGGAAAACTTACCAGGCAAACTCAGTTCATGAAGCTAAAAATAGGAAATAAGAAAGAAAATAAAGAAAATATGAGATTCATAGAAATAGTTACATATTTGATTACAATGTCCACTTCCTTAGTAGCTTAAATCACATCAAATACAGAATTGATCCATAAGCCCCATATATTTTAAAAATTGAGACTAACATGAGGTGTCATAATCCATATTCAAACTGAACGAGTACAAGTCTACAAGATCAGACTTGATAGACATAATACAACGTATATACATATGTATTCATCGACACCAACATGGCACAGTCAACAAAGTATACTTCTGTAAGGATTGAGCCTTAAATCTTTATGTTAAGATAGTTTAAATTACATAATAGAAAAGGTCTTAACAACGAATTGGGTTGTTTGGTACAAGTAATTCTTTCAATAAACATTTTTATATAATTGTGATTTTAAAGAATACAAATAGTTTTTTTTTTATA
The DNA here is from genome assembly GCF_036884655.1 of Musa acuminata AAA Group. Taxonomy (NCBI): domain Eukaryota; kingdom Viridiplantae; phylum Streptophyta; class Magnoliopsida; order Zingiberales; family Musaceae; genus Musa; species Musa acuminata. The sequence goes on along the minus strand of NC_088334.1, from coordinate 7,119,042 downwards.
AGAATCATCTAAATTAATATCAACAATTTATATTATATAATTATATGGCCTACATAGTACTTTAACAGACCAATTTCCCGGCAACCTGAAGTTTAATGTCTAATTCAGAAGTGCCAAACTGATAATTCTGGGTTTGTCAGCCTTAAAATAATTTAATGAACTTTTGGATTGGGAAATCAATTGACTATCTATGTACAAAATTACTAAGCTATATCCCCTTCTGATGAAGGCCTAAATTCTCCAAGGACAATAGTGGCTCTTATTCATTTAATCAGACATTTTATGCACTTACTGCATAAACTGAATTCACACAACAAATAAAAGCACAAGATTGATCCTACTATAATAGACAAATCATACCTAGAACATCATCATCCATAAAAGAAAAAGAGTGGAGAAAATTTTGCACCAATTTTCAAGATAGACATTGACAACCATGGCATTTCCAGATAATCCAAATTCTTTACTGAAAATAACTTAAGAGAATTCTATAAAATTAATAATAATACAAAACATAACTTTACAAAAACTACATAAGAACACTCCTCAGCAGCAATTCATTCCCAAGTAAACAATATTTCTGCTAAGGTAGTGACGGTATTGCAAATTGCAATTTTTGTGAGCAGTTTTCAACTAGGGTTATAAATGATTTGAAGCAAGGTCAATCCACATCTGATCCAACTCATACAATAACCAATCCAATCTGGTTATCCAATCAGATTGGATAACTCCATGGATCAGCCTGAGGTTGATCCATGTTCAAATTAGATCTTCAAACTGGTTATCCAATCCAATCAGAAGGGTCAACCTAGCCGACAACGAGCTTGACAAATATAAAATGATGAGAGTATGCAAGGGTAAAGAGACTGGAGAATTAGGGAGAGAGAACCAAAGAGGAGGTTGTGGGTGGTTCGCACTCATCATAAGAGGGTAAGGGAAAGTGAGGTATAGATAGAAGAGGCAGAGGCACAAAGAGTTGAAGAGAGAGAAAGAACCAGCAAGAAGAAAGACTACGAGGAATAAAATAAGGAAGAGAAAATGACAAAATGGTCAAAAGCTTTTATTAAAGTCAACAAATAAATACAACTTCTTAGTGTCAGGAAAAGCTGGTGCAAGAAAACCTTTAAATTTTATGGCAGGGACACTGGCTAACACAATAAACTCACTGCTCAGATGCTCTTAGCATAGCATGAAACTTAATGTTGATAATATACCAGCAGAATAGGGGATGAGTATTAGTACCTCAGATTTGAGGTCAAATATATTCCAAGTCTAATGTAAAGATCAAATTGAGTCCAAGATCAAGGTTTTTATTTTTCTATGTTTTACGTATTTCCCTGGTTTTTTTACATTTATTTTGTAATTTCATTAAGATCATTTTTAAACATGTTTATTAATGCAATTTATATTAGTTGACAAATGTTGACAAGGTTCATGTGAATTAAGATTTAGGGCATCAAGAGGACCTTTCCTTAGTACAAGAGGAGGATAGACTTCAGACAAGGGGCAATACGAGCATGAATCTTACTGGCTTATTGTAGTTTAATTGAGTCAAATTTCAAATTTGTTTGGTTAGAATTAGGTTCGCATGTAGTCACAAATTAGATTCTTGTTCTAGCGGTTACAAGTCCTAGTAGATAAGAAAAGAAACAACCATTTAATTGAGGGGAAAAAGACATTTAAAGAAGTCTTCAGCTTGAGAGAGAACAATTGGATCAGCAAGTGAAGTTTTCTTCTTACCGAATATGCCCAAATGAGCAGATATGATATGTAATTAAGCCAGATAAAGAACTAACACATGGACCTATGGTCCATAAAAATATCTAAAAGAACTATATCAAAGTATTATAGATAGAATTTATAATATGTGAAATAAGGTAAAGAAACATATTAACAAAAAAGATATGAACAAGCAAGCTTTGCAGAAAACATACACCAAAAGATAGCCACAACTGCTAAAATATAGGCGTCCATGAGGATCGATACCCAAAACCTCTGCTCCTCGTGAAGTCTTTGACAACTTTGTCAATCCATCATGTTTGTCCATCAAGCACTCAGGACAGTACCAATCACCTTCAGGCAAAAGATCTTTAGCAACTCCAACACATCTAGAATGAAATGCAGCAGGACAGCCATCGCAGCATATCAAGCTACCATCCATCCCGCAGAGACAACAGTCATCACTGTTTCCATCAGCAGTTTCTTCAGGCATCTCCTGGACCAAAGAGGCCTCCAAACCAGTTATAGCTAATCCGATCCTATTCTTATAAACATTGTTATAGGCATCCACATTAATTTCACAGTCAGTCAACCTTATATTGAGTTCTGATCTCATGCCATCGACTTCCATAACATCATCACACAAGCAGCGAAGCATCTCAAGCTTTACACTAGCTGGCTGCATGTAATACTCTGCAGCCATAATATTTGGATGTGTAAGCTTGACAAGAGATTTCATTGTTGAACCATGAATTAGTGAGTATCCACCAAGATATACAGGCCAGGTAACCAAGTCCAATAGCTCCCAATTTAGAGTCCTGAAAAGAGAAGCAGGTTGTGATCACTATTTAAACCACTAAACAAAATTAAAATGATCAAACAATCTACTAATACATTTCAAAGGTACAAGTTGTAAGCAAATATAAGAAAGTACCTAAGGGAATCAGTAGCTGGCTGATATCCTTCTTCAGAAAGGAGCTCCAAGTGTTGCTTCAATGTTTGTAAGATTGAAAAATGTATATGATCAATCAAAGAATTAGGATATTCACACCTTAGAGCTGACAAAAACATTGGTCGACTGAACGGACTCAAGAATAAAACCCTGCTGAAGGACCTCAAAAGAGTGTAAACAGAAAAGAAATCAAGAACGGGCAGATCATTCAAATCCAAGTCACTAGAAGATGGTGGCAGTTCTGGCTTGGAATCCTCAGGAACCACATGATGATCTTTCTCGTCCAACAGACAATTTTGAAATTCTGACTCGCTCTTTAAGATGTGGCTGTGAAGAGGATCCGAAGGACATAATGCTGCAGCACTTGCTCTACGAGCACTCCTTCTCAAAGGCATATCTTGCAGAGAGTATATTTTTCCAGATAGTCTTCGCCTCTTTTGAGGGCCACCTTCATCCTTTTCCACAAAACATGTAGTGTCACATCTTTGATTTTCCAAATACACGCCATCAAGTACACAGTCTTCAGATTTTGCTTCTTTTACTTTTATTTGTTCACTTCCTTTCTGATAGGCATTCCCCGTGTTATGTTCCGATAATTTCCCAACTCCTATACTAGACTCATCAGCATCACCAAGATCACTTTCTGCCTCCAGCTTCTCCGCCTGAGGGGTTTCCACCAATCCCTCAGAGGAAGCATTTCCGCTAATTTCCTCCTTTGGATAACCATCGTTCCCGGTAATTTCTGCAGGTACTCTCACGATACCATTTTCCTTCAAGATCCCTTCATACCCCCCACCATTGAGCTCTGAAACTTCACCTTTCCCGCCACTACCCTGAAAAAGTCCATTTTGCTCGGACAATTCCCCGTCCTCCCCAATTAAACTCACACCTACAACCTTACCGCTTCCGATATCAACGTCCTCGGGAAGATCCAGCTCGCTACTCGTCCGCTTCTTCGACCACCTGCTCCTATTGTTATTCTGATTTTGCCCCATCGGTGACGCCTCCTCGCCCATTTCCATTAGCATCGAAGCGATCTCGCCATAATCCACCTCCTCGGAGTCCCCATCCTCGTAGAGCACCTTGAAGTAGCCCGCGGATGGATCGTACGACTTCACGACGCCAGAGAAGGTCCCGAACCCGGGAAATATCTTCTTCACCGTCCTCCCAACCAATTCCATTTCCGGAATTAGGGTTTCGATCCGCCTCAAGAACTCCAGGCAATCAAACGCGGAGGAAGAAAACCCATAGATCAGAGTCGAGGGACGTCAGAGACGACGGGAGGTGCCCAAGTGTCGCCTTTAATTGATCGATCGTCTCCTTCCCAAGAGAAATGGGGGCAAATTGGGAGGGAGCAGCTCACTGCTGCAACAAAAGAAAGGTAAAATCGCATGCATCTTCCTCCAAAGTTAATTATTTGCATATTCACTCCTCTAAATCAAGTTTAGCATCTACATCCCTACAAAACTCTAAAATTTTGTATTGTACCCTTGAATAATATTTAACTTAATTATTAATTAAAATATTAACAAAAGTTCTACATAAATGATTTAAATATTTGGAAGAATTTATATGTGAAGTCCAAATTTTACAGAAATATATATTTGTAGTATTAAAACTTAGAAGGACAAATACGCTATTCCAATATCTTTGAGAGGATAGATGCGTAATATCACAAAACATTAAAAAAAAAAGTCAAGATCTCTCAACTGTTCAAATCCCTATTCGCTGTCCCTCGGGAACGTTTTAAATTAACGTAGTCCCATGGTGCAAATGAGGCCGTGCGTAAAATGAACGGATGTGATTTGGTGATGGAATGATGCGGCGGGATCGTTTACCATTTGTCGGAATATTACTGGAGGTATTGGTTAAGGTTTGTGAGAGGGTGGAGAATGGCAATTAAGAGAGTATTTACTACAAGGGTTAAATTAAATTAATTTGAGGATTGTGAATGCTTAGTTTGGGAGTTAACGTTTGATGGAGTCTAATCTATGGTTGGAGAACTGAATGGAATTTATCTCCACATGGAACTAAAAGATTTGATTGACTAATCCAAGTGGTATCTTTAACATTGTGAAAAGAGAAAGTTAATTCGTGGTAATACTTTTCTTTTAATGATTAATTATTTAAGGGTTATCATGATATATCGAAGAAGACATTCTAAAGTGAGAAATAATCATACACATTTTAATGATTTAGATAGGTAAAAGGAATATTTAGAGCAAAAGATCAAGCAGAAGATTAATTATATTGGTGGAAGTAAGATTGACTCCTTGTTAAGTGGGTTTTAATTGGATTTGATTGGTCAACGAATTATGTAACATGTATTATCTAACCTTAAAATGTGATGCATATTAAATTGATTTAACTAAAAATAAATAAGATAATGCTATAAATACAGGCCCGTTGGAACTATTTGAGGTTCCTCAAGAAGGTTTATTAGAGTCAAAAATAACAAAAGTCCACGTATGTTTTTTTACCGCAAAGAATTTGGGGTTTAAAGGCTTTAAAGAAACTATTATAAATTGATAGTCTCAAGTCAACATATAGATCACACTTTGACTTTTTGATAGTCTTGTCGCTGTTGACGAACTCCATTAGGAGTCTCTATTCACTTTACATGTAACATTAACTGTGACTCTTATCAAATAGTTATTGTGCCTTGAAATTTTGATGTTTTCATTTGACTAAGTTAGAAGGATTTTTCTTTTTCTTTTTTAAATCCTATATCAGTCATTTTGAAATTAAAGTTTGAGTGGCATAAAATAATATTTTTAATATTTAAATATATTATTATACATTTTAAATACTTTAATATATTATTATATGTTATGTATGCCCTTATCAATCATTTTAATAGTGGTTTTGAGCTTTTGTATAATTATATTTTTATGTTTATATTTTTGTCATTTTTTTCTTATCTAATATTTATAACAAACTAAGGATGAAAATTATATTTATTGCTTGATTGTTTGAGAGTCATAAGCCATCTATCCTTTCTAAGAATGCCTCCCTACACTTGAAGGGAATAATCTCAAAGAGGAATCTCTTCAACATTGGAAAAAGTTAGCTCTTGACCTTGTAAAAATGATTAGTTTGTTGGTAAATGGTTTACTACTGAGTCTATGCAAGTGACTGAAAAAAATGTGGTTAATGATGCTTATTAAAACCTAAAGTTCTTTGCGGACTAGAGGTCAGTAGTGGACACAAAGATTATGAGTGTGTGATCAAACCAAGATATGTAATATCGTACCGTATCGGTGTTTTGAGATTGGCTTGGTATGGTACTGTACCGACGTATCGAGTGGTACACCAGGACGTACCGAACGGTATACCAGGATGTATCGAATAATTTTATATATTTTTATTATTATTATAGTATTGTAACATTGCTATAGTGTAATACTGTAGCACTGTAGCGGTACCGGATCGTCCGCGTATCAATATGCTGTTGGACCAATACATACCGTCCGTATTGGGTGGTACCATTCGGTACTACATACCATGGATCAAACTACTATAAATGTATTTTTGTCTTTCATTTTTGTTTGCTATTTGTTTGTGATATTGCTTAATTACACAGTGTTAATTATCATGTTAATTGCATGATCTCGATCTATGAATTTTAATCGATTATTTCTCTATTCGGCTATCCATTAAAGTGGCTAATATATTTGAAATTTGTATTGAATGAATGAGATTGTAAACTCTTAGTCAGTGTGATTTGAGCATTAAGTGGTAGTGTAATATGTAACCAAGAAAATCCATTAACTTTGAAGAGTTGTTAGTACCACCATTACTTCTTCCGCACTCACTGATTCATGAACTGATGCATCCCACTAAACAAAGAATAAAAAATGTTCATTATTAGGTGGAGAAGTATGCATTTAAGTTACTAGAGAAAACCCAATAATTGTGCTTAATGTTAATCTCATTCTTCTCGTTGTAGTGGTCAAAAAGAGATCAGTCTGTATAGATATCTTATGTGTTTTTCTGAATTATTTTAGTTGTTTTAATATATTTAGAGAGAACGAGTATTATTTTCTTTCTAATGTACAATAGGCTTAGAACTTGAATTTAAATTAATTAAAAATATTTTTTAATATTTTTTATTATATAATAGATATTTAAAAAATTATTTCATAGATGAGAACCTAGAATATCGATTGGTTAAAGATTCTGTTCATTATTTTTATCAATTTTCATAACTTTCATTTGAATATATTTTTAAAAAAATCGAATAGTTTTGATAAATTTGCTTATAGGGCTTTTACTTTCTTTAAAATATGATATTATCTTTGCCTCCGTTGCACTGGTCATTATCCCTAGCTATCCCCATTTATCTCTTGCTTGCTATTCGCAACTCCCACCCTTAGGTTATTATATTTTTTTTATCGTTATCGATAATAACCAATGCGTCCTCGCTCTCGGCCCTCTTTTTCCTCACCTATGGGCACACACCCTTGCCTTTGCTCAGGTTGCAACCTCCTCATTCATTGTCTATAACTATGTGCTCTTACCCCTGATTCATGAACTGTAGCCTTCATCCTTTGTTTATTATTCTTGTCTTATTCTCTTCTATTATTGTTAACGATAATCCCATATATCCTCGCCTATGGTCTCCTCTTTCCTCACTCATAATCATGTTTTTTCGCCCTCGCTACTGGTTCATGACATTTTCTTTTCGTTTATCACTCAATAATGAAATAGAGAAAGGGCGAGACAATAATGTAAAGCGAAAGCAATGGTCGATAGTGGGAGGGGTAATATTATTATTTTTAAAAAAATATTATGCAAGGATTTTTGAAAAAAAAAAGTTTTGTAAATTTTTTTAAAAATTGGTCGCTAACTTTGGACTTTTTAAAAAATAAAAGTTCTTTCTGGGACTTTATACCTTTTCCCGCGTGGGAAGAAGGCAGCCGTTTGATACGAATAGATGGCTTCATATGATCACCGTCAGATGGTACGATCCGACGGCCTGGATAGAAGCCCTAGCCGGAGCCCGAAACCTGTTTGATGATGGGCGAGATGACGGCCTTGCCCCAAAACCGTCTTTCTCCTCCCGGCTGCTGGCAGTCGGTGCCCCAGTCGAGCATCATCCGGTGAGATCTCTCTGCCCGTCCTTCTGATCCCTTGGTAATTGTTAGTTGTTCTGAGATCAAACATGACCATTGTATTAGAATCGTCTTTCGATGTTAGATATTGGTGTAGCAGTTTTGTGTGTTTGTTACGATGAATTGCTCAACGATCTGTTCTTTGTTTCTTCAATTAGGTTCCAGGATGTTGTGTCTTGGAGGATCTTGCGGTCTTCTTTCTTTACCCCCGCATTCTTCTCATGTTGTCTACTGCATCATTCTTGTGCTGGTCATTCCCATCCCAACTATTGTGGCTAATGTTGGTGATAGTCTTGAAACTCTCCATAGTTCCATTATTTGCATTCTGTGATAGTTTTTATATCGAAGTGTGAGGACAAAACAATCTCTTTTTTTCTTTTTAAAATTTAGTATACTTTTGAACCTTCATGCTTATCTCAGGAAGCTTTGCCTCTGCTTTCAGCTGCAAGGTATTTTGAATGACTTTTGCTTTGTGGCTTTGTCCTGGAGGCATATATTGAAGATTTCAGGGGGATATCATGTCCTGAGTTATCTTCTGGTTGACTTAGGATATCATACTACCTTACATATTTAAATAAATATGACTGCATAATATCATTTTGTTTTTTGATATGGTGTGGGTCTGGAATAGTATGGATTATATCAGACACAGATCTGATAATGAATAGATATTGCTTAAGTTTGTTTTGATTCGCAGCAGGTAGGTTTATAGCACGTTTTTTAACCTGTTATACATGAGACCGAAGTAGGAGATATAATAGATAAGTACTTGTGTTGATAGTTTGATAGTATAGACTCGTACAGACTTTAAAGGATTTTTGTTTGGATAGTATAAATAATATAGATGTGTATGAACTTGAAAGGAGTATCTCGACCATGCCATGTAGACCTCTTGTTGTTTTACATGTTATTTTTTAAACTATAGCCTTAGAGGTGGTTAGACACAAATAAAAAGAGGAGGAAGAAGAAGAATACCTTGAGGGGTCAAACTAAATACGACAAAGAACAGCTTTTTTGACCAATTTGGAAGGGGAGACTAAGGCAAAATTGCATATATATATATATATATATATATATATATATATATATATATATATATATATATATATATATATATATATATATCAAACATTAAAACTTTAGTAATTCCACATCATTCATTTGTTGTGTGTCAGTTTGTTTATGTGATTGACTCCCTCTGACTTTTTACTCCTCATCTCAGTAGGGGTTTCCATATTTGAAAGACACCTTGTTTGTTCACAGTTATGGAAGATGACTGACTCATCATATTGAACTGGATTTTAGGATGACTGCTGTGAGTTTATGTATACTATTTTATTAGTACTAGGATTATATCACTGATCACTGCTTTGATGTTCACTTATAATATCTTGTTTCTGTTGTGGCAATTCTTCGACATCAAACATAATTTGTATCTGGATCAATTTTAGAGGTATCTTCACTACCAAAGGAGGGACACATACCGGTTGAGCAACCACGGATTGTAAGCTCTCTCCATTTCATCTATTTTCTGGTAACTTCTATGCATGATATAGTTGTAAAACTGCTGCTATTAGATTCACATCAATGGGGTCTATCCACAAAAGAATGGATCATATTCTCTTTAATAACTTGTTTCAATATACAACAATTAGAAAAAAAAGAAGAATATTGTCTCAAGATACAAAATAGTCGATCTTCAAGTGCCTTAGGTTGGTAAATTATGTTAAAATAAAGGATCTTCTTGTTATATCGGGATGAACTTTAGTAACTTACACCTTATGTTGGACAACATTGTTGAAGCAATCATTGCTCCAGGCATCTACTGAGTAGGTTTGTTATTGAACATTGTTTTTATCATCTTAACCTTAGTATTTGCAAAAATTAAGTTTTTTGTAGGGGGCCCATATAAAAAGAAATGGGCCTATGAATTGAAAATTGATGTGATGTTTTGTGTCTTCTTGGCTCTCAAATCAAAATAAATTTAATTATGGTTCATCTGGTTCTTCTCTTTTCTTGTATCTATGCTTTGTCTTATCAAGTTTTGTCACAGTATTGTATTGGTAACTTAATAATGTCTTATGAGGTTATCTTGGTAGCCAATTCAAATTACATAGTTCAGTTGTAGTTGATTTCTTATTGAATCCATAATCTAGAATTATGTATAGTGTATATATACTATCTTGTGATTTCTATTTTTGCTAGCTGCTATATAAAATATAATATGTTGACTCCTTATCGTGTTTCTGATTTTACACCAGTGTACATGTTAGAACTCTACTAGTTTGTAATAGTTGGTGATGCCTCCTGAAAGAGCATTTTTTACTGTTGTATTGCTTTAATGTCTCCTCGTTATTTTGCTTTAGTTGATTCACAGCCAACCATGGAAGAAACTATCCTACTAGGTGATGACCTTATGCTGGGGCTTCCTTCACCTATCATTCCCCCTGAGATTGCATCTCATGTTCTTGAAGGTGTTGACTTATGTGATGGAGTTTTAAGGAATCTTTTCTTATTAAAGTGATAGCGGATCATCTCATATGACTCTATAGTGGCGAGTACCAGGGGCCATCTTGTCTCCAAAGAACTATGATTGCTATCAAGTCAGTGATCTTTATTTTGGAAATAAAAGGGAAAGTCATTTAGTAAATGCCTTCGGCTTGAAAATCAACAATATCGAGCCATTTTGCCAAGATGAGATTGTCTTGTATCAACAGTGTGCTGAGAAAAGGGTCAGTCACATTTATGTATTTTTGTGTTTTACGGAAATTGGACTGGTTTTTGCAACTTTCTACTTGACTTGTCAATTTGGATTGAAATGCTAACAGGATAAGTAGTTAAGACAGAGGCTCTTACATAGTGAGCATAAGTTGGGGTTGTCCATGCCCTTTACTGCAGCAAAGGAAAGAGCTGCTGAACTCCAATTGGAGGTTACATCTTTGGAAAGGTGCAATCTTTTCCCTTTTATTGTCTTGTGATACTTGGTGGTCAACAACCTTATGGAGAATGGAAAAATGAAAAGACCTTTTTATTGTGTCACTCATGTAGGTTCTCATGGAACATTTATGTTATCACAATCAATTAAGTAGCCAGAATTGCATCTGTTGTATCTACAAAAAAATGTGGATTGACATTTTATCTACTCTACCCTTTGTTTTGCTTGTCCAACCTTTTGGATTAATCTGATATGAGCCAAAGGAAGGCAAAACTATGTGACCCTTTCTTTTCTTTACTGACCTATTATGTATTCAGTCAAAGTGCACATTCTTGATTAGTAACTGCTTATATTTAGGAAAACAATGTCCTTGTGTCTGCTCAGTGTATCTTAGAGTTGGAAATCCTATGCTCTTCTTTAGGCACATGATTCTTGCAAGTGGAATTGAAATCATGGAAGGATTTCACCGGCGCTGGAGTTTGCATGGATGTCTTGAGGATCCTAAGTACTCATGTTTTCTTACAATTTATGAATTCTCTTTATTAAGATACGTTTCATATGATTTGACATCACAATTATATGAAGTTCATCTACCATTCGTATGTGTGTGTGTGTTTGACATGTATAATGTCATGTTACTCTATCTTATGTGATGTTATCAGAATATAAAACAATATAAAATGTAAAAACCAGTGATTTAAAAAGCGCTAGGCGCCAAAATGCGCTAAGGTCTAAAAACGCCCGAGGCGCTAAGCGCTCGCCCGAGCGAAACGAGATGCTAAAATATAAAAATATAATTAATAAATATAATTATTTAAAATTAATAATTTCAAATAAACCTAATAATATTAACAGTATACAGTATACTGTTAACGGTATACTGTTAACGGTATATAAAAGGAGAAGAAGGAAGAGTGTAAGGGGGTGCTAACTAAGAAAAGAGGAAGCATTAGCGAGAGCCGGAGCGGGAGTGTAAGGAGGCAGCGACAGCGGGAGCGGGAATGTAAGGAGGCAGCGGCAGCAGCAACGAGCAGGGTTAGGGTTAGGGTTAGGCAGCGACAGCTGATATCGGTTTTAGTTGGTTCGATTGAACCAACTAACCATCGAAGATCGAACCTGACCTAGAATCCTGGTTCGGTTGCCTGGTTTAACCCAGGCGCTTGCCCGAAACGCCCAACGCCTGGGCTCGGGCGAGCTCCCAGGCGATGCCTCTTTGAAGCGTGCTGCTTGGAAGTTTAGTGAGGCGCTCGGGCCTCGCCTCGCCTCGCCTCGCCTCGCCCGAGCGCCTAGGCGAGCGCCTGAGCGCTTTTTTAAATCACTGGTAAAAACCTTTGAGAATCAGGAGTTCAGTTTAACATCATTGTCTCAGTTGACATCAAATATCTAATACTTAATGAGTTCCAAAGTTGTTTGACTTGTGGGTATGTACGATTCTTGGGATTGGATGCGAAGGGAATAGGTTACCACCTTGGAAACAAATACAATTCTATGCTCCTGCAAGTTTGTAGATTTGATTAGACTTAAGTTTTCTAAACCTGATAGTCATCTGTATCAGAACCAAAGCTCTATTTACTCTTTGTTTTTTGCTATTGTTTGATTTCAGACTTTTTTTTAACGTGCAGATTGGAAGCTTTAAACTGGGGAATTGTGAAAAGGAAACCTGGCAACATCCAAGGAGAGCCTAAAGGAGATGCAGTTAGGAAGAAATGGATTTTTCGGTAGATTTGTTTGTGTTCTTGTGATTTCTGGTAAGTAGGCCTCCAAGTGCATGTTAGTCTGCTTTTTGACTTTCTATATACAAAACTCTTTAGAACTGTTCTCACTGTGCTTTTCATTTTGAACTTGTAGAGCAATGGTTTGCTTTGGCGTAATTTTTTTGACCCTTTTTATTTTTGCTTAGAATATGTTCTAGTTGCAACTAATTGAGGTATTGTACCAAAATAAAACCATAATGGTTGATGCTAGTTATTGCTGCTTTTCTGAGAACTAGGTTTCATACTTGACGTTGTGATCTTTTCTAAATGTTCAGCGTTATATGATGATTGAAGATCTGTTTTTTTGGAGAATAGAAATTTAATTGTATCCTTCCTCTTCGAGTCTTTGTAGGCAAGAGTTGACTTGTTGATGCTTATCAACAAGTCAACATGGTATGGACGTATAGAAAAGGAGATCTATAGATATTGTGATTATCTTAATTTTTCAACAATTGTATGGACATGAATGTAGATGTAGAAGAGTACAGTATAGTTACAATAATGTAATAAATCCCAAATCCAATGTTGTGATTGAGTGTAATATTTAAAATGCACTGAGAAAGATTAAATAAATAAAAACTAACATAGGAGGCCAACATGACTTTTCTTCAATTATTCAAGAGGCAGTTTCAGTAAAATATATAATCTTCTTCAATCATCTTCTATTGCATTATTGCTATAAGGCAATTCTTGGATCACATACTAACTTAGATTTCCTTCCCCTATACATGCCTTGAACTTGCAATAAATAATATATATCTGACACCAGTCAACAAGCAATAAATTCCCACCCGGTCTGTTTTCTCTCTCTTTCTCTCTCTCTCTCTTACTCTATAACAGCGCAACGCCAGGAACTTGCAATAAATAATATTGCTTGGAAGATGACTGATACCCTCAATCAAAATAGAAGATGATTAAAAGAAAAGGGCAAAGTAAAAATGGGTGGTCTCTATGGTTCTCATTTACCTTTACCTTGGATTTTGGAAGGGCAGAGGGATGACCCTTGGTCTGTAAGGATGCCACAGCATGATCTTGGAGCAATCAGCAGGAATGCCTTTCAACTTGATATCATCTTCTCGTATTACCTTTTGGACAAACTTCATTGAGTCCTGCAGTTGCAATCACCAGAAATATATCAATGGTTTAGAATTTAGAGAGATGGTGAGACAATGAAATGACATAAAGCTCATCAAGTAACTATCAACATGCTAACTTGCGATGTGTCGGGCACCGATGTGGGGCGGCCCCATCTCTCAGGATCCCACAGAATCGTACTATTGAACGCGAAGGCTGATATGTCGATCTGTAGAGGTTTCCCCTTCATGTCGGCATCGGTCATCGGACTCCTAACAGTGGCTTTGTCATTGCTCGAGTCCTTGAAGAGCCATCCCACGACCTTGGAAGAGCTGCAAACCGGCCTATCCACCACCACTCTCCTCCTGTTCGCCGATGCCGTCGCCAATGGCCAAGTCCCAAAAACCCTGCATTTGTTGATCAGAAGAGCTTTAACTACGGGGAGGGAAATGTCAAGAGAAGCATTTCGATGTAGCACAGGAGGAGGATCTCAGCTAATGCTGCAAACTCCTTTCGATACCAAACTGCATTCGGGTGTTCTTGAAGTCAACAAAATGAGGACACAAGGCAGAGGAGATGCAGATGTGAGAGAACGCATACTTAATCTGTCTGATCTCTTCGAAGAATTCGAGATCGTAGACGTTGGATGCGTCTGCGAAGTGAACGACCCCGGCAAGCCGGTGATACTCCACATGATTCAGCGCCACGTTCCTCTGGTGATCGGCCTCCGCTGCTGGATCAGTAAAGTTCTTCTCGAACGTCAGGTGCCTGTACATGACGCCGGTCTTCCTCAGCATCTCGGCCGTCACGGGGGCTGCGGCGCGGGCTTGGACAACGATCCAGAGCAGCGGCGGGGGCACCAGCTTCAAGGTGCAGGCCAGTCTCCTCAAGAATGCCTCTTGCAGCCTGTCGTCGGAGCGAGTCGTCGTTATGATGATCAGTTGCCGATCCAAATGCGGCTCAGGAGATTCTCCCACTGGAATCTCAGCCATTATGCTCCGGTTGGCGATGCCAGGGTCGGCGAGCCTCTCCAAGGCAGGCACGGGCTTCGTCGGCCGGTCAGAGGAGCCAATGCGGCCGGAGAAGATGGAGGCGGTGCTCGCGGGGGCAAAGCCGGTGAAGAAGCCCATCACGAAGCACAAGGCGAAGTGGATGAGGGCCTTCTTCCACAGCTGGATCCTCTTCCTCGGTCGGTCGAACGAGCCCATGTTCCGTTCCTCTTAAGGATTTGGCTCAAAGAGGAGGCGGCAAAGAGGGGACAACCGCGACGGGGAACAGATAGAGAGAGTTCTACTACTTAATAATGGGGGCGGAGTTGAAGGGGGAAGGTTGCGGTTGGTGACAGTTTTAAAAGCGCGGGAGCACAACGGTCGAATTGGCTAAGGCTTGCTGTGCGGTGGTGATGATGCCTTTTGGTTGAGCTATCATTATTAGTCACCCACTTCATCTCACTTCTGTTCCTCAATAGAGAAGCTGTCTCTGCTTTCCTTTGCTGCAGTGCATGAAGTCATTTCTTGAAGCTAAAGAAAGTATAAAGGCCAAGGGAAGCAGCAAATTTGCTGGTGGGATGTGAAGGCACCACCTAATTTGTGATCTTTTGTTTGAAGCAAGCAAGCCAACCCATTCAATTTAATGCTGCTTAACCTCAATTTCTATGTGCCACTTGTTGCAGGACAACAACAGAAGAGAAACCAATGCATGGGTTTGTGTTTGCAAACAAACAACTCTCTCCCTTGTAGTATAGTTAGCACCAGAGTGTCACACAGCACAGGAGGAGTAATGTAATTGTGGACTGGTAGAAATGGAGAGTGTTGAAGCCATGAGATCGGTACTTGTTCGGACTGATGACATGGTCATCTCCTCTTTTCTAAATGAAGCTTAGCTCACATCTAATATAACTATGTGCACTCCATCATTTTGTGATCATACACAGAGAAATGATATAGCTTTCATGAATCCATGCAACTCTTTGAGAACATCCTTTGTCACGATCATGAAGCTTTGCTTCTGACTTTGTTTGCTATGGTATGGAATAGTAGGTGGAAGCTACTCCACTTAATATTTTGTATGTTATTGTTTATGAATATAATATTTATCATATTCGATGAGAGGTTGAGAGAACAATATAATATTTATCATATTTTTTATAATAAAAATATTTTTTTAATAAAGTTTTTTTAATATAAGGACAATTAGTACCTAAAATATTACTTTGGTGGTGATATACTCACTTATCGGGTTGAGAGCTCGAAATTTCATCCGATATAATTTACACCTAAAATCGGACCGGTGATGAAGTTGGATACAAAACTTTATATATAGATATAATATTTGAGAGTAAGTGTACCTATCAATCTATAAGAATCCGTATCTTTTTCTACCTATACTTTTTGACCAACTCGTTGTAGTGTTTTGGCCACTACTTTGTTTCTCTCAAACGATATTCTTTTTCTTACTTGCTTAGATAAATTGGAAGAAGATAGATATTATAATCGCTCGTAAATTGATAAGTTTTAAATTATTTTATAAAAAACTAGTACTTAAAATATTACTTTGGTAGTGATATACTCACTCATCGGGTTGAGCACTCGAAATCTTATCCAATATAACTTATACCTAAAATCGAATCGATGATGAAGTTGGATACATAACTTTATATATAAATATAATATTTTAATATAAGTGTATCTATCAATCTAGAAGAATCCATATCTTAGTCTACCTTTATTTTTTTACCAACTTGTTGTAATGTTCTTTAAGGACACTCTTTCCCTTAGGATTTTTTCTATTTATTTTTTTTCTTATTTTTATAAAAAAAGTTTATTATTTTTAAAGATAGAAAAAAGAAAAAGAAAAAGAAAGAAAAGAGAAGGATAGATACATTCATGCATAGGGGATCCATGTATGAATGTATTCACTGAAGATAAGATTTCCTCAAATAGAAGATAAGATTTTTCCAACTATACGAGGAAATCTCTCTATTATGTTTATTATGTTGAAGAAAATCCTTCCTCCTAATCTAATCTGTATAAATAGGAGAGGGAATAGGTTAATATATTTAAGCTAAAGCTATTTCATTTCTATAATAAAGCTTCTTCAATTATTGTTCTTATCTTCTATTATTTTTATCATAGTATCATATAGCAAGAAATGGAGGTTGTCTCAAAAGACAGTTTATGACTTTTATTGCAAAAACAAGCATTGCAATGATTAACAGTGTTATTGATTTTCAAGATAGGAAGAGAATAACGAGAAAGTAATTTTTGCTGGATAAAAGGGGAGGGATAACCAAGATGACGATGCCATACATCAACTGGAGCTGCGACTGAAGAGTGAACAGTAGGAAGGGTAATTTACGAAGCGGATGGTCACTCATAAATGTTGTCTTTGTTCTGGCCCTGGACCTACCCCCGTGCTCAAATCCTTAACAAGAAAAAAGTTAGGGAAGAATTCAATTGAAGTATTATTTTGTTTACAGAATTGAGAAACGGAAATGAGGTTTTTTTTAATGGTAGGTGCACACAAAACATCATCGAGTGTAAAAGTTGTGGTAAGTGAACTAAGCGTTGAGGAACCAGAATGAGTAATAGGAATTCTTTTACCATCATCGATGATGATATCTTCATTTTCGTCATAGTTGTTGTGGATGGACAAGTTTTGAAGATCAGAGGTGATGTGATGAGAGGCGCCCGAGTCCACAATCCAATTGGGTTGGGTAGGAGTTGGAGTAGCCATGAAATTCGCCTGAGGCTACTGTGATGGAGCAGGGAGTCTAGGGCGAGACTGACAGACTTTCGCGGAGTGTCCGACTTTATCACATAGTTGGCAAACGACTCGTTGGTGGCTTGTGAAGTTAGGATGCGATGGCTGAAAGTTACCACCTTGATATGGAAGGGGGGTTTAGTCTGGGCCCTATATGGAAGGGGGGTTTACTCTGGACAAGTTTTGAAGATCAGAGGTGATGTGATGAGAGGCGCCCGAGTCCACAATCCAATTGGGTTGGGTAGGAGTTGGAGTAGCAATGAAATTCGCCTGAGGCTACTGTGATGGAGCAGGGAGTCTAGGGCGAGACCGACAGACTTTCGCGGAGTGTCCGACTTTATCACATAGTTGGCAAACGACTCGTTGGTGGCTTGTGAAGTTAGGATGCGATGGCTGAAAGTTACCACCTTGATATGGAAGGGGGGTTTAGTTTGGGCCCTATAGGGCTAGGAGGCAACTTAGCCAAATCGTTATTGACGTGCTTATTGTACTGGTTGCTCTTCCTCTTGGATTTTTGATTGACCTGAGTTGTAATAGGTGGTCCAGGCAACCTATCATCACGCTTCAAGTATGTCTCATAGTCGATCAACTTATCATAAAGTTCTTCGAATGATATTGGTGAGTCGCGTGCCCGAAGTGCTGCTGTCAGTTCTTTGTACTCGCCTCCTAGGCCATTGAGGGTATGGATTAGGACTTCTTCATCACTGAGAGAATGACCTATCAAAGCTAAATCATCGATGATAACTTTGATATGTTGTAGATAATCAGCAATAGTACTTCCCTCTTGTTTCATTTTCATCAGATTGGAGAGAAGTCCGAGCATGCGAGTACACGAGCGATTTGCCAAAGTTGTTTGTAACTTGCACCACGCTTCTGTAGCAGTCATACATGAGGATATCAACGGGGTAATGGATCCAGCAACGGAAGCTTGAATAGCTTGGAGGATGAGGCGATCTTGACGTAACCATAGTTTATGGGCTGGATTTGGCACTGGACTGGGTTCATCTGGGATGTTGATCATTTCAGGTGGACACTGGAGAGAGCCATCAACGTAACCTAGGAGTTCATAGCCAAATAGAAGATTAAAAAGTTGTGCTCGCCAAGATGCATAGTTGCCGCCTTTGGATAATTTGAAGGGAATAAGTGCTGCAGCATTGATGGTGATAAGACTTTGAGAAGTGTTTAGAATCCCTGCAGAAATAGGGACAGGAATATCGAAAGAGGAAAATGAAGACATACCAGGTATTTTGTGGCGGTTTAAGTGATCTTTACAAAAGATGTAAAGATATAGGAGGGATGGAGGAGGAGAAAAGTAGATCGATGCGCTGCAAAGGAGGCTGCAGCGATAGTGCAGAGGAGGCTGCAGCGATGCACTGCAGAGGAGGCTGCAGCGATGCACTACAGAGGAGGCTGCAATGATGCACTGTAGAGGAGGCTGCAACGGTGAGCAAGAAATCTGCAGCGATTAGGTGAAAAGAAAGAAAAAAAAAATCTACAGTAGTTACAGTTGTAGAGAAATTGCTGCGGCAGAGGGAAGCGGCTGCAGATGGAAGTTGTAAAAACTGCAATCGTTCCTATTGCCGCAGGAAGGCAGTGATGGTTGTGGCGGTAAGGATGGCGACAGCAGCACTTCTTGCTCGAGTGAGATGTGGGAACGAGGAGGAGAGGTCGCTGGCCGAGGAATAGTTGCAAGTACGACGACCACCACGGTAATGTAGGCGAGGTTCTTGTGAGGGTAGGAGGTGGCCGCGACACCGGAGGAGAGGTAAGTAGCAGCACTACCCTTTCCAACTGAACAGAAAAGAGAAGGCTTCGACAGAGCTGCCTACATCCGCAAGGAAGAAGGCTATGATACCATGATAAAAATTAAACAAAGAATATAGAAAAACGAGAATTAGTTTGGTCCAAAACCAATGACCTTGATTGATGCATCAATTGCCTTTTTCAAGCTTAGACTGAGTTGGATCGGATATTCCACCTCAAAGTGTCTCTCCTCCTCTTCGTCGTAAGAGTATCAAGGTATCACGAAACCTCATCGACGAAGTCCACAGTGGTATGATGGCCAAGTTGGCTTTGATGGAGAAGTGCCGTCCAACCTTCCAGGTTGACAATCAGCAAACGATAGCGAGAGAGAGAGAGAGAGAGAGAGTTCTCTCGGCATCATCATCAATACGCCATCCTGTCTGAATGAAGGAACCGAAGAGAGAGACAGGTGCTGCGAAACAAAGAAAGCGCAGGGAGAAATAGAAAGATGGAGAAAAGCTTCGCATGTCTGCAGCAGTATTGGGAGAATATCATCTCCATCGCTTCCCAATCCATTTCCGGGACCGACCGAGCTAGTGGGAACTTGCCAAGATCCCAGCAACAGTGACTGCCGTGTGGGCCTGCGTGGATTTGATGTGGACTATTATTGAAAGGTTGAAGAAGTAAGAGTGGGACCGATCAGATATGACCGTCTTCGATGAACTCATGATTTCGATATCTTTAAAAATGCAAGATGAGAATATTTTAGATATCTTGGAAGAAGATAGATATTATAATCCGATAAGTTGTAAGGTATTTTATAAGAAAAATATCATCTAAAAATTTAAAGAAATCCTCATTTTTTCGTCTAACTGGAGATATATAACACTTTGATTAGTCTTGTATTAACAATTAATTTATAATGATATATCGATTTAAGATTAACGAAGTTGATAGATCAATTATCTCATTAAGTAAGATCAAAATAATTGATAACAAAATTAATTAAAAATTGAAATAATCTAAAATTAATTACAAATCTCTCTCCTTCTTTGTGTGTTTGATACAGAGAACAACACTCTTTACTAATGCTGAAACCGTAGGAAAATTTCTTGTACCCATAAAAAATGAGACATTAATTAGCTATAAGGTGGGAAAACTCGTACAGCACATCTCCCATCACACACTACAAAAACACAGCAAATAAAGACTTCCTCCAACCTCAACAATGAACGGAGGCTCTGATAGATGCGGGTTTCCATGGAAGGTTGCTTTCTTGTGCGCCGCGTGCATGCGGCACCAGCTTCACTCGCACCCCACACACTGCTGGAAACTTGCGGCAGACGACGACGACGACACGACCCATTCCAAGTCTCCGCTTCGTGAAGGCCCGCAAGTATTTGGAAGCGCAACGTTTTCAGCACTGCAACGACGATGGCACAATCAATTCAGACGGGCTAATTGGTCCATCGGTCGATGCCGCCGCCGCTGCTTAGTCTTCCACATTGCACACAGTTCATTTCGTGGCCCTTCGGTTGGGGAATGGAATGTTCTACCTTTCAAGGCTATGTATGACCTGCTGTTAGAACAAAGTACTTGGAAAGTAGGGGATGACCGATTCTGCTCATGCATGGAAGCTGTGTTTGAGGTGATCGATTCTGCTCGTTGATGAGGATGCATCCGTGTGCACAAAGTTCTCATTTTGATTTAAGGATCACTTTTTCTCATGTCAAAATCAATAGTAAAAAATTGACGAGGCTCCATCGATACATTATTGGATATAAAAGGCTATTTCCGATACTTGAACTGACATCTCGGATTCACATCCACCGTATCGGTCGAGTCATATTTCTACTGAGACGACACAGCAGACCGGGATCTGACGCAAATGTTCTAACCTGCTGACGTCATATCTGTCAGCAATGGCGTCGTAGTCTCCCCCTCCCTATATATCTCCTCTGCGGGGCAAGAACGAGCCACCATCTCCATTCAAGAGTCCATATTATTCTCTCCTCCCTCTTTCCACCTCCTGCCATGGACTCCAGCGACACAACCACCACCGGCTTCCATCACGTTCCTTCCTCCCCAGCATCTTCTCCCATCTCATCACCTCCGTGCCTCCCCGCCACTCCGACGACAGTAGTCATCCACAGCCCCTGTGCCGCCTGCAAGATCCTCCGCCGGCGATGCGCCGACAACTGCGTTCTCGCGCCTTATTTCCCGCCGACAGAGCCGCTCAAGTTCACCACCGCGCATCGCGTGTTCGGTGCCAGCAACATCATCAAACTGTTGCAGGTAAACTGCCTCCGTTAAGTCTTCCCCACAAAGTTTGTTTCTGTTTTTATATATATGTCCTACCGCACTTCAATTGGATTCGACACTCTCAGGATCTCCCGGAAAACCAGAGGGCGGACGCCGTGAGCAGCATGGTGTACGAGGCGAAGGCGCGGATCCGAGATCCGGTGTACGGGTGCACTGGTGCCGTATGCCAGCTTCAGAAGCAGGTGGATGAGCTCCAAGCGCAGCTGGCACGGGCGAAAGCCGAGCTCACCAACCTGCAAGCCCAGCACGGGAACCTGCTCGCATTAATCTGCATGGAAATGGCTCGAACGCAGCAAGACTGCACGCCTCAGTCCGTCGATGACGCCCTCGCTGCCAGCCCTTGCATGTTTCAGAGCGATGCTGACTTCCTCGATGAGATCAGCCAGGGCTTAGTTTGGGATGAACCCCACTGGCTATGATTCACGGTTCTGAAACCCATGTACACTGCTGATTAATAATCCGGTCGTCTGATGATGAGAGATAGATGATTTGTATTTGCATTACTTTTAGCGATGAACGATTACTGTTTCTCTCTAAAGAATAAGATTCTCTGCAGCAATTATGTTGATGCGATTTGGACTAAATCCATATTCTAGACCAGTGGAACAATCTGGAAAGGCTAGCTTCGTGTGCTTGACATTATAAGCTTAGATGCACAGAATTCCATGAAAGAGGAAAGTTGCATGCAACACAATTATAATCTCCTCACCGAGTAGAATTTGATGCTTACGAACTCGGAAGAGTCCTCTTCCTATAACTTGGGGTGGAAATTCTAAGCTTGTAGTCCATATCTTTATCACCACGCAATGATCCAGCAGTTGGGAGCAAGCAATAATCCATCAAGAAAAGTTGGTACTTGGCCACAGAATAACTTCTTCGTCTTTTTAGTCACTATTGGAGTCGTAATTCTATACCTTTTAGGTTAGTTGATTTGCCACCTCTAAGGATGCCACCATGCGTCATGTGTACGAGTCTAAGTCTTGTAGACCTACCGTGTCAGCATCACGCAAAACTCCATTGACGAAGCTTGAAGCTGGATATCATACTGCGATTCCACAAAATGCTTGACTAGAGATCACAGAATCATCTTAGATCAACCAGTGCCAAAACCTAAAGTGGTTAACAATACGAGTCCTCACCATTAGATAACAATATAAATTCTAGAATATGAACTGTTTGCATGTAATATGGTCACCGCATGCAGATAATATGACTCCGAGTGGTCATAAATTCAATGTATACACAGGAAAAACTGAAGAGTGGTATACTTCAAACTTAGGGTCTCAAGTCTACCAACTTTCTTCTTTTTCCTCTTGTGAAACCTACGACTTAGGGTTTGATGGTAACGAGAGAGAACAAAAGTCAGATAACCCAGTGGAGAAGGTGGGCAGAGAAGACTGCCTTCAAGCACTGTCTTAACTATTAGATAGTCATATACTTTTTACAGTTCAAATGTGGATTTTAAATGGCATGTCTTATCTATTTGTAGTAGCATTTCATTATGGTTTTTCTTTGTTCATATCCGAAATAATGTTGTGAAATGAGTTCTATTTCAGTTTGCCTTTCTTACATATGTTCTAATCACTGGACTCGAGGTATATTAATTAGCATAGTAGTATGTGGGTCACTCAGCCAAGATACAGGAGCTGCATCTTCCATTATCTGCGCATGCTAACGTCTCATAACATACATTGCAGATTGCAAGGATTGATGCTGCTAATCCATCCAAAACTCGAGATTTTTTAGGATGATAAATCCTTGCAGGTGCCTTCCTTTCATTTTGCTATCTATCTATCTATCTGTCAAACTTGGATATGGGAAACATGCCTTCAGAAACATATGTGAAAAGTTGCAGGTTATGATCTGCACCACTTAAAAATGAGTTGAACACTGAAGAAACATGAAATTTGTGGTACACATGATGTGTGGCACTGACTGTTTCAGGTACCAAATCTTGTGCTATCAATCATACTGATAAGTAGATGTGAAAGGAAGTATAAGCAGAAGCTGATAATTAAGAAAGGGTTAGCAGAAGAGAGAGTATGAAAACAACAAGATGAAGTCTGCTTACTGTGTGGGGTACCTATTTGTCTCAGAAAGTTCCTCATCACACAGTCTCTCCAAGCTGCATGGGGCCCTTCAGCAATTGATATGCATGTCACTTTGTGGAGCAGTTCTAACCTGTGGAAAATGGCAGGTTCCTTTCTCACTCTGGAGAGTGGTTTCAGATGCGATCAAGGATGCCTCAGGCTGCGCTTTGCATCCACACCCAACCCTTGCTTTCTCACTTGGAGGATGAAGCAGCAGAGTTCAGTCTTGATGCTGTTGCTGGATAAGTCCCCATAGAGATGTTTGCTTCCTTCTTCTTTAAGTAGAAGGCTTCTTCTTCTTCTTCTTCTTCTTCTTCAGATCAGCAGCAGTATTTCTCCGATACTGCTTACTCTGCTGCTGAGAAAATATCATGAAGCTTCAAGAAGCATCATGGCTCTCAAGTTAAAAGTGAGGGGTAGGAGTCTAGAAAGTGATAGTAGTTCGGCTGGAATTCAAAGATCCCATTGAATTGGCAATACAATACCAACTAAATAGCATCCTTCAAAGGCAACTCCACCTGCGCTACTCACGAATGAGAACTTGCTGCAAGAACTGGGAGATCGCCTACTTCACCATACAAACACTGGACGGAGAGATAGGCGACTGCTGCGAGTCTCGAATGGCTTCACTCAGTCGCCATAAGATCTATGCATTCAAGCGTGCAAACTATCACAACATTCACAAGGGTAAAGCAGATAACCTCCGCTAGCAAAGATCATAATTTCCTAGAGATGAAAATTCTCGATCGAGCTCAAGATTGACGCTAACAAAAAAATTTAGAGAATCAACAAAATATATTTATTAGCAATGATGATGAACTGGTTCGGGATAATTCCATCATAATAGTTCATTTCAAAGGCACAAGAACTAGGGAATTCCCGCATGAAATCATCTCAAAACCTCCATTACATTACTTTAGATGTCATCCGTCAGCATAGTTTAACTGCGTTTGATTAATTTTGATGACAAGATTGGCATGCTAATCTTGATATTGTTTCAACTTTGTAGAAATGCAAAAGCACTTGTATCTATCAAATCTTAATTAAGATTTTGTACTAAAGAGAAGATGCTGGCAGAATCCAAGGTAAATTAAGCTCAGAACTGGCAAAATAGAGTGTTCATCGGAAAGCTAAATGAGTCTTGAGTTGGGCAACTTTTCGAGTTCCCATA
Source organism: Musa acuminata AAA Group (assembly GCF_036884655.1). Classification (NCBI taxonomy): domain Eukaryota; kingdom Viridiplantae; phylum Streptophyta; class Magnoliopsida; order Zingiberales; family Musaceae; genus Musa; species Musa acuminata. The sequence goes on along the minus strand of NC_088334.1, from coordinate 7,094,406 downwards.
TGACGTTATCGTCCGAATAATAATTTGGGATCTTTTTAAGTCCTTTTAATTTGCCGTACGTCAACGAACTTTGATGCTTAAATGTTCGTGTTGTCTTGGAAATCTCCCAAGTTGGAGTCCACATGAACTCCCAAGTCATGCTGGAAGAGTAGTGGTTTATATCCCTTTGATAGCACTCTATTTGGTTACCAATCTGCTAATTTATGGATGCATAATCCATGTAGCTTTGTTGATTTAGATACATACTGTGTCTCGTTCTACAACGTTTCTTTAATTTTGACAACAAAATGAAGTAAAGATGAATCAAAAGTATTGCTCCAATTCATGTGATATTGAGAATTGGTGGAAAAATAGAGTCCAAACTCCGCTGGGAAATCCCGAAACAGAAACAGAGGAAGAACAAAATTTGATGCAGCACATACACATCCTGTTTCCCAAACAGTTGTGCATTGAAGAGGGCCAAAAAGATCATATACATGTACAACATTTCTGGAGGAAATGGATAGGGAACACTAAAGAAGAAGAAGAAGAAGAAGAAATGAGGAAACAAAGTCAATCGTAGCGTTTGCACCTCCATGCTGCAATGGAGAAGAGCGGTCGGTCCTGCCAGCACAACAGGAAGCACCCGTTCTCCTCCTTCACCTTGTAACCCTCGCAGCCGAAGCTCTGCAGCAGCCTCCTCGCTTGCAGGAGGCCGTAGTAGCTGAGAGGCAGCGGTCCGAACCCGGCCATGTCCATCCTCTGCGCCCACCTCTCCAGCTTCTCGTGCCGCTCCTTCCTCTCCCACCCCTCGCACGCGATGATGTTCTTGATCTCCTCACCCAACAGCATCTTCTCCACCCGCAGCCGCTCGACGGACTGCCTCGGCACCGTCGAGTCCAGGCAGTCGAACAGGGCGGCGTAGTAGAAGAGAGCCTCCACGAACCGCTCGTTCAGCGCCGGCACGTTGTGGTTGGACTCCTGCTCCGTCACCACCATGATCTTGGGCGACAGACCCCACAGCAATGCCAGGAAGCTCTCCATCCTCGCCGGCGACGATGCCGGTGCGAACGGCGATGACAGCGCCGACTCCGTGCTCGGGCTGTATCCGTTCGCGACGTGGTCCTTCTCGAAGTAATCCCCTAAGGTCAGCTGGCTGACTGGCGCAGTTCTTTGTGCCTGCCGCGGGTCGCCGGCGCCGTCGTTGCTTGCGAGCAAGGAATGCAGCTGGAGGACTGTGCTGATGGCCAACGCCTCCCCGGTCTTGACGCGGAGGCTCTCGACGTCGAGGTTGTCAAGCCTGCTCACCACGGCGTTGAATTGGAACGGGATGTCGAGCCGCTCGGCCTCATCCGAAAGGCGCGCGGCCGTGTGGTTGAGCAGCTCCTTGTGCTCGTGTACGCCGGTGATCTTCAAGTGCGGCGGGCCCTCCGGCCGTGCCCGTAGCCCTTGGAGGAGGGAGATCCACTGGGTGGGGTCCGACGCGTTGAGGTCGACGACGTGGACCACCCTCTCGCCCTCCATCGCCTCCATGATCGCCTGGTTGGAGACAACATACGACAGGCGGAGGAAGGGGCAGAGGTCGAGGAAATGGCGGCGGGCCGCGGCGGCCTCCGCGAGAGGCAGGACGACGGCGCGGGTGGAGTCGAGGGCGTGGTAGAGGCCCGGCCAGAGGCGGAGGGCGCGGCGGGCGAGGGCCTCGGTGAAGTGCGAGGCGATGCGTTGCATGGCGTCGCCATCGGGGGCGGCAAGCAGGGCGATCTGCTCCAGGAAGGCGTTGGCGCGGTCGATGCTGCCGGCGGCGACGTGGTTGGCGCAGTTGAGGAGGAGGTGGATGAGGCAGAGGCCGCGCTCGTCGGACTTAAGCTCGCGGAGCCACGGTGAGTAGGGCGACAGGGAGGGAGGGGAGAGAGACATCAGGGAGAAGGTCTTGAGAGGGGACGAGGTCACCGAGGACGACCCTTCGTCTTGCACTACGTTGGCCATCAAAGGCGCCATCGCCCACTCGATGCAGGCGTCGACAGCAAAGCACTGGCCGCAAACAGAGGACCAGACTCAACACAAGCTAACGGCCGAAGCCATCAGAGCAAGACTCGGAAGAGGTGGGAAAAGCAGGGGAATTTCGTCGAGCAGGAAGTAGGCTGAGGAAGGATCAAGCTTGTTGCAGCAGAAAAAGACGGCCAGCTCGAAGGATTACGATCTCTCCAACAAGCCTCCCGTGACAACGGATCCAAAAGCTCGCCACCTGAGACGGTAGGAAGCTGTCCTTCTCCACGGGAGATTTGCTAAGATATGCAACGACCCTGCCCTCCCTTCCGGGCCACACAAGTCTCTCTGCCGTCCCCCTCAAAAGCCAAAGCCGGTCATAAAAGCACAGCAGCTAAACGCCTCCGGTGGCGCTGGCGACAAAAGCGAAGCCTTTTGTCCGCACCGCTTCCGTGTCCTCGTCCGGAGGCCTCCGCCCCCCTTAAATTATGACCAGGGTTTGGAGCCTTGTCCGATAGCGAGGGAATCAGCGTGGCCGCTTTATTCCGTGGCCTCGCAAGTCGCCAACGGCGCCTCAACAAAACAAAAACACCACTCCTTGTGGTTTTGTCTCTTCTCTGGGGGAGAGAGCAAGCGAAAGGGGGATGCGCGGGGCGGACCTGCTCCGATGGCTCCAAGCCTCTCCCCTTGTCATCTAGTGCGCGGCATGACCAGCCACATTGTCTTGATGCTACGGGGACGAGGACAAGAGGAGAGGGGAGTTTGGGGTGACGACAAAGATGGCGAGGCATGGTTCCACCTGTTCGACCATTTTCCCGTTCTTTCTTCTTGCCCTATCTGTCGATCGGCTCCCAAGATCAAGAACTTTTTGGCGAATGGGTCACCGTTGAGGTTGGAATTATGTGTGAGAGTTGGTGAATCGGGCAGTCTTTAGGCTGTGGCAGTCACATCTGCTTCTGATCCAAAGCCCCTCTTTCGTGCACCGACTCCCCCACTCTAATCAATGCATATGTATCCATTCACATTTACTTCCCACCTAAATCCCACCTTTTTCTTATAATATTTTTAATTTTCATAATTCTTTTAATTTTCTTTGGAAGAATTAAATAGATATCCATTAGAAAATCTCTATCATAAAAAAAAGACATTAATTCCACCCTCAATATGTTATCTCTATCGTACAAGTCTCGTGACAGCTATATACAATACATGACATGATTTTATACTGCATGGTATAAGATGATATTAATTGATGATAAGGGGGGTCTTACATGTTGATGGTAGAATGTCATGTCATCCACATAGTTATGCCAACTCGAGCACTTTCTCAACCCCACATGTCAATAGGATATCTCTGTCGATTATTACGTTAAGTAATTGCGTTTATCATAATACCTAATAATTTGAGAAACTCTGAAATAACACCAAGTGATGCCATGTAATTATCGTGTGAATCAAGCGTTTGCATACTTTTGTTTATAAGCTATCGATTACATGATTTGATCTTTCTTTCTCTCAATTTTTTTTTTGTCGAGATTTCTCTCACTCTTTTGAGCTTTACGAAACTCTTTGCCAACCTAAGCAATTAGAGCTCCGATCTAGTTTTTAGGTAACTCGACTACTTCTTGACATCGACGTTGAAGCTTACGATAAATTCTGATACTGAAACTAAGGTGAGCTTCGAGTTTCGATATATCATAAAATTAAAATATACAATAGCATGTGATAGATACACCTTGAAATAATAAAATCAAATCCTTTAGTTATGCTTGGCTCTTCGTATGGATTAAGAAATGTCATTAACTTTATTATACTCATGGGTATTTTATCTTGAAAGAACCCTCGATTGGATCAAATTATAAGAAACATCAATCATAAAAAATCGTATAGTTTTTAACCATATCGAGATGGATGAGAAGTGGGAGATGCAAAGTGCTTATGGTAAACTTATATATATTTTATGTGTGATCTCATATGTGGATCACAAACGTAGTCTCTTACTGCAAGCTGAATGCCTCCACATATTATGTTGATGACTGCTAGCTTCGCTATACTGATTGCCCATACTTGGAAAGAACTACAATTTCAAAGAGAGGGAAACACTTGATGGTGTGTGCGTGTGTGTGTGTGTGTGTGTGTGTGTGAGAGAGAGAGAGAGAGAGAGATGCCAAGACATTTGAATCTGTGATGTATTATTTGTGGACTTGGCAGCGGCAAGCTCGAACCAAAGATAACAGTTGGGTTGGAAGGAGGACAAAGCTTGGAGTTCTGCCTCGATGGAGACCTGTGCATGTAAATGCCATTTGTTTTTAGCAGGTAAAAGAATCGAATCGTACAGAGACAAGTCTGAAGGCCAAATTTTGTGTTGACCTGTGGCCATTGGACTTTGTTGGTGCAGGGAATAACCTTTCCCACTTAGTTTCTGTGCATCTCCTTTTGGCTGCCTCCACTGCTGAAACCAAGAACAACAAGGCACAAGACAGATGAGCAACATGATTCACGTTCCTCCCTACTGCTGCCTTTGGGAATGACTTGTGTCTTTTCTGGGCGAGGAATACATCACACCAGGAAAACTGGGAGCAGAAACAGAGGTAGACGATGAATGCTTTTGGCTCATCTGAGAACCATCGATGGAGATGTCAAGCTTGTAGTTGTCGAGATGCAAGGAGCAAGGAATCTTAGATAGGTTCCAAAGGATAACTACATCTCTTTGGTTTTTGCTGTGCCTTCTTTAGCTTGGATAGACTCATCTGGGCATGCCATGGGCGGTGATGGCCAACACAAAGCACAAAAGAAGGCAGAAGAGGTCAGGTTGAGATGTCAATCAGAACAGATGAGAGTAGGGTGGCTGTTTGAAGGTCTGCGAGGACGGGCAGACTCCTACAAACTCACAACTCATCAAAGATTCTTTCAATCCCCATGATCTTATCACTAGATTTGAAACCTTGGGTTCCCCAAATCGAACACTAGATTGAGGATGAGAGTTTATGGTTCTCACTTTTATCTTTTGGTTAGGAATATTGAGATTTTATTTATTTATTTTGGGTCGGAGAAGTACAATCGCTATCTACAATGTGAAAGATTTTTTTCTTCAAGTCCATGAATAATTACTTATTTTACAAAATTCGATCCAATTAATTGAAATTGACTATTTGGTACAATGAAGTTGTAATTCATTGATTATTTACTTATTGAAAGAATATCTTAGTTTTATATTATCACTAAAGTTATAGTTCTAATATTGATGAAATTTCAAAGAAGCCCTAAATATCACAATGACAAGAAAGGAGTATTTTAGGGATTTTGGAATTTAAGGTGTTCTATCATAAGAACACTAAATGATAGAACCCTCCTAAAATGAGACATTCAATAGGATAAAATCCAACATTGTGATGGTGAATTAAACATCAATCAGGTGGGAGAAATTATTTTAAAAAAAAATAACGAAGAAAGCATTCGAGCTAAGAATCTTACGATAATCTATTAAAAACTTTAAAGAGGGTTAACCCTGCAAATCTATGCCAATTTGATAGTCTTAGAAAAAAAGAAAGAGGAGGGTTTTAAAGTAACGGAGCATATAATCTTCTGCACACACAAACTCTTCTCCAAACACAGCAGGTTTCTTCTGTCTTCTCCCAATGGCCAGCAACTCCATTTGGAGTTTGCTGCTGCAATTTACAGCCCAAATCGTCCGTTGGAAAAGAATTATTATATTTTTTTTCATCAAAATAAGTTTCTCATCAAAATATCAATTTATTATCAAAATTAACTATTAACTAAAGTAGTATAAATAATAGAATAATAAATCAATCACAAAGTGAGATATCAAATTTTTTGTGAAAAATTCAATACGAAAAAAATCACGAGACCATAGTACTCTTCAAACTTTCACTATCACCAATAATGATAACTTATTTATAATAAGTCTTCTTCAGAATAACCAGATGATCATAATAATATTAAGAACATAAATCTTGACTTAACAATAATATATCATCATTATCATAGATGAATTTCATAAAAAAAAAAATTATGTCTCACCAAGTAAGTATAGTAGAAAAATACTTTAGAGAGGATAAACTATAGATCGATACCATTAAGATTGTAAAACTTATTGTAAAGATTCTTCACATAAAATTTAGGTCGATGAAATTTAGATATTTGATCATCTAGCAAAAACTTCAAAATCTTAACTTTCTCTCTCCTCTTCTCTATTTGTTCTTTTTCTCTACGTCACCGTCTCTTCATTTTTTTTATTTTAAATATATTAGATTTGGGCTTAATGGTCCTATTGTCCAATCCAAGCCCACATAGGATAAACTCAATAATTCTCCCCCTCCAGCTTATATGGTGGGTTATACTAAGTCCGCTCTTCGTCTATATACTTCAATCTTCTCCTTAGATAAAGATTTTGTCAACATGTTTGATTCATTCTCATTCGTATACATATTTTTTAAGTACAATTCTTTTATCTTAAGCACATCATGAATTTAGTGATATCTTACATCAATATGCTTAGTTCTAGAATAGTATGTTGAATTATTGGAGAGGTGAATGACACTTTGACTATCACAGTAAACAATATATCATTCTTGTTTCAAGCTCAATTCCTATAGAAATTTTTTTATCCATAAAGCTTCTTTGTATGCTTCAATAATTGTTATGTATTCTACTACTGTGGTTGATAGAGTAGCACAATTCTATAAGTTAGACTACCAAGAGAGTGCTCATCCTGCAAATGTCATCAAGAACTCCGAAGTGGACTTTCTAGAATCAGTATCACTTGTCACATCCATATACCCTTTTTAGCACAGGTTTACCATTGCCAAAATATAAACATAACCTAAGAGTACCTCTTAGATATCCATTTAACTACTACTCAATGTTCCTTACTAGAATTAGAGAGAAATTGACTAACAAATCCAACTATATAAGCTATATCTAGTCTAGCACGAACTAAGCATACATCAAAGTACCTATCGCATATAAGTAAGATACTCTGGATATTTTTTCTTTTTCTTTCTCACTTGTAGGATATTGTTTCGAACTGAGTTTGAAAGATCATATAAGTAAAGAATAAACTACTTTAGTTTTACTCATGTTGAATCTTTCAAGAACCTTTTCAATATAAGTGTCCTGAAATAGTCAAATCTTTCTATTCTTTCTATCACGAATAATCTTTATACTAAGTATTTGTTTCACCGATCTTAAGTATTTCATGATAAAAGACCTACTTAGCTCTCTTTTAAGCTTCTTAATTTTTTTCAGCATCATGGCCAATAATTAGTATATCATCAACATATAGCAGGAGAATAATGAAATCATTATCTAAAAATTTCTTTGTAAACATAAGTTATATTATACTGTTGCCTCATCATAAAGGAATCAAACTTCTTATACTACTGTTTGGTGTTTATTTGAGTCCATATAAGCTTTTCCTAACCTTGCACACTATATTTTCTTTTTCCTTAACTTTGAAACCTTTTAGTTGCTCTATATAAATTTTTTCTTCCAAGTCATCATGAAGAAATATAGTTTTCAAATCAAGTTGCTCAACTTCTAAGTTCAAACGGGTAGCTAAACTAAGAACAACTCAAATAGAGGATATTTTTACCACAGAAGAAAATATTTTTTCAAAGTCAATACCTTTCTTCTGAATAAATCTTTGTTGTGAGCTATTATTTTTAGTCTTCAATTTATAAACTCATTTATTCTTGAGAGTTTTTTTCCCTTTAGGTAACTTTACTAAATCATAGGTATAGTTCTTAAGCAAGGATTTCATCTATTCTTGCATGGGTTTAACCCACTCATTTTTGTGTTTATGTAAAATATCTTCTTGGTAAGTTTCTGACTCTTCCCCGTTAGTAAGTATAACATACTCACGTGGAGAATATGTAATAGTTGGTTGTTATTCTCTGGAGGTGCTTGTTTAGTTTGTTCAACATCATCAATTATAAAAGTATCATTACTGACATTCTCACCATAATCTTCTTGTTTATCTCTCCCATGATCATCATAAACTACAAGTGAAGGAACTTGATATAAACTCTGAGGAATATAAATAGAGGTTTTTTGGCTTTTTAACATTGTTACCATTATCAAATAATAGGTCTTCAAAAAATATAATCTCTACTTCTAATAATCTTTTTGTTCATTGAATCTCATAATCTATACCCAAACTCTTTATGACAATACCTCAAGAAAATACATACTTTTGCCTTATTATCAAGCTTGGACCTCTCATCTTTGAGAATATTAACAAATGCTTTGCACCCAAGGACTTTCAAGTGATCATAAGATATATCTTTTCCTTTTCACACTCTCTCTAGAACATCATATTTTAGAGAAACTGATGGAAAAAGATTTATCAAGTTAACTATAGTTCTCATAACCTCCCTCCAAAATGACTTAGGTAACTTGGCATGGGAAAACATACACTTAATTATTTTTTTAATAGTTATGTTTATCCTTTCTATCACACCATTTTACTAAGGGGTTTTATAAACTATTTTCTCATACCATGAAACATGTAATAATTTTTAAAAAAACCCTTATACTCGCCACCATTATCTGCTCGAATATACTTTAGCTTTCTATTAGTTTTTCTTTTAACAATAACATGAAATTCTTTGAAAACATCGAGTACTTGGTCTTTAGATTTCAAAACAAAAGCTCAAACTTTTCTAGAATAGTCATCAACGAAAGTAATAAAATAAAAATCACTTTTAAGAGTTCTATTTTATATAGTACATACATAATTATGAATCAAATCAATAACATTTAATCTTATAGATGATGGATAAGTATGAAAGACAACTCTATGTGTTTTTTTTAGCTAAACAATGATCAAAATATTTAAGAGATATGCTTGACAACTCCGGTAAGAACTATTTTTTAATAAGATTTTGAAGGCCCTTCTCGTTGATATAACTAGGTCTCTTATGCCAAAAATCAATGCGAAAGAGTTTAGCTTCTTTCCCCTCGCCACAATTAGAGAACATTTAGTGTATTTTCATTTGCTTTCACTAAAATAGTATGTAAATCTCTCATCATCAAGTCTACTTATAGATATCAAGTTAAGACGAATATCTAAAATATGTCTAACATATTTGAATATCAATTTGCTCCTAGTACTGGTTTCTAAACAAATATCTCCAACACTCATAATCTTAGATGTACCATTGTTTTCCATTCTAACATTATCAAAATCACTAGTAGTGTAACACCATAATAAGTAATATGAAATAAAGCATTAGAGTCAATTACCTAGTTACTGTCTTAAGCTACAAGGCTGACACATTCGTCATCACAAACAATAATGATATCACCTTCAGTAGCAACTGTATTGGTCTCTTTCTTATTTTTCTTTCTTTTATTCTATTCTTGTTTCCAAAACCTACACTCTTTCTTTATGTGACATGTTCTATTACAATGGAAATACTTGATATATCTTCTAGACTTGGATATTCTTATATAATCATATAATTTCTATTATGACTTTTTTTATATGTTTTTATTTATTTTTCAATAACAAGTGCACCATAAGGAGATTCTTTCTATTCTTTCCTTCTAGCATCTTCATTTAGCAAACTATCTTTAACCATGTCTAAAGTTAGAGTCCTTTCTCGCGTGGAGTTATAAATTATCACTACATACGTTTTTTAACTTTCTAGTAAAGAGCTGAGAAGTAAAAATCCTTGCATTTCATCATCTATATTCATTTTTATACTAACTAACTTGTTTGCAAGATCCTGAAACAGACTTATGTGCTCAACAATGTTGCCACCATCTTTATATTTTAAATTAACAAACCTTCTGAGGAGAGAAATTCTATTTTTCACTATCTTTTTCGTAAAGAAATTTTCTAACCTTTGATAAATAATATCAGTTCTGGTTTCATCAGAAATATGCTTATGCAAATTTATATTTATCCATCTTTTAACAATAGCTTTTCTATGTTAAACATCTCATTTCTCATCTTTCATAATTGAGGGTTTGTCTTTAATTTTGATACGCTTATGTAAATCTTTACAATAGAACAAATTTTCTATCATATATTTTTAAGTGGAATAAATTGATAAGTTTAATTTAATCATATCATTTGGCTCTTCAATTTCAATTACACAAAAAAAAGTAGCACCAAATAATTTGAAGCTCTGATACCACTTGTTTGGAAAAACTATTGTAGCGGAATAATTTTTTTCCCTCTTTATATATCAAAATAAGATCCTTATCAAAATACTAACTTATTACCAAAAGTAAATATTAAATAAAGCAATATAAACAGAATAATAAATCAATTACAAAATGAGACACCGATTTTTTTACATGAAAAACCCAATGCGAAAAAAACCACAGAACTATTCCACTTCAAACTTCCATTATCACTAATAATAATAATATATTTACAATAAATCTTCTTCAAATAACTAGAGGATCACACTAATATCAAAAACACATATCTTAACTCAATAATAACACATCATCATCATTGAATTTCATTCAAAGAAAATTTTAGGTCTCATCAAGTTGATATAATAGAAAAATATCTTAGAGAGGATAAACTATAGATCAGTACTATTAAGATTATAAAATATATTATAAAAAAATTTTATATAAAATTTGGATCAAAATCGATGAAGTTTAGTAGTTTCATTATTAAAAAAACTTTAAAACCTTAACTTTCGCTCTCCTCTCTGTTGCTTTTATCTGTGCCGTCACTGTTTTTTCACCGCACGCCTCTCTCATCGTACGCATATCTCTTTTTTTTCTTTTAAATATATCAGATTTGGGCTCGATGGCCATATTGTTCAGTCTTAGCCCACATATGGGCTGAACCGAACTTCCCCCAAATCAGATAAGATTCTTGACTTTTGGAGGAATATTGAAGTGCCAAGTCAGTTTCCAGGGACCAATTGCTATAAATCTTGTCTCACAACTTTCTCCAGTTGCTGATGTGATTATATGTACGTAACCACTGAGAACGCTCGAGCATTGCCGGGCCTCCTGCAGCTCACAGGAATTGAAAGCATTTGGTTCACCACATCCATATATTATCCTCTCATATTTAGCAACTCTCTCTTATTGCAAGCAACAATCCTAATGGAATGTTTTTACTGTAAATGATGAATGGCACAGTTCTCATTGTTTGCCTGAACGCTCGGAGAAGGCTCTCAAGATGCCTGCAAATAGAAGACAATCATCACCTGCAAAAAGCCAATCTCAAATGGATCGACCTCAGCACCGTTGATTTATTATTATTTTTTTTTGAAAGAGGCGATGGATATCAAGAAATCATAAAAATAAAAATAAAAAATAAAAAGAATGTAGTGATACTCAAAACTAATTTTTCATATTAAAAAATAATGCTACGAAAATAAGAACCCATCATTGGGCATACACATAATCATAATTATATCACCTAAAACATATGGGTTAATGTTCATTTTAATCTATCTAATTTTGACTATGTATTACTTAAATTCTTATGGTTTACTCATATCTAAAATAATCCATACATTTTCAAAAACATAATATATAAGTCTCTCCCGTCAAGTCTGAGTTAACAAACATTAGAGTATACTTATGTGATATATTGACTCATAATAAATTATTAATATAATGATACATATAATTTATATTTAAAAATAAATTTATTTTAACCCTTGTGATTTTTTGTCATGAATCACTTAAGTCCTTATGATTTTGCTCGTATTTAGAATAATCCTTATATTTTCAAAAATATAGTATATAAGCCCCTCTTATCAAGTCTGAGTTAACAAATGTTAGAGTCTGCTTACGTAGTATACTGACTCATAATAAATTATTAATATAATAACATATAATTTAAATTAAAAAAAATTAAGAGCACTATTAATAATGGGAGTAGGCGTTGTCGTGGAAGCGACCACCAGTGGCAATACCAAGCTACTGCTGCTTAGTAAGGTATCGTACACACGTAGCCTCTCTCGTGTTCACGACAAGCTCAAGAGCTTTCGATCCTATCTTAAGTGGATATGCATCGACCAGTCCAATGTTAGGCATGCAATAGTCTTCGTCTCTACCGTCTCTCACTTCGTCCTCTCCTGCACCCTCACTCATCATGCCTATAACATGTGATCCAACTCTCCCTCACCACCTCCTTCGGCCTCTTCTATCTCTGTCTCTTCGTCTTCGTTTGTCGCTTCATTTTCGTCAACAAGATATATCTTTTTTTAAACTTAAATTATATATATTATTATATTAATAATTTATTATGAGTCATCATATCATGTAAGTAGATTCTAACGTCTGTTAACTCAGACTTATCGAGAGAGACATATATGCTATAATTTTTAAAATATAAAAATTATTTTAGACATAAATAAAACAATAAGAGCTTGAATGGTATATGATCAAATCCACATGGACTAAAATAATTTTTGTTAAAATTTAAATTATACATATCATTATATTAATAGTTTATTATGAATCAATATGTCATGTAAGCAGATTTTATAATACCTATTAACTCAGATTTAATAGAAAAAACTTATATATATATTTTTAAAAATATATGAATTATTTTAGATATGAATAAATTATAAGGAGAGATGATATAACATGGTTTTTTTTTATTTTTTTGAAAAAAATGATTGGGATGCCACGAGCTTGAGAGACTTGTCAAAGAGATAGTGGAGAACATAAGATGCACCGAAAGGCATCCATCACGCATTAGCTGTGATCGATCACATTCCTAGCGGCACTTATGTCGTTGTCGGGATTGCCATCGGTCGTATGCTAACCACATGCACGTCGCACAAGCAAGATTGGACACCACGTGGCTGACACGGCATTCTATTACTCCCTTCGAAGAATACAAGTCGAGTAAGCTTGCAGCCAATTCCAAATAAATAGTCTACATGGATTTCTCTGCACATGCAAATATTTCTTGTGTTTGATGGGTGTCACAGTTTTCGAATCCGACCCAAATCTCGACCCAAATCTTATAAATCTCATAAAAATAATAAATATTTTTTTATAAATAAAAATATTACAAATTTTATAATAAATGAACATCATAAAATGCCTTCAATTTTGTTAAGTTAATTAATCCATCGATTTTGTTAAATCATTTATAAAAATAATTACATTAAAATTGATAATAATATTATCAAAATGCTTCAATTTAGATTGGTAATATTATATTCATCATATACTTATAAGTAAATATTAGTTTTATCTATTTTCAATGTAGAATTAATCAAGATATTATTTTTTAAAATAATTATTTATTTATTAGAAAAAGTAAACACTAGAGGTGTGGGTACAAAATTCTCATTCAGGGATAAAGAGAAAATTTTAATTAAGGGAATTGGAGACATTTAATTTATATAAATAAAAAATAATTTAATTAATTAGATGAGTGTAATAATTATATTCTATTATCTTTCATCATAAATATGTTCTAGTCCATCAAATTGATTAAAAAATTATTATACATGATATTTATATTAATTATTATATCATTATTATATAATTGATAGATTTAAATTGTTGGATGACAGCCGAGAGGCATTTTCTCATCTCAATTAATTCGATTGCTATAAAAATACCAGAATATTATTAGCAAAGAAAATTTTATCGTCCAATTTTGTTGATGGTATTTTTGACAAAAAAAAAAAGGAGAAGAAAAATTCTTGTTCACCGCCACCACAATCCATCATCTCTGACCGTCCATCATCCGGGCGAAATCATCAAAGCAAACGAAGCCGTCGCCGTCGGTATCCACCCCTTGGATCATGCAACGGCAATCCTCCAAGGTGCACCCGTCGTCCCCAAGCGTCACGAACACGCCCAGCAGCTCCTCGGCCGAGATTTTCCCGTCCCCGTCCGCGTCGAACACCGCGAAGGCCTCGCGCAGCTCCGCCTCCGCCTCCGCGGCCGCCGGAAGCTGCAGCTTGGCCCCAAGCGCCTCCAGCTCCTCCACGGTTATGCACCCGTCGCCGGCGAGGCCGACCTCCGCGGCGACCGACGCGGCCTCCTCCGCCGTGAGCGGATCGGGGCCGAGCCGCCGCAGAACGGCCTCGAGCTCCCGGGCCACGATCTTGCCGTCGCCGTCGCGGTCGAGGACGCCGAAGAGGTCGTGGACGGAGAAGGGAAGAACGGATCTCGGGGAGGCGTGGAGGAGGGACGAGGAGGTGGAGGACTCGTCGGACGAGGAGGAGGTGGAGGCGTTGTTTCCGAAGGAGCTGTCGCGGCGGTTCTTGGACTTCTTCTTGTCGGCCTTCTTGGAGTTAGAGCCGAAGAAGGAGGCCACGCTCAGCTTCATGCTTTCTCCCCTCCCCACCTTACGGGATAGGAAGGCAGAGCTGAGGATAGAAGCCGAGGGGAATCGGATGATGGGCTGAGGGGGATTGAGAGGGAGGGATTAATAGCGAGCGGGATGAGAAAGGAGAAAGCCGGCGGGAAGCGAGTAGCTTCCGCGAAGTTTCCTGCAAAGTTATTTTTCTTTCTTTTATGGACGTGGGGCCCAGCATTAATCGCATGCGAGGAGAGCACATGACGAGGACAAAGTGTATACAGGCCATAAAACAAAGTCTCTTAATAAGATTTAAGTTACTGAATTTAATTAAACATATATTAGACCCTTTAATAATAACTTAAGCTTTTATAATGGGGTTTGAGCTTTTGAGATGGGCTGTTACCTAATCATATCCAGGCTTGCTTGTGAAGGAGACGTGTATTAAGTTCTTTACTAATAGGATCGGTGGTTACACAATTATTTCTATGTTTGCTGGTAAGAGACGTCATTTACTGCAAGATGAATGATTATTATTTGTAAATAACCTTTAATTATTTGAGACCATAAAAATCTCTAAAAACTATAGGGTTTATAAATGGATCGAGCAATAGGAGAAGCTCCATTGAGTATTTAGATCAGTTGTATCACAGTTTTGCTTTATGGAGATCGTTTAGGTGTATACAATTACCACTAATAATTGGGGTTATCCTCTCCGATGCACAAAATAAAAATAAAAAATATAAATAAATAAAAGGATTTGTCCGGGATAGATAAATTATCTATGAAAAAAGATAAAATCTTAAACCAAAAGGTAATAAATAGATTGAGAACGATTATTGTATATACAGTTATTCTTATTTTTTCAAAAAATATTTAAAAAATATCAAAAAAATAATTTGTCGTTGATTGAGCCATGCAACCCACAAAAGAAATATGTAATTATGACAATAACAAATTCTAGAAAAAAACTAACAAAACTATAATTAAAAAAGACATATGGTAGAACAACAATCTAATACACAAAGGTGGAAAAATGATTCCAAAGCAATCTCCAAAGAAAAACTTTGATTCTAGAATCTTTAAGACTCCAAGTTATCTTTCAAACCTCTCACCCTTCAACTTGGTAGGTAGGTAGAGTCATTCTTTAAGTATTTATAAATATTCTTGAAGATAGTAAGTCTAATCGGATAAGGACTTCAAATCCAAACATGTAGAAGAAGAATATTAAAAATATATATTATATTTTTTAAGATTTTATGTTTTTCAAATCGTTAACTATCTAAATAATAATAATAATAATAATAATAATAATGATACATAATTATAATCGTATTTGTACTCATTCTCTTAAGATATGTCCTGTATTCATCTCTTTTTATTTTTTTTAGTATATTTTCCTTAAGAATCTCTTTCATTCGATCCTCATCGATCGATTAGTATTGTAATGCATGCCAAAAATCATGAAGAATATTGAATCAAACGAGACAAATAAAAAATTTTAATATAAAAAAACTCTTTCCTTTATCCCTCCTAAGCGATGATCTTTACCTATCGTTATTGTCTCAAGAAAAAAAGGAAAAAAAGAAAAAAAAAGAAGTCAATAAAAAGATAATAACAAAAGATAATTAAAAATAAAAGTAAAAATATTATTATTATATTTATAATAATTTATTAAACCCAGAGTTTTTTTTTATATCCATTACTATTCCACTTAGACTCGTTTGTTCAAAGAAAAGTGTGTAGGAGTTCAACGGACGTAATTGCCAACATCGACGAAGTTTCATTGCTGTTCTATTTCTTGACCACAATAGCCTAACGCACGGTTCGAGTTTGACCAAAGCATTCACAAAGCTTCAAACCAATAGCTTAGCTTGTTTGGAGCACAAATTTGAGCGAATTGGAATTGATTCACATACATTTATTATCTACATTTATAAAAGAAATTAATTTTTTATTTTTCATGTGAAAATAATTTGAAGTACTTTTGAATAACAATAATTTTAAATTCAAACCAAGGTATTTAATACCGTACTGTATAGATGTTTCGAGGTTGACTCGGTATGGTACGATATCGATGTACCGAGCAGTACATCAGGGTTTATCGAGCTATTTTATGTAACTGTAGTACTGTAGCACTGCTACAATTATTACCGTAGCACTATAGCACTGTTCGTCCGATAACGAACGATCCGTATATCGATATACCGTCGGATCGATATGTACCACATGTATCGGACGATATCATTCAAAATTACATACCATAATACAAACAACAGATTTATACACTATCTTACATAAATTTAATTTTTTTAAATATATTTTCTCTTATCTTTTCTAAATCTACTAAAAAGCCCACAAAATATTTAAAATATTTCAGCACATCTCATATAAGAAAATAACAAAAATCCTAATATCATAGTTTATTAGGAGAAAATTAACTCGTATCACTTCACCAGTGAAGCTAAGCTGCCACTGGGTATGGTGGGGACCCCCTTCTCCACGAGTAATCGCCATTCCTCCCTTCCTCTGTTCCCTCGATCCATTAAGAACAGCAGTCATCTTCAATGAGGAACAAGCAACGATCTTTAGCTCATTAAGACTCCAGAAATGCGGTGTTGGATCTCAGAAATCATCGACGCAATTGCCTCCTCACCTCCTCACCTACCCCCCGCCCCCCCGCGGGACAACCGCGTGTAGTCAATTTAAGCAGCTGCAATTGCGAGACATCTGCGACGCATTTGCCACGCAATTTGTGTGGACTCGATGGCGCACTGCGCGACAAATATCTTCGTCCTCGTCCTCCTCGTTGCGCCGGTCGCACACGGCTTGCAGGACCGCAGCAACAGCGCACAGGCCACCTTCCGCTGTCGCTGTTGTGCCCTTTGCGTCCTCCAAAAACTAAGCTTTCTGTGACACGACAACTGCAACTTAGCTTTCTCTGCGACAAGACGCTTCATTCATCGCCATCAGCAGCAGCAGCATCATAAAGTATAAGACCATTTTGGCGTACAGTTTTGTCTCTTCATCGATCGAATACTTAGGAATTTGTCCATCTTGAGCCTTCAGATCACCCGCTTCAAGATTTTTCACAGCCTTTGTGAAAAATTTTGCTCACCAAATGTTTCCATCTTAATCTTGCTCAAAGATAGCGTATACTGCAAAATAGCAGCTCATATGACCATGGGATCAGAAATGGATACCACTCGAGATGTCATCTCCAAACCAAACGAACAAATCCGCTGTCACTCGCGTGATATCTTTGTCTGTGGGATTTATTAAGGTGAGGCTCTCATGGATGTGGTGATAGAGCAAATCATAATTGCATCCTGCAAGCAGGAAGAATTCCTCGAGGGATTTGATGCCTTCAATAACACTTGGATGTATTATTTTTAGTTTTCCGATTGCAACATTAAAAAATATATGATATAGTTTTCTAGGAAAAATGAAGATCAATTGGTCATGTTAAATAGATTACAGTCATAAATGGAATTTGCAAAAGCTGGATGGAGTTGACGACTTAAGTCTTGGGATATCTCATTCCTTTTCTAAATTAAGGAAGTAAATTGTCGATGATCAAGTAAATCTCTTCCTCACCCTTCACAGCATTCGATGACAGAGAAAACTAATCTACAATATATTATACACTGCTATCTTATTTATAAGCATGATATATCTTATAGTATATCATATGGTATACTACCATATATTCCAGATAAAGATATTTAGTCCACATCATGATTTACCTATTGTTAATATAGTATATCATATGGGATGTCGATTTGGAACTAATTGAGACTCTATTGTTAATATAGTATATTATCTTTGAGGTATTGAACCTAGTAAAATTATATCGGGGCGTGTTTAGTGTTGAGTCTTTTAGAACTAAATATGCTAGAGCTTGAGAGTCTTAATGTAAGAGAAAACATACTTAAAGGGACCTAGGTTTATGATCATTATGCTCGAAGATGCATATTAATATCGAGGATGATTATGCGTTTCTTATAATCTTTATGAAATTATATCATGTTGAATATGAGAAACGCAATTGTCATGAATGTAATTTGTAACGTCCGAGAAATAATGTCGTGATGTTGATCGTATCGAGTTATTAGACATGTGACATCAAAGTGTCTCAATCACATAATAAATATTTGTCGATCATGTCATCGTTCTCCTATCACCTACGCATACCGAGCATACCAATATTATGAATTCTATGAAATATTTTAATAAATTATAATATAGAAAAAAACCTATGCACCATATAATTTTTCTTTTTTATAATGTATTCTTTTATTTTTTAAGATAACAAAGGACTAAAATAAGATCATAAATGATTACACGATAATTTTTTATTTTATCATCTTTTAGTGAATTCTTACCTCGTGTCAATTCATTAACAATAATTTTGAATGTTAAAAATATTTAAAAATCATATGAGAGATTACCCAAAGCCCTAAATTTCTTATGGGCTAAAATATAAAGTGAATATGTCAACTAGTTTAGAGTTGATAAAAGCTTTGAAAGTTATCTGGTCTATCACAAGGTTATCTGGTCTACATCATTATTTTTTATTCAAAAAAATCTATTCTAGAGTGGATAATTTTTGCCCTTTGATATATTAAAATAATATATATTGATACAATAATGACAAATGGGTATAATATATGAAAAATAATATACACGAAGGTAGTGATAACACATGAATACACTATTGTTGAATCTCGGATTTTAATGATGAAACCAATTGATAAGTGTTTATGATTTGATATGTGTTTTGAGTAACGCAGGATGCTTCGATCAGGATGAAATAATTAAAGCAGGAAGAATCATGTTGGGCCGAAGAAAAACATGTCAGAAGATTGGACGTCAGGCCGGAGGATTGGTCGACATATCAACAGAAGGTTTCGGGCCATGGATTCGGGCATCGGGCCAAGATGAGTGGATATTACGCCAAGGATATCAGAATTGCGGAGGTCAACTGGCCGATTGGACAATAAGCCGTAAGAGAGGACGATGCACCGAAGAATCGGACGAAGCGTCGATGAACCAATGACATGCCGAACGACATGATTCATGTTTAGTAATAATTGTCTAGATTATAGTGTGTTTTTATGTGTGCAGGATTAACTAAATAGCAAGGCATAAAGCAAAATGAAGTCTCGTTATCAAGAACGCGATTTCGTTGGGAGTTCGAGAGTTCATCGAAAGTTCGGACGTTCCTCAGAAGTTATGCCGGAACCAACCGAGAAGTCCAGGAGCTTGTTGGGAGTCCGCCGAAACATTACCGAGAGATCGTCAAAAGTTCACCGAAAGAAACCAGACTTATTTTACTTAGAATATGTCTTAGGAATCGTAGTTAGCACATAATTAGAGTTGAGATTGAGAGGTAATCCCATCAACTCTGTTACGGGCCAACTGGGCCCGAAGTTGGACTGGTTTGGACTGGATTAAAGGCCCAACCAGGATGCTAAAAGCCTGACCGACGGTGGCACTGCTTGGGAGACTCGGTCTCCCAAGTGGTTTGGGCGGTGGTATCATTGGCAGTAATGGTACCGTCGACAGTAAATGCTGCTAGCGGTGGTACCGCCCTTTTCAGGTAGTGGCACCGCCAAAGCTCGGTCTCCGAGCTCTATCAGGCGGTGGTACCGCCCGTACCCAGGAAACCCAGGATGAGATATTTTTAGGCTCCAAGTTTGAATCAACTTGAAGTCTATAAATACCCCTCTCATCCCTGGTTAAATGACACAAGTATTAAGAGTGAAAAAGAAAGAAACGCTGCTGTAATCTTGTGTGAACTCCTCTCAAAATTCTAAGTGTTAGAATAATTTGAGAGAGGAGTGAGTAGGGGTGTAAGGGTTATCTCCTAAAACCGGTAAAAGGATACTCGAGTTATAAAAGGTGGTTGGTTTTTGCCTATTGAAGGAAGACCGATAGTGGATGCCGGTGGCCTCGACGAAAGAGGAATCGGTGGAGTGGATACAGGTCACGACGACCGAACCACTATAAAAATCTGGTTTGTATTTTGTCTTTAAGCAATTTACTTTAACTGCAAATCACTTTACTTGTTTATTATTTACAATACATTTACAAACGTGAAACGATTTGAATATGTGATTTAACCGCTGTACTAATTCATCCCCCTCTTGCCAACTCATTCCTAACCGTTCTAACTCATTTCAACTCGATCATAGACATACTAACTCAGTTTGACAATCACTACTATAACTCCACATGATAACTCAATCCAATTTGATAAATACTATTCAACTAACATGTACGTTAGAAGATATTATGCAAAATTCAGGCCAGAAAAAGGACTATAAGCACCTCTTCATTAGATCGTCTAAATTGGTCAAATAAGCACCATCCAAGTTCTTAATATATGACAAAACCTATTAGCCTAATAATTGCTCAGAAAGGGGCTAACTCCCACATAGTTGAATTTTTTTTTTCAAAGGATATGTGGTTAAAGGTGAGATTTGAGCTCATAACTTTGTTATAATATATCAATTTTTTTTACAATAAAATTATACATTCTTATGATAATCTATCACATATATAAAATCACTAATAGATAAGTCAACACCCAATCAAAATAGCTAGATTATATGAAAATAGAGAATATTCTTGGTAGCCTTTTAGGTTTGAAAAATCTTTCCTATTGGCACGATAATAATTTTCCTCGCACTTATAGAATATGATCTCTTTGTTATATATATATATATATATATATATATATATATATATATATATATATATATATATATATATATATATATATATATATATGTATAGCTTCTCCTCATTATGGATATCATTTGACTTAGCATTAGAGATGTTGGGAGAAGTCTAAAAGTAAAAGTATCCAAAGATCAATAATAAAGTATAGAATAGAATAAGCTGATGTAAGATTTATATGATTTTACATTCATAAAAAAATTAAATCTTTCACTATTTGATAATAATCAAATATAAAAAATCTCTCTTTTCAATTAAAATTAATTGGACTCAAAAGTTTGGAATATATTTTCTCTCTTGTATACCCTCTCTCAGGTAGACATTAAATATATTTTCTCTCAACCTTTGTAGATATGCTAGAAAAAAAAAATCCTACAAGTATTCAAAACAAATATTTCAATTAACAAATAATAAAATCTCTTGTATGCTTCTTCCTCATTAAAACCTAAAAAAAAAGGTATTTAAAATAATAAAATTTCAATTAACAAAGGTTTATTTTCATACTTACCTCTTTGCTCTTCAAATAATATTAATTCTTTAGGATATTTAACTCTTATTAAAACTCAAAAAATACTTAAGATATGAAATACTAGAAGATATCTAATGCATATCCTTCTTCGAGAAAATACAATGTTCATGCTCCATTGAAACTCTCCATTGTATTTTGGTCACCAAGAAAATAGAGAAAATACAATGTTCATGCTCCATTGAAACTCTCCATTGTATTTTGGTCACCAAGAAAATAGATAATTTCTGACTCGATGTAACATCCACAATCAATAGATAATCTCATATCATTAATATTATGAAAGGGATAGACAACAACAGTCTTAAATTGCCCATTTTATTCCGATCAAAGTGAAAGGTCACACGAAGGCGACATGGCTTGATTCTAAGTCACAT
This sequence comes from Musa acuminata AAA Group, assembly GCF_036884655.1. Taxonomy (NCBI): domain Eukaryota; kingdom Viridiplantae; phylum Streptophyta; class Magnoliopsida; order Zingiberales; family Musaceae; genus Musa; species Musa acuminata. The sequence continues at coordinate 7,072,514 of NC_088334.1, read as the reverse complement.
CCTTTAGCTTTTATAATTGAGACAATTGAATATTGTAATACTTATTGTCCCTCGTCTTAGTAATATAACATGTAAACTTATCCTTTATTCCTCCCTCGTATTTTAGGTCATTATGTCAAGGTTGATTGGTGTCAATATGATTCAAATTAGATTCATAGAATTTGTTGATGTATTTATCCGTGTAGATTTTTGTAGCAAATTATAAAACTAACATTAATCTCATAGCATGTTATCAAAATAGGTAATGAACCTAAATATATTGCTATATTAATTTCATATGTATAAAAATATATTTTTTTATAAAGGTAAGAAACGAATGTAACATTCGAACCTAAGACGATAAGCTATCAAATTCTTTACTAGCTAATATTTTTATAAAAATATTTGTATGTATTTATCTTGCACTTAAGTCGATGTGTCCACATTAACAAAATGTATACTTGTCTAAGCACATAATATTTAATGTACTTTCTTGACTAAATTTTTTATTCTATTATGAGCATTTTATCGGATGGCACCCCCAATACACCGTTTTGTTCAACTTAGTCGAAAATATTTTCAATCTTTATTAAAATGATTTGACCACATATATTATTTAAAAAATTGATAATTGATTATCATAAAAATTTTAAAAAAATAAAAAATAATATTAATCATCTTAGAATCTTTATCTAATGATTTTATGATAATTAATTATTAAATTATTTTTTTTTTGAATAACATCTATCGTCAAATCTAAAGTAGGAGGATATTTTCATCCAAGTTAAAAAAAAAAGGATACTTCTTAATAAAAAATGAATATAAGGGTGCGATCTGACAAAAAATCAATATTAAGTTTTTCTTCATAAAATACCCTTCCATTATTACCTTAATCCATTTAACTACAAGTTAGATTTAAATGTAATTGAAAGTTGGTCAGTTTCTCGTAATACCAGCAATTGTGGGGAACACCATGGGAAGAATAAGAGACGCGACTATATTATCGGCCTTATTAAACCCAATCTATGCATAGGGAGGGCAGGGCAAGTTTTTCTTTTGTTTTTTGAGAAAAAAAATCGATTAAATTCAAACAGAGATACAAACTAAGCTACTGAAAGATGATCAACGAACAAAAAAATGGAAAGCTTCCTGTTTTCTAGGTAGGTGTTCAAAAACTTGTAATATCGGATTCAGAAGAGAGATAAAAAATATTTGTAAATAGTTCTACAAACCCCACAAGATTAGTCCTCTTTAGTTTGTCAAAACTATTTCGGATGATCGGAAGTGATAAGTTGTGACTATTGTCGCTAAGGCATAGAATAGTGAAGTCTACGGAATATTGGGAGAAAAAATACTTTTGGGAGAAAAAATACCTAGATAACCTAACATCGACTTGCTCGTTTCAATAGGAGTCCGAGAGGTAACTCGACGAAATTTTCACTGGAATATTTCTAAGAGTCCAAGAGGCACTTTGGGATGGTTATGAACTAACTTCTATATGAAATATTCATAAGAATATTCTTATGAGTTCGAACTATTTTTCTTGTGAAATATTCATAAGAATATTCTCAAGAGTCCGAGAGCTATTTGGATAAGTTATAAATCATTTCCCTTGCAGAATTTTTAAGGGGAAGAACTTAGAACTAGAAAAGTAAATCTCGTTACTAACTTAAGCATCGAAGAGATTGACTTGAGAAGCTATTCTCGATTTTGATCTTTATGTAGATAATATCTCGGGTGAATGTACTTTTCATCTTGGACGACTTCGAGCATATAGATCGAAGCCACCACATGCTAATAAGGTCATTAATGATATTTTCTTCTAATAATGATAATACCATTATTAAAAAAAAGTTTGTTAAGCTTACTACCTTCATCCAAACCTGTCCGTTATCAAAATATCAAAATTCATATTTATTATGCTCACTATTTCAATAAGGGAGTGCATGAGAAAAGGAGCTATCCGCAGGAGAGAAAGAAATAATACAACTTAGTCAGATGATTTATAGAAATTCATATTTTTAGTTACCAAGCCACCTTCCAATTAGACCGATATTCTTAGTAGTTGTAGACTTTTAAGTATTGCCATATTTATTTTGATCATCATTATTAATGACAGTTCTAATGCTTAACATTATCCGACAATATGAATACACTCGATTTTCCAATCGTAATATGAAAGCTGTCTTCGTGTACTCAAAACATGCAATTAAAAGATTCATCATGCTAACTAATCTACCTCAACTCAATAGGAGAAAACCACGGCATATATAATTGATCTTCCACTGAAAGAATTTTTGCTCTCAATCAGACCTTCCAACTATATAATGTTTCTTTGAATCTGAATTAAACATCCTTATCCGATCAAGCAAAAGAATCAATAGCAAATCTCGTCTCCGTTGGAGTAACCATATCTCTCTAATCACTTCTTCCTTTACTTTCTTCACCGGATATACCTCCACATATTCCTCGGTTTTCCTTACTGCTTGCCTGCTAAGGAAAACATAGTCGTCTAAATACCCAAAAAAATGAAGGAAAAAAAATTGAATTAATAAATAAATAAAAATAGGGAAAAGAGATAAATTAATAAAGATAAATAAATTAATAAAAAAGAAAGAAAAATCCTCTATTTTTTTATTTAATTGATTAATTAATTGAATCAAAAAGTGGCTTTTTATTATTTAAAGTCGCGTCCCCGTCCGGGAAGTGCCGATCAATCTCTGTTCCGTCGAGGTCTCCGCCCTCCTCCCCCGAATCGCCGCCCGTTCTTTGCCGCTCCCTCCACCGTCCATCCTCTTTCCGGTACGATCCACCGCCATCCTCGTCTCCCTCATCTTGCCGCTCACCTCGTCTCCCCTGCTTTCCACCACGTCCCTCGCTCTGCAAACCCTAGAAGCCCTCGACCCTCTGATCGCCTTCATCAGCCTGTTCGCCCTCATGGCCGAATCTCCCTACGGCTTCGCCATCTCGGATTACTTTTCCTCCTTCGCATCCAACTTTAAGAATCCCTTCCCCAATCTCAGGTCGTTCAGCTTCCACCACCACCACCACACTCGCCCCTCGTTGAGGACGCTCGTGAATCTCTTCGCTGAAGAACCGAAGCGCCCCAAGTTGGTTCTCTACACCACCTCGCTCCGCGGCATCCGCCGCACCTTCGAGGACTGCTGCGCCGTCCGCGCCATCCTCCGTGGCTTACGCGTCGCCGTCGACGAGCGCGACGTCTCCATGGACGTCTCGTTCCGCATCGAGCTGCAGTCCTTGCTGGGCAAGGGCCGGCCGTTGGCGCTGCCCCAGGTGTTCATAGAGAACCGGTGGCTCGGCGGGATGGAGGAGATCTGGCAGATGAACGAGGCCGGGGAACTAGGCCGGAGGCTCGAGGGCGTCGCCGCGCAGGACCCTACGTTTGTCTGCGACGGCTGCGGTGGGGCGCGCTTCGTGCCGTGCTCGTATTGCCATGGAAGCCAGAAGGTCTTCGTGGAGAAGGAGGGGAGGAAGCGGCGATGCGACGAGTGCAACGAGAATGGGTTGGTACGATGCCTTCACTGCTGTTCATGAATCTCAATAACCCAATCAAATTAGAGATAAGGAAAAGAATAATTTTACTGGAAGTAGCTTCGTAGAAAATAATTTGAAAGAACGAACCAAAGTCAAGAAACTATTTTATTCTTGATCTTTGCTTGTCCCCTTCTGGATGGGACCAGTTGACTTGCTCGAGAGAAATCTGACCCAGTTTAGATGTAACCGGGAAGGCTTTCTTGGTGATGCATCTTGTCGATAATTGATGCTGACTTTGAGAACGAACAACTGGTTCTCGTCTCAATAGTTTGGGTCTATTGACGATAAGTTGTGTCTATATATTATTGTATATATCGGTTTACCAATAAAGTAAAATAGTCGTGTGTATATATTGTTGTATATATCGGTTTGCCTATAAAATGTTAATTTCTTTTCTTTTCCTTTTGTGCAAACATTGAAGGATGATCATCGATTTGTTTTAATCTTGTTTATCAGATAAACTTATAAGTCATGTCATTTGCTCAACTTCCTTTTTGCAATGTGTGCGAAGATTTGCTGTTCTTTTTCGATGTGTGTAGACTTTGGAATGTTCTTTCAGGAAAAGTGGATCTGAATTCTGGTTAATTTTTAGATTTTAAGGACATCATTTATAGTCGGAAAAGATTTTCTCGAGGAAGCTTCTTTATATGCTTGGGTGCTAGAAACAATGGTGCATGTCCATGAGTGTCACTGATTCATGCCTTCATGTATGAACAAACTGCTGCTGCTGCTGCAACCTATATCTATTATATATGTCGATTAGTTTATTGAGGTAGATTGTCACTAGATGGTAGCATGTAGTCCCATGTATTTATGCATGTTTTATTTATGTTGAATTTCTCTGCAAGCTAAATGTCTTTTCTAATGTTGTCAATGATTAACATAGACAGTAGGCTTATTTGCGTCAGGGTTTTTAAGAGGAGATAACACCAAATTATTGCCCATCAGTTTGTGGAGAGAATTCAGAATAATGGTCAATTGGTCATTCATAGGCAGCTGGGAATCTCAAGAGCATAACATGAGTAGGGAACTATAAGATTACTAGTTGATGCAACTGATCTGGGAATATTTGGCATGATATAAGCATTTGTAGCTCTGAAATATTGTTAATATTTAAATTTTTAAGTGTGTTTTGACAAAGCTATTGGAAAAGGAATAATCTTCACAGGCTGAAACCATAACCTTCTCAAGCATCTTACAATTGTAGAAGTTCCTCATGAAGTTGTAGGCTGAATGACATATCTTAAAGGTGCTTAGACTAGGCTGGGTGTGATAGTGGGGGTGGTTGGTTCTTGAACTATTCTCCAGTCTCATACAGATTTCTTATGGATACTCTCAAAATTATGAGATTAATATTCTGGATTCTTGGTAGTTAGACGTGTCTGTTTTTATCTATAATCCTTACAAATAATTTTATCTATCTTTTTAGTAAAAAAAAAAAATTTGAGTACAGTTGTGATCATTTCTATAAATAATTAAATATTTATATCTTTTCTTATAGCAAGTATTTATAATTATAAGATCAAGTTATAAAATTTAGAATCATACCATTATATTTATTTCTCTCCCCATAACCAAACCCCTCATGCATACTTTTATATTTACCATATGTTTTCCCTACATAATCATTCAAGTCTTCTCAAATTATAAGTTTTTCGGTTATAAATATTTTTTGAATGTTATCATCTAACTTTTCTTAAAATTCTTTTTTGGTTTAATCACCCAATTCCACTCGAGGGGCATAAACACTAATGATATTTAAAATATCTTATCACTTCACAAATTTTAAAATTATAATTCTATCTCAAAATTATTTTACATCTATAATATTGTTCTTAAGATACTTATCAACAATAATTCCTATACCATTCTCGTGTTTAACTTTTTAAGTATACGAAATTTTAAATTCTGTTGTATCAAACTCTCTAAATATTTTTCCTATCCATTTAGTCTTTTATAAACAAATAATATTTATTCTTTTTCTTATCATAATATCTAGCAATTCTAATCTTTTCCTTAAAATGTTAATATATTCTAAGTTATTAACCCAACCATCTGGACTAACTTCTTTACTCTTATTGATTCAAAACAATAAGAGAATCATTGCCTACTTAGCACCATACTCGAGCATCAATGTGATGGACTACTTCCATTTGTGATTCGAGACACCTAGATGGTGAAGGTGTTTTACGTCACTTTCGAGTGATGACATAGATAACTCTGATATATACTAAGTATTTTGGCTATAAAATTAATATTTGGTCGGGTATAGACTTGAGCATGTAATAGACCTCCAACATACATAATGAATATTTTTGTATCTGATTTTTTTAAAGTTATTTTTAATTAAAATTTATACTTAAATCATTTGCTAAATAAAATTATATATATTAAATCTTTCGAAGACTCAATCAATATATTCTTTTCAAGATAATCATAGTAATATTTGAGATCTATCCATGAATATCTTAATATCAATAATATAAAATGTCTCATTCATATCAACAATTTTAAAATTCTTGGTGAAAAATTTTTTAGTTTGAAACAATAAATCAAGATCACTATTAGCAAAATATTATCTATATATAGACCAATATGATAAATATATTCTCACTGATCTTTAAATATAAATATTGATAAATAATATTTTTTAAATTTAAAGAAAGTAATGGTATTATGAAATTTTATATACTATTGTCTTGAGGCACGTGAGGTCATAAATGGATTTTCTAAATTTGTATATCAAATTTTATATTTATATTATTTTCTTTGCATCCATTTATGTTACCTCATATAAATCTGAATCTCTATTAAAAAAATATTTTTACATCATATTAATTCAAAATCATAAAAAGTTGTTAATGTCAATTCTTAGAGAGTTCATTTAAAAAATTAGATATTGCCTTTTTGAATCATATTTATATAATAAACTCTTTTATGATTATTACGATAAATTCTCAAATATTATTTGGGTTTATTGATTTTAACTCTTCTTCGATTACATCTTATCATTCTTCAGAATCACTACTTTTCATAATTTATGAAAACAATGAGGAATCCTTTTGATTCCTATATCATAATCTAATCTGATTCTACATAATTAACAAAAATAATATTTTTTCCTTTTAGATATTTTTAAAATTATCAATTGTGATTATTTGGAGGCTCATCAATAGTGATATGAATATTATGTAAAAGTTTATTAATATTATTTTATTATTTATCTTTATCAAATCATTTAGTAATTTAAGAAAAAATAATATCTCAAATGTAAAATGATAAAAGAGTATCAACTTGTATTTTCTAAATATCAAGATTAAGTTTTAAGATTTTCACTCCCAATTATTCATTATTTTTTAGGAATATTGTATTATTAGATTCAACTATCATTGTATTATGATTAAGGTCATAAAATATGTATCCCTTTGAGTTTTTCTAGATAAATAATAAAATATCTAAAAATAATCATTGGATCTAAATTTTTTTTCATGATTTAAAAATTTTTATCTTTATTGGATAATTCAAAATATATAAATATCTTAAACTGAGTTTTCTATCAATCTATAACTTAAAAGAAGTTATAGAATTGACTTACTACAAACCATGTTTAAAATATACATAATCATCCTAGAGCTTCTCCGCATATTGATCCGGGTACAAAAGAATAACTCATCATTCTTTTAACCATATCCATAAGAATATGATTTCACCTCAGTAATTCTGTTCTGTTGGGACACATTTAGTAAAATGGACTCAGCATAAATACCTCATTTTTCTAAGGATCTAGTAAAGAATTATAATTATGATCAAATTCATCATAGTTATTAAAAAATTTACTATCCTTATTAGATTTGATAATTTTAACTTTTTTATCTAATTATTTTTTGACTTCATTTGTACGGATGTCATTCACATGAATTATATATATATATATATATATATATATATATATATATATATTTTTTTTTTTTTTTCAACAGATTATCTATAAAGGTGATAAAATGTCTCTCTCCACTAAAATAGAAAACATGAAGTGACCTATAGATATACGCATATATAATCTAAAGGAGTTTTTAAGATTATATTTCATTCTAATATTTGATTATAAGATCATTACAAACTTAAGTTCATACTAATTGTATATAAACTATCATACAAAATTTAAAAGTTAACTTTTATTTAATCATGATAAGCTTATCTACAACGAAAGAACAATAATATCATCATTAATTCTATACAAACTATCATAAAAAATTTAAAAGTTAACTTTTATTTAATCATGATGAGCTTATTTTCATCGAAAGAAAAATAATATCATCATAATTCTAGATAAAGAACATAAAATTCTAGAATGGTAGAAATATAACATTAAATGAATCAATCTCTAAGCATAAGCATTAAATATCACTATTATCGTTTTTGCTTTAAGATAATTCTCTATAACGATAAATATTTTATTTTTTTCTTTCAATATTAAAATAAATCTCTATTAAGTTGAAGCGTGAGAATCAATCTACCAAATATTAGAAATAGACTTATATAATGTTTGATTCAAAATATACAAAGGTCAAACTAATATCTTCATTTTTCATAATCAAACCTTATAACTCACATTCACATGACCTTTCTTGTCATAGAAATAGTATTTTATTATGAAGATTTTTTTTTATGAGTTTCTATAGCATTTATAATCTCAATTAATTTACACTTTAGTTTTCTTTTATTGTTACTTACTCCCTAAGTAATACCTAAAATATTATGAGTTTTTTTCTATTTTACTCTTAATTCTTTTTAAATAGATATACTAGTCAGCTCATTTAAGTTTAAGTTATCTTTAATTTTATTATAGTAAATTTTAAATGAGCCAAATTAAGAAGAAATAAAATTAAGAATAAATTATATGAGAAAGGATTCAACTATATTTTTTGAGCTTACAGCTTTATCAAGTATATTGAGAATATAATCTTGAATTCTTCAAATATTATCATGCTAAATTTTAGTCGATCTTTTCATTAAGATATTAGTTAATGACTTGTCAGTAAATTTAAATTGATCTTTAGTACATTAGCTATAGATTCTAATAAAATTTAAATATTATTAGCAATCATCAAAAAAATTATGACTTTTAGACCTTTCCCAATCATTTACTTTATTTACTTATTTCACATAACTTATAATAGTTATGTGTATGATCCTGCCAACTAGTCTAAGACATCTCGTATAAATTGTATATACTCAAGTTATTTATAATAATTTAATTTTTAAAAAAATATGAATATTTTCAATAGTCCAATGAAAGAAGTACCACTGTAATAATATAATATAATATCAATGCTTTGAGCATTTTAATAAATATTGAACTATTGATATTATCTCGATTTCACCTTTGGGTGAAATATTGATGTATCTAATGTTTACACAAAGTTATTTATGAAGGTTTGATACCATCCTCATAGAATAATATGCTACATTTGAGTATACAATCTTAAATTGTAAGGATATCAAAAACAGTATTATTCGATCCTATCACATAATTATTTCAAATATATTCTCCTTTAAGATTGTTTAGATTTTTTAATTATATGTGTCATTATTAATATTATTATTAATATTATTTAAAAATAATTATTTAATTTAATTATATAAGTTCTTGGTCTAAGCTACTTTAGTGATTACAAGATCAATACAATAATATAAAATATAAATTAAAAATATTATATAAATAATAAAAATTTTATTATAATTCATATCTTATCAGCTTATCATTCCAAACCACTTTGACTACTACCAACTAAATAAAACTTAGGGATATGAGTTATAAATAATATTTATCAAATTTTTTATTCTAATTTATACCAAATCAATTCAATAATAATAAAATAATAATCATAATAATTATTGAATATTAATTGGTATAAAGAAATACTCATATTGTAACTATAATCATGATAAATCATAAATCATACCTTTTATGTAAAAAATAAATATTATTTTATAATTTTAAATATATGCATGTGAATAATTAAACAAATATCCAAGAACAATAATTAAAATTTTAATTATCACATGTAAAATTTTATCAATATATTATATGAGAAAACTATAAAAGATTATAATTTATAATTTTTTAGTTTCGCATAGAACCCTAAATTAGATCAATCAATTCTATTTGATTAGGCAAGTCCATATATTTGTGTCAATCATTCGCCCACTTAAATCCATCAAAATTAAAATTGATTAAAACTTGATTAGTGAGTCTAAATTCAGTCAAGTAATCAAAATAAAATCATGTTCAACTTTGATCAAGATATTTAATTAAAATAAATCAAATTAGTCAATTGTATAATTAAGGATATAATTTAAAATAAATTTTAATTTCTAGCGAGTAAATTTATAATTTTACTTAGAATATATAGTGAAAATTTTAAATTTCTTAAGGTCATAATTGAAAAGTAAATTTAAGGACACATTAGATATTTTCTTGATTTATGAGGGGTAAAATTATCTTTTTTTAAAGACCCTAATTCTCATGCTATTGTCGTCTCGCCCAGGGTCTACCATACAACGACTGACCTACAATCTCATTGATTGTCATGCCATGTTGTTGTGCCCACCGACGATAGAGCGTCGATTGGCGACCACACCGTCACTACGATGCCTAACGACACTCACAAGTTTGTCGCACATGTAGGCTATCACAGTCTTTGGCATCTAGTCGACGTCGATCACGACTAGTAAACGTCGCAGCAGCATTGTTGCAACCACCACATGCAATGACACTTACTGCAATCGCTACCGCACACAATAGTCTTCACAATGACCACAGACAATAGCGATACTATTGTAGCCACTGCACACGATGACACTACAACAATCGTCTGCGACCAAGGTAAGTCGATTATCCAAGGCTATTGCACCCCATGGTGTTCCGCAGGGTACATGATCGTTGCCCGTCACTAGGCTGACAACTACTGGAGCCTATCACCCTCAATAATCCTATATCATTGATAGTAAGCTTTTAATAGTGATCCGTCGCTAGCAAGCAAATGATCGAATAGAATAGATAGAAAGTAGATCGACAATACAAATATATCGTTTAAGTATCATAAATCAAAATTAAATAATATCTGTTTTCACAAGCAAAATATGCTAAAAAACAAATCTAAATACAAAATAGATATGATATACGTTTACGATTTAATAGCAGCTTAAGACATCTGATACGATTGAATCAAGATTTGGAAACGAAGCCAACTACTGCCGAGCCATCTACAAAGTTTAAAAAAGCATCACATTCCAATGTAATAGTGACAGGGTTTATCTGAACGTGCAAGCGTGTCAAAAGAAGCATCACATTTTGATAGGTTGTACACGCAACTTTGCCATATATTCTGCAACACTATTTACAATTTGAAATACCTATGCGTCATGAGAAAGACTGTGGCACAGCTGTTGCCTTCATGGCCAAGTGGCTGTCATCATTCTTGGCTTGGATAAGGAGACCACAGTGATCGTTGAATCCCCCACTCGGTCATCTTTTCTGTTGATGTGGGTTGCACCACTCGATCAGTAATTAAAGCAATTTAAAGATCTAATGGTGAGCTGTGAGCCAGAAAGATAAAGAAAGAGCCACCACATAATGCGGTCAATTAACAGAGACCATTAAGCTGAAGCTAACAATTCCTGCAGATTTTCGTCCCAGAAACAAAGGAAGAGTCTGTACAAAGTAATTTTCCTCATTCTATTGGGTGAGAGGGACACATTCAAGTTCAATCTCCAGCTCACCACGTTCGACATTTTGAAGTCTGAGGGTAATCTCCTGTTTTACTTTGCCATCAACAAGGGAAATTACACTATCCTTGACCAGTGTGTCGTCGTTGGTGGCCAGCCATTTCCCAAGCTGCATGGGCTCGAAGATGTTGGTGTTTTCATATGCTTGGGCTGCTGCAAGCAGCGGCTGGATGTCTATCTCGGCCTCCCCCATGCGATCGTCGGTTGAGAATGTGTCCTTATCATACACTTGCTGCAATCATAAACGCAAAATATGCTCAGACAATGACAATGCCTTCCCGAGACAGTTGAATTATCAAAAGTCAACTTGATAGATTACATCATACGCTCTGGCTTCCTTGTGTATAATTCTGTTTAAAGGAACTTGTTCAAATTACAATATACCATTGATCAGCATGGAGATTAGTACTGTACTAAGTTAATATATGTAAATTCTGTTTAAAGGCATACTTTACTAAACCCATCTTGCTATCATGGAACTGGTTTCTATGATGTTGAATTATGTTACAAGTTCCTGTAAAAGCTATTGAACTAATGTTTGAAGTTTCATTTACAATCAAATTGCCTATCCTAATATCAACCATGTAACTATCAGTATGACAAGCTTATTAGGTTCAGCTGAAGCAGAGACAAAATAAGTCTAAAATTTTGCATGAAATTATTGCCAAAGAAAATGACAATAAAATGCCCCACTTTTGGTGATAAATGTGGAAATTTAATGTCAGACGGGCATCCAGCGAAATCCAAGATCACATAAATCCAACATGAAAGCTGATCTCAGACCAACAAAATACATTGCTAACCACATTAGGGCAGCTGAACTATATTATTTGGAAGATAATAGTTCTTTGATTCATTCATTGTTGGACATCATGAACATTTTGCAAGAAAAAATGATGCAGGACAAGGGGAGTTTCTTAATGAAATATTAGGTGCACTCTCCAACAGATGGTGAATACATGCAATCGAGGGTATTCTCTGCCAAAATCAGCAAGCACAAAGCTAACCTAGGGGCATTTGATGTTGATGCATATAATTATAGTGGCTGAGAAGGCAATGTAGTTTAGGTACAAGAGAACTTACAGCTAAAGCAGCATAGAATGTGCTTTAAGAAATAATCATACTATCCAATATAAGGAGACCTCACTGCTAGAGCTCTAGAAAGTTGCTATAAGATTCTAACTCCTTTTGTTCTTGGCAAATAAGTTTCTTTAAAATGGTAAGCAAGTAAACATAGTGTTTTACTAAAGTTGTGATGATCTGCTGGAGAAGCAAGCCAACGATTGAATGGCACTAGTAAATTTAGTGATAAGCCAAGATAATAAAATACAGTGTTTACCTAAGTTGCATCAATCTGCTGGATAAGTGAACCCATGAAATAATTCACGTGTACTTGTATTGCTATGCTCAGTAGGTACTATAATACCTATACAGGCTTATACAAAGGTGACCCAATTAACTATGACATTACATGACAAAACATCTATGTCAAGAGAATACGTGCATCAAAATGGTTAATCTCGCAATCATCAAGTAAAGTGGAAAATCGAACATGATTGCTTATGTAAAATTTGGCCAGCAAGAAAAAGAAAATTTCAGGAAAGAGCATATATAGTTCAGACATAAAAAATGTGGTTCCCTTAGATAGCTGAGAACGTAAATTTTCCTTAACAACTAATACTTACCAGCTTCAGAGGTGGAATGGGATCTGGGATTGATAACATCAGTTTTTCATTCCATACAGGGTTCAGATTGCTCTTGATCACCCGTGTTTTCATCGACTGTAACAGTGAACTAAAAGCTCAGATGTTTAAACCATGAATGAGAAACCAGAGCAGCAAAAGATTAAAATTATTAATCTGGTTCCTTGCCTGGTGTCCCAAGTTCAGGACAACATATGGATCACTGGTAATCATATCCCGAACAGCTAAGTTGGTCCCCCTAATTATGTTGACTTTAACTAATCCAACAAACTCGACCATGCCCATCTGCAAATCATTATCTTATTTGTACAGAATCGAAATTCTAATATATACTGAATAATTTGAAAAAACATACAAATTTAGAATGTTCAGAATCAAATCATGTAATTCATACCATTTTCTTTACCTCCTTATGTTCAGATTCCTTCCTTCGACAACTATTGCGAAATGCATGACCTCGACCATAACGACTACCAGTCTGTTGCTTCTCAAAATTTTTTATGTTTGCAGCATTGTTCTGAAAAGATGTGTTATCACCGGCAGATATTTCAGATCCAACTTGTGCATTAAAGGTTGAGAATTGTTGCAGCTCATATTTTCTCCTGAGTACAGAAATGTGATACAGATTTAGATCAAAGTTCGACAACATGAAAATTTGACAGTTGCAGGAAGTTACCTGATAAAATCTGTGCGTTCCTCAATGGAGGAATCTGGTCTTGGCTTTTGAATATAATTAGGCAAAAAGGCTTCATATATCATATTTATGGCGGAATTACCGCCCCCATCAGTTAGGGAATCAACCTGTTCATCTGTCCATTCATCTAACTTCATTGATAAAACCTGAAGGAGAATGATGAAAGACTTGAAACTTGTGATGCAAGGTAATGCTATGAAGTCAGCATCATTTTGACAAATTTTCTTGTGCATTGCTAAATCTGATTTTTGTACGAAATTGCATTTCATTGTACAATCTAACAGCCTTATTTGGATTCTAAAATTCATGTTTTGTTTATTCTTCTTTCAAAGTAAGCAATAATCTTCTTGTTCCTAAAGATGGCACAAGATTGATGCACACTAGATACTATGACCAATGGCTTCAAAATTCTCAAATCTAACATTAATTAGTTAGTCTAAAAAGAACTTAATTTATGTAAAGCAATTCTAGACTGAGGTGATGCGTTTCTTAGCAAATTGGAAACTAAAACCAGCATAAGTCCTTTTGGATCAGTTAAAATAACTTCATTTAGTAAATGCTGAACTATTCCAAAATAATTGTCTTTTATTAGATAATTTGTACATGTAGTAACAACACGAACACATATTCTTATTAGCTTATATTTCTTGCATTTCTTGTTTAAATCATGCTTATCATAATTAATCAGTTTAACCAAATACAGTTAGTATTTTTTTAGTTGTCTAACATCAAAAAAGAAATATATTTGCATGAGGAGATATTAGGTTTTTGACCAACAAACATGCTTTGCAATTATATCTATGTTACACAATGAGATCTTGTCAATAAATATATTCCACAAACAGTTTTAATTATGTCAAAATGATGTAGATGATAAATCTGTAAACATAAAAACTGATATTCAGATGCAATTTGGTGTTGATCATTACCTTAGAGACATGAACTCCAAGACTTCTATGAACTCCAGAGCACTTGATACAGATAAATACTCCAAGATTCAGTGAGCTGATCATAAAAGATAGTTTCCATTATATGAATTGTTGAGGAATGGTCATTGGACACTTGAGAAGTAAGAACTACAAATAACAAGATAGAAAGTATAGAAATACAGAAACATGTTGCAAATTGTCGACTTTGATGCTGAATGAGTCATGAAGCTGCTTCTCAAATGAACACAATAGATATTAATTCATTAACTTAACTCAACTTAGACATTAAGAGATGGTGACAAAGAAGTCGAAAATAAATGCCATCTTGCAAATATAAAACACTATATGCATTACTTGAGCTGGAGCAGTAGATCTATTTAGACTAAGAACTGATAGATGCACTGAAGCTATAACAGAAGCAATGCAGAAAGATATGTAGAGTGTCAACTATCAATAATCAGATAGATGCTTACACCCATTTCGGGTCTGGTGAGCCACAGTCGGCACAAAATCTGTTACTTGGTTGATTTGATAAAATCTCTAGCCTTCTAAGTGGAGTTGAAGAACCTGCAAAAAAATGAAGTCAGATTAGACTTTTTTGCTTCATATTTTTATTAAAAATCACAGAGAACTAGAATCAAGAAATTGAAGAATGTACAATATAGCAACAAAATAAACTTGACGTTGTACTTCAATAAGCTATTTATTACATTTAATGTTGCACGACTAGCAGAAATCTTCCAGAACTCTAATGTCTGTTCTGCAATCCCAGCAATTCAGAAAGTTGATAGAAAGTACAATTCCTTGAATTCAGAATCATATCTCCTAATATTTGTAATACTGTTTCAGCTATCCAAAGCCAAATTCTGTATATTGTGAAGCTTACAATGTATGATATCTGTTTTTTAGTCATTCAGTAACTTGTCAACTTAAGTAGCTGCCACTTTTTGCACTCAGTTGAGGAATAAAAAAGAAACAAAAAAAGAAGTGATCCTACACTTTGTTCACAAATTATGTATATAAATGATGCAGCATCTGTAAGTGTACAAGATCATGTTCTGATCTATTGAAACACAAGCAATTGAGGATTTCATAACAAAAGTTCTTTAAATTGTATCAATGGACTTTATTAGACTTCTCTCAAGGCCGATACATAATCCAAGCCACCTGGTCTGTAAGACCAACAGAATAGCTTGGCGCTTAGGAATCTGATGCTCTTGGACACCCAAATGGACTATTAATTTCCAATGACAGAAAAATCATGTCAATTTGTGACATTTGAGCTTGTGTAAAGCAATTCTAGATCTGTTCCTTATATGGCCATGTAAAGCAAATATTTGAGCTTGTGTAAACAATTCTAGATCTGTTCCTGCCGTGCAATTCACCTGGCCATGTAAGGTTGCTCAATTGTGACCAGGCGACCAGGTAAATTGTTACTGAAACAATCTCCCCTCCATATGGAGCGGTAAGAATATGTTATTAGAGGGCTCATACACTGGCTGGCACGCTTTTATCTGCTGATTCACGCCGACCTTACACATCAAGTACTTTCTTCTTTGTGCCTTGAGAATGCATTTGTTAGCTATTAAAGTCGGTAATTTCTACTTCAAAGAAAATGCACTACCGAACACGTTAAACCAACAAGCCATTCTCTAGCACTTCTCAGTCAGAAGACAGGCTGCTAATACCAAATTAAAGTTGTCAGATAGGTTCTTAATCGCCACCAATTTCATGCAAATCAGAAGTCCCTGAAAGAACGACCCTCACAACCAGAGGCCAAAATCACATCAAGAACGGAAGGAAATGATCAGAACATGACAAGCAACGTAAGAACGGAGGAACCAAGTCCCCCAAAGTACTGACAAAACAACGAAAGCAGAGATAATCATAAAAACATCAAAACATCAAATGAAAGAACCTGCAGATTTGCAGAGGCCATGGTTTCCTTGTTTGGTAGACATTTACACAGCAACTCCCCCCCCTCCCCAAAACGAATCACGGCCACCGTGAATGCCAAGTCTCCCTGCAAAAGCAAAACCACAATTCCTACCATTCGCATCATCTGATAAGCCGCAAACAAGAAGGAACCACGAAATCCTCTTTTACCTTTGTATCGAAATCGATCAGACCAAGGCAAGGGAGGGCATCGTCACCTTCCCATCCGAAAGCGAGAACCGCCAACCATGGCGATTCAGTTCTAACAACCGAATGCCTGCAAGTCAGAGATTGGAACGATGCACATATATATCCATCTCCCCACCCGCTCGTCCGTTACTCATTATTATCATTATTATTATTATTATTATTATCATTTCTTTTTTCTACCCTATGATATATATATTAACAGAAAATAAAATTGAATATAAATTGTAGGGCAAGAAACGGATAAGATGAGAGTAAATGGAGTGGCGAATAGGTTTTTTCCGTTGTTAATTAAGGAGAGTTTCCTTAGACATTAGTTGGCGGACTTCATTATTGCGCATAATTTGCGGTTTAGTTGGAGTCACGTCGCGGAAGCACACGTGGAGGTCGGAGACAAGTGGCGACGGGGCTGGACGTTGCTGATGAATAGTTGCGTCGATTTGGTGACGCGAGAACGATTTAACGAGCGAAGAATGACCAAATCTTTTCTTTATAAGATAGAAAAGAAAGGAAAAAAGATATACAAGAATATTTTATTTTATTTTGAGTGGAGTGGAAAAACTCGTATGTAAGATTAAAAAAAAAGTATTGTATAAAAAAAAACCTTCACTTTTCATCAAATCAATGTAATCCATCCTTGGATAATCAACTTGAGTATAAAAAAAATTATTAAGTCTTTCATGAGTGTTAATTAAATAGAAAATTTTATTTTGATATTAATTATTAGAATTTTAATAATACTAAGAGGAGGATGAATTAGTATCATAATAAATTTTAATTATTTTTAAATTTTGATCAAGAGTTATCAAATATTAAGTATGAGAAATAATTATGAGTAAAATAAAGAATAATAAGTAAGTAAGCAATCATGAACAAAAATCATTAAAAAAAAGATAAAATCAATCTATAGTGATTCAATATTTTCAATTAATACTTTAGATTTTTTTATCATCGAGGTTATCGATTTTTACTAATGATCTTTCTTTTAACGAATGAATATCAATTATCCTCATTGTAACTTTCTCATTTTTCAAGCTCAGAGAATCTTTCATAAAAGACCTTTTACTTACGCGGCACGACACTCATTGTACCTCGGAGGTAATAGTACTATTATTAATTATTTTTAGGTCATTTGTTTGGTCTTTTAATGGGCTCATTTGACCCAACTTCAAATTTAATATTTTTTATAAACTTGAGTTATATTTCAATATAACACTGGTTTAAATTAACTTAAAATGATTTCTTAGCTCATCAACTACTTATGTAATATATTTTCGAAGCCTTCTAAATCTTTCAAGACTTCATTCGAACATTCATCACATCATTTTATCCTTTGATATATTATCCAATTCTCGATTTTATCATGACTTTTGATCTTTTGGTATGATATTTAATCCTTCCAGATTAATGTTCAAATCTCAAAGTTTGTTCCCTAACACATCAATAAATCTTCCGACTCGATACTAATTTTGGACACACTAATATTTCATAATGGCTGACTCCTTGACTCGTCATTTGGCCCCTTGGTGGTTTGATAATCAAAATATTTTTTTACATTATTTATCTTAACATATTAATTCAATGAATTCGTTAATTAATTTTATTATTAAATTTTAGGATTAAAGAACAAGAAGACATCAACGACGACGAGTCTTCATGAACTTCCTCGTGTCAAGTCCTTGCTTGAAAGAGGACTCAAGCCCAATGATAACATCGCCATCGAGAAGACAACATCGTCGTGTAAAATGAGAAATTGGAGGAGATATTGGTGTCGAGAAAGGAAGGTCGATGAGATGTCACTGCATATATATATGTATATATATTTAGATTAGGATTTAGATTTTAATGAACCTTCTGGATCTCACCATTAACTCATGGACGGGACCACCCAACACCAATGTTGATCCATTAATTGTTTACTTAGTAGAACAACTAGGCGCAAGGAATGTAGACCATCCAAGGAATAATTAATGTGCTTACACTTCTCCCTATCACCACAAAACCCATTTCTTTTGCCAACCACTGCATATATATATATATATATATATATATATATATTGTATGCTTCTGGTCTCCCATCTGACCCGCTCCTCATCAACACTAAATCATTAACATATACGCAAGAAGATACAGATGGTGGTGATTACGATTTAGTCGTCTATTTTATGTGATTACCCTCGACTCCATCCATCAGAGGAGAGAGAAAGCAACAGAGACAGTGAGAAAGCGATAAGGGAAGTAAGTACAGGGACGGAGATGAGAGGGAGAGGCAAATCTAAAGGCAATCGGATGAGACTGTTTGAGGACGGGGGAGACACATAGCGAAGAAAAGGTGGGGCCAATGCTGATCTCAGCGAATCCCCATGCAAGGATTTGGTGGGCCACCTCCGATCCTTGCCCGCCGCCCGCTACGCATCCAGATCTATTAGCCCTTTTCGTGCTCCTACACTTGGATCACGCTCACCCACGTCGGACCAACCGGGACGAAAGTGGATTGAGCGCGCTGGTGTTTCGGCTTAACCTGGTCCGGAGGGACATTTCCGGAGGTGGCTCATAAATAAGGCAACTTGCCATGAACGTCCGTAGTGGCTTTGCTTGATATCCAATTCATGGCTTGGGGAGATCCGAATGATATCTGTTCGATCTTGGTTTGAAGAAGATGAGATTTGGGTGTGTTGGAAGGTGGATTATATTTGATTGCCTCGGTGGATGTTGGAATAGAGAAGAGAAGAGAACCACCTTAGCCAAACCAGCGGCCAACCCAAAACCCCTTCCTCACCCTTTCTTCTTCTTCTTCTTCTACTTACCTATCATTGGGTACGTTTCCTGTCCATCATTTGCCAAAAAGTTGGTGCTGCCGTTGTTGTCTCTGAAAGAAAGGAAGAGAGTGTTATGGGTGTTGATCCTGAGGCACAGTTTCATGTGCTGGCCGTGGACGACATGACAGTCTCATCGACAGAAAGCTCATTGAGAGGCTTCTCAGGACATCTTCCTACCGAGGGAGGCACTCTCACTGCTAATGGTTTCAAGCATAGGGAAAAGGGGAATAATCACTCACTAGTTTAAATCTTTTTTCCTTTAAAGAAATGTTTTGGTGCTTCAGTTACCACAATGGATTCAGGGAGCAAAGCCTTGGAAGTGTTGGGGTTGATGGAGGACCAGGATATCTCATCACCTGCCTCCACATATAAAAATGTAACTTGAATGAACCCTTTTGATTTTGTAGCTGGTGATGAAGAATCCTGTTTCTGATTGGTTGTTGTGGTAATTTTGCTTGTAGCAAATTGAGGTGAATTTGGTGATAACAGATTGTTGTATGCCTGGGATGACAGGGTATGATCTGCTCAAGAAGATCAAGGTAGATTTGATGGTTGCTCTCTCCTCTTAGAGATGAAACCACTAATTTTTGCAGCTAATTGGAGAAAAAGAAAAAGTCCAAGAAAGAGATCCATCTCACAAATCTATATGATAGGGACTTGATCTCTGATGATATATTTGATTCCATGGACAAATTTGATATGGTAGGAACTACAAAACTAGAGAGGTGGTTTTTCTTCAATGTACTCTCTGGGTTCAAAGAAATTAATAGCAAGCAGCTAGTCAGATCTTTCGCAATCCTTACTACATTTCTTGCCCGTAGCCGAGGCAACAACTAATAAAAGGGGAAAAAGATTCAAAGTAGCAACTGGTGCCCATGACATGTTTGTCTTCCAAACTGGTACGTCATCTTTTTCTCTGGTCATACCTCGGGAGGAATCAGGACAAAGGCTTTCTATGCCAACAGAGTCAAACATCCAAAACCTTTTCCTTATAAGATTTGTTCAATGTTTAGAAGTTGGATGGGGGACTTTCACCTGAGAAGAGAAGACTAAGATTCTCCGGTAATAGCTTGGCATTAGTGTCATATGAAGAGATCTAATTGCTTTCCAGAGAGTGATCAATCCTCCAGAATCCTAGCCTTCTCTTTCTTTTCCCCTCACCATCTGCCATCCTTTAAGATTTGATTGGGTTTTCTTGGCTCAAGCCATGAAATCCATGCACATACACCTTAATCCATCTCAATTTTGTTTGAGCCGAGAGAATACAGAGAAGAAAAAAAAAGAAGGGAGAGTGAAGTCATGGATGAATAGACTGGATTTCTGATACTCTGTTTACTTCTTATATTTCTCGCTGAAACGTCTATTCAAAGGAAAGAAATCCACCTGCATCTCTCAACTCAAATGTTCTCGCCCTTGTAATGTGTTCAATGAAATCCCTGTTTCAGGATTTTGCCAATGCACAAACTACGTTTGCTTCAAGATTTTTTGTCTTTAAGTAACACACTGCTATGTTTGTTTCGGGGTGAAGTTCAGCATTTTCTGCTAATTGAGGGCCCACGCCAGGGTAGCTGACACTTGAAAGAAAGAAGATAAAACGGATTCCATGACCTTTCAGGGAGCCACTAACATTTGTTTGTGGTGAGAAGGGAACACTTTTATCAGAGGTTTAAGAAGCAACAAAGCACTCGATCCGAATAATGATGAAAGACAGTAATAAGAGCTTCTCTTGAAGTGATGAAGATATGCAATATCTCATGACTGTCACCAAAGTTAACAAGTACGACATAGTTGCTTAATTCAGTTATTATTTCACAAAAGAGGAACTGATGACCTCAAATTGATGCACCTAACTTTATTTTTACAAGTGAAAAAAGAAAGGCATTACTAATCATGTAAGCTTTCAAGCCTCTACAGTCTTGTGCAGTAAATGTGTAGTCATCAGAACAAGATTGATCTAATTATTGAAGTTTAACATGAATTTTAAACATAATTGAAGTTTGGTTAGAGATCCACTGTTTTTCTCGTATTCCATGACCAAGAGCTTGGAACCAGGACACTATAAGCTATCCATTGAAATCAAATTCAAATTGTAACACAGAGGACTCCATCACTTTTGAGTTTTCCCAACTAATTGACAATTCTATGGGAGAGGAATTACCTATACAAATGGCTACTGCCGCCCACAATTATTTACATTACGTATCACTTATTTTTGCAATTTAAAATCTGCTTTCATCTATACGCTCACCCTCTTACTATACAAACCACTGTATCTACTTAGTATACATACATCTATTAGTACCCAAACACAATTGACAATGGTAATTTGTTGGTGTGATGCACAACCAATGTGAACAGGTGTCAGAAAAAAATATCTACCATGGTTCGCTGTTCTTACCCCAGTATCTTGTACTGACTCCGGAGTTGCTCCAACCTTCCTCCCCCAGAATGAGTTTTACCCGTGTCATCAGATTTACAGTAAGATCTTCCTCCAACTTGTTTGATTGATTAGATTGGGACACCCGGGTGTAAGAATCCTGGAATCAAACGAAACCTTGGTTTTAATAAATAAATCTTCCATAGTAGCAGATAACATATAGTATATGCTTTACCTTTGAGGTTTCATATGATTTCAAGAAGAGTAAGCATTCTTCATAGAATCCACAGTGATATAAAAGAACTGCATAATCTCTTAGCTCCTCGGGACTAGCATCTAGAAGTATAAGTCTCTCACAAGCTGCGGAACAGCACAATCAATAAACTACAGTGAGATTGAAATCAAATAGGAAAAGTTGAGTCAGCCTTGTGTAACAGCATGAGAAAAATTCGGAGACTCATGATAATCTTCACAATCCAATAGTACAACAAATTCCCAGGAACATTTGGGAATTAATGATTTTTTTATGAACCGCTAGTGTTTTTTGTTTGTATGAAACACTAAGTGTTAATTGGTGGGGAACCAGAATGATTGTTGCATAGGCTCCAACCAATAGGCAATCTTGTAGACATTTAAAACATGATATTCTGAAAGGGAAAATGACAAGCATAGGTACAGAAAACAATACTAAATGGCATGAATAAGCTGAAATAACCAAGAAGCACAAACCCCACAATCAAGGATTTCATAGCAATTTTACTCCCCAGTGGAGCTTTAGGGTGATCAGCAGGATCTTTTTATTCCTAGAAAGTGACAAAGGACTCCAGATGGATTTGCCATCCAGTCATGCTAGATGCTCCAATCCTACCAACATGTCTAGTAATTTGTCTTTTGTGGCTGGCAGTATAAATGTCATTGATCTTCCCAAGACCCCACATTGGGGGAGCATCGTGGACTAGATACACCCATTTGTTCTCTAAAATGTATCAGGTTAATTTTATCTCTCTATTCCTTTTCCTTCTTTGACTTCACTCTATACATGATATGCTCAGACTATGGGGTGGATGCCTGGCAATGCACAACACATCAGTGAGTAGCAGCAGACAGCATGGTTCAGACCCAGACTGGTAAAATTGGTCAGTGTATACTGTTTGCAGCCATATTACCTTCCTTGCAAAGGACAATCATTATTATCAGATATTTTGACTTCAGCTATGCAGAATAATTCTATTGCTTACTATTGCTAAATTTTCAGTTATTGGTGTGGGTTGAGAAATTGCAAGTTTGATCTAGAAAAAAAAGCTAAGCCCCCATGGTCAGGCTAAAATGGCATTGAGATCCATCACTTTTGATTGGAAGTGGACTCTTGCTTATATACATATTCTTTAAATATTCAAAGAATAGTTGAAGATAGTACATTCTTAACTTCTTAATTGTACAGTTTTCTACATGACATGCATATGAGAGCCAAAGAAATTACACCAGAAAGGTTAATAGTTACACAATAAAGAGAAAATAATTAATCTGATTTTCCATGGAAAACAGTATAGATACAATATTTTCATTGGTTATTCTCTGGTTGTACATTTAATTATTTCAAGATTCATTTCTAGGATATCAATGAACTCCAGTTTCTCAATTTTCAACATGACAAATATGATATAGTCAAGGCAACTAAAGCCGAAAGGATAGAAATGACAAAATAAAGAAAGAAGGTAATTAACTTAGCATTGTTTGGATATTAGTAGAGTAACAATTTTGATAATACTACAAAGTAAGACAGCATTTTACTAACTTAAATTCACTTAAATAAGGTCCATGTAATAAAGGAGGGAGGACACTTCAGCAGACTTGGAAGTATAGAAGGGCAGCTATACGGTACCAGCTAATGCACGCCGCATATCACCAAAACGAACAATCGTCCAAACTCCACGCTCTATTCTATGATGAGCAGCCTTAGCAGAAGCTATCTCTAAACCACTGTTATGGTAAAAGAACAAAATGGGTGAAAATTTAATTATGAGAGAATTTTACTACATTTAATCTTCTTGGCAAAATAATATGCAGACCTCACATTGCTATGTGACTTGGAGTATCTTTCTTTTACTGTCGCAGGACCATAACTGAGATTTGCAGCTTGTGCCGCTCTTAAAAATAAACTAGTAGAATGATCATACTGGAATGGCCAGAAAGCATCCTTCAGATTCCTTAGTGTCTGCAAAAGTGACTATTTCAATGCATACAGAACAAAGTAATACCAAGTTTTTTCAGTCACTGTCCGGGACAGTAAATATTGGCATGACCAATTACAAGATACAAAAGGCAATGTTTCACTTCATAAATGCATAGAAGTAATTTATACTGAGTTCATGTTTTAAGCATGACGTATTCCAAAATGTTGGGAAGAACTGGCTTTTAGAAAAACAGAGTCTGAGTTACATGGCCTTGTGAAGCCGAGATTTAGACTTAATACCAAGGTTACCTTAATGTCATTGGGAAATTGAGATTTGATGTCAACTATTGTAGTCATATCCAGATTGCAAATATCTCTAACAAAGCTATCATTTCAATGTCAGAATTGGACCAGAATGGTTGGACCTATTTATTTTTCTGGTCTGAGAACAATGAAATGGCCAGTATTTGATGTGGGCTAAGCTATGTCTAAGAGTGAAAATTTGATATAACGCATTTGTTCTCGGCTTTTTAATCTCAAAGCAATGAAGCTAGAGAAGATGCAATGTGAGAACTTGGAGATAATTTGATTTGGAGATTCTAAGTGATTCACTTTGGTTAGTTAATGTTTATAATGGTTTATTATGTAGGACTTCAACCAATTTAGTTAATGTTTAACTAGTCAATCTGATTGACTCCTAAAGCTAGACAACTCCAACTTGCTTTTTCATTCTCGATTTGATTCAAAGTCATCAAGAACTCCCAACAGCCCAAAAGAAGGATAATTTAAAGAAGGGAAGGTTGATTAATTTAAAGCAAGCAAGCAAGCCAACCTTTCAAATGACACACACACATATAGATACTTATACATACACACGTGCACACACACACACACACACACACACATACAAACAAACAAACAAACAAACAAACAAACAAACAAATCCAATCAGATTCATTGATTTGGTAGAAATTAGAAAAACAATGACATGTGGATCATATTTAATACAAGCAAGCTTAGGGTAAAACTTACAAATGATTCATAAAAAATTACTAGAAACTTTCAAGTGATATGAACTTTGACAATAAAATCTCTACTATTTTTAGTTTCCAGTACGTTGAGATCTAGCTGAGGTAAAGTATGTATCTATATATGAACTCATGAAATTTTCATCTATGTTTAGGAATTTATATTATAAGCACATATATTATAGATAAACGATATCATGAACTAACCTTCACCAATAGTGATTTTGAAGTAACAATATGGGGTTGATCTGACAATTGGCTTTTCTGTTTATGATATCCTCGAGGAAGACTGCCAAGATCATGGGGGAAAAAGATCTCTACATCGAAATCCAGAAAACCATACACCTTTAGCATTTTTAGCATTTCTGAGTATATGAGTGATAGTATCACTGCTGATCCTGATCGACAAGTCAAAGCCTGCTCAATATAAAAACGTGTGAACAAGATAGCCTAGAAAAGAAGAATTCTAAGTTAATCAGGAAAGAAAAAAAGAAGGGAACAGAGGATACCGAGTGAAGATATAACGATCGGGCATCTGACATTGCATCTGTTCTACGAAATCCCTGGCAACATATATGGTGGTAAATAAGTTTACTACAAGAAGCAATAACAGAAGGAAAATGACATAAATGGAAGAGTCAAAATTCTTTTAAAAAACATTCAAAAATAACTATTGCCAGAACCAAAAAAGATTAACAACTAGAACTAAGAACATCAAAGGTGAGACCATTCTATAATGCCAAGTTCATCAGATTCGATAATAGCATATCAGCACAGTCCACATGGTCTGCATCATGATAGGTTATAATTGAGCATTAGGATCCCTTAAAAAGCAGGCTAAACAAATGAATAAAAATCAATTTTATGATGAGCTATATATGAAGACTGCTGAACTGTTAATAATGTCCCCTAACAGTACCATCTGAACTACATACATCAAGCTTAAAACTTATATTCACATTGTCCAACATATGATTTTGATGTGGTGAAACTATTGAGTTCCCTCTAATTCACCTTACATAAACCTAAATTTCATAGATTCCTGAAAGATTTTAACAATCAGAGGTCAGAGGTCGCTGATGAACATGGATATCATTGGCAAGTAGATAATATAAAATGCCAATAATTTATTTCATAGTACATGTGTACTTTTCTCATACTACAGAAGAATTGCTTGGAAACTGGATTCAAAATTCAAAATAAGAATCTATTGCACATTTACCAGCATTTTGTATCACAGGGCTTGTTTGTTGAATCAGTTGATTACGCCAACTAATGGGATGGAAATGTGAAGCACAAACAGGGCAAATTAAGCATTCGCAGAGAAATCAGAGCATGAAATTAGAAGTTCTATTATGTTATTGGCATCGCATACCATAAGTAACTACCTTGTGTACATAGAAATATCTTTCCAGGTTCCCAAGGAACACCTCGGGAGGGGAATTCAAGGGTGGCATGTACAGGGAGCAGAACCCCATAGATAGATCATCCAACCTTTCGACGAACGCATCCACCGGCAGCGGCACGGACGAATGGGAGATAAGCGAATCATCCTCCGCCGCGATCTGCAGTGCGGCTTTAGCAAGATCGGCGCCGATCCTGACGACGATGCTCGTCTCCCCGCTGATCCCGGACAGGCCCTGTATCTGCTGGCAGAACCCTTCTCTCGCAGCCTGATCCAACAACCACACCCCCGTTTCTTGATCGACGATCAAACGAAACCAAACACATGGCAAGAAATCGAAAAGAAGTAGAGAGACATAGATCACGAACTCGCGCGAGCTTGGTGTCGATGCCGGCTTGGTTGAGGGAGTCGTGGAGGAGAAGGCGGGGGAGGCCGTCGGCGGTGCTGGTGTCGGTGGCCGCCGTTTGGTGAGACTGTGTTCGAAGGTTGGGACGAAGAGACGCTTTCCTGTGGAAAGTGCAAGGACGAGGGAGAATGACGATGGAGGGCGTAGCCCGTGCGACGCAGCTCATGGCTGGAGGCGGAGCTACGCGAGGAGGAGGAGGAGGAAGGGGAGAGCGCGAGGCAAATGAGATGGAAGGTCGATCTCGGCCGACTTTTTGTATCTTATCTTTCCCAAGACGCTGACGAGCCTTACCATTCCGAAGGGTCGTCCTGAAATGTCTCGGTTTGCATCCAATAACGCTATTGGAATTAGAAGAACCAGTCAAACCCATATGAAACATATAATATAAAAATATCTCACAATTATTCAATCAAGCTAAATAATTGTTCAGCTATTGTATCCAACAACAGTCGAAATGTGAGTCAATTCAACACCCTCAAGCCAGCTAATTTAATGACAAAAGAGCTCATCTTCAAGTCCTTGTATTTGGTCCTGTGTAACATTCTACCAATTCAATCTTCTAGTGATAACCCCTTCAAAACTCGTGGTCCTGCTTCTCGGTTTGGCGATAAGATCTGCTCGGCCAAATGCTGCTATCTATTCGGTGTTTTGATGGTGAGATATCACTCTGTGGTCCTTCTCGACTTGAGTCAGTTCATGTATCACATAAACCGGCTCTAATTGGCTTATCATTTGCATGGTGAAGAGTACATCCTGCTTTTGATAACATCCCAGCCATTGATTTTGCACTCGTCGGTTGGCAGTATTCGGTGCCTTGTCCTCCTTCCTTTCCCCTCGTGTGAAAATTCTACGTAGACGGATGGCTGGGCACTCATCTTGAGGTCCTAGATGATCAAGAGGTGTACGATATTTAAAGCACAATTTTGTCACTTCAGAAAGATCTTTTCTTTATGCAACTTTTACGGTTACTCTGAGAACTTTACGTGAATCAGGATTTTTAGCTGTGAATGATTGAAGACGAAGCGCATTGGGAGCCCTATGGGAGAACATGATTATTTGTGTCTGACGAGGCCATAAAAGAAGGCGAAATTTCCTGCATCACATCCTCCTTTACAATCATCTCCATCTTCCTTCGTCGAAAGTGCGAGCATTCCCTACACCTCTTTCTTGTGCACAGGAGCTCATGAATCCCTGCCACAACGACTGCCTTCTTTGACCGAGAATAAAGAAATGCAGAGAAAGGAACATGCATGGACAAAAATGGATAAGGTAGCAAGCCATTGCTTAATAGAACTGCTCTCATCCTCTCCCCAACTTCACAGCCTTTCCTCGTGCTTGCCGAGTGTGAGACCTGCACCCATGCGTGCATATGTCCCGGGCGTCACGGAGGAACAACAAAGTCACATCTGGATCATGCTTGACGACATTACTTCTGTTGGAAGCTTCTCACTGTGGAGATAAAAAAAAACAGAAGAAATGAAGAAGAAAGAAATCTTCAAGGAATTGATCGACTGACGCTTGTCAATCTTTGTTCCGGCAAAGCATTGGAAGTCGGAGTTTGGCTGTTCGCAACAAAAATAAAGATAAAATGACTTCGTAGCTTCTCACTCACGAAGCAAAAGTGGCATCTCAGAGAACTCATGACGTTTCCCTCCTTTTCCTTCTCTACCTTGTAGAGACTGCAGGGTGGTTTAGCAATGACGGGGAGGACGAGACGACGACGACGGCTGGGCCCATAGAACCACATCTGTGTGGGTGAGCTGACGAGGCAACGGACTAGGCTCACCGAAAGCAGCCGTTGAGTCCGCCTCCGGCTTCACGTCCTCCTCCCTGAACGACTCCCCGTCCTCCTCCGCCAACGGTAGCCGGTGGAACTCGGGCTTTGGGAACGTCGCCGCCACCAGCAACACTGGCCCCACTGCCGTCATCGGCCCCGCCACCGTTCCCCCTATGACTTGCCCATGCGGCCCCGCCAGGGAGACGGTCAGGGGAGACAGCTGGGCGGGCCATACGACCACCTCTGGGGCGGGCGGCTCGGAAGGAAGCAAGGTGCCAGAGAGCGAGAGGATGTCGAAGCGTCCTGGCACTGAGATGGTGGACGGGCCACCGGCGGATGGGTGGCGGAGTGTGACGTCGGCGACGGCGCCTCTGCCGTCAAGAACAGAGACGCCAACGCCGCGGCGGCGGGCGAACTCGGAGATGCCGGAGACGACGTCGGAGCCGCCGGCGAGCTCCAGAACCAACGGGTGCATTGCGGACTCGCTCCTCCTGGTGATGACCACCGGCGGCTTCGGTTTGTTCTTGGAGCCGAGGGGCCTCCCCCTGGGCTTTCGCGCCGTCGATCCACCACCTGAAGAGGGCTCGCCGGTGGCGGTCGAGGAGGATCCTCCCGCACCGACTCGGGACCTCGCGCCGGCGCTTCCTCCGTCGCCATCGTTGCCTTCGGAAGCGGCGCCGTCACGGGGCTGGGGGAGGGCGATCATAGCGGTGCCAGGCGAACGCACGAAGTCGGACCGGCCAAACTGAACCGACAGGGCAGAGACATCCCGCCGCCTTCTTTTAAAGAGTGCTCAGAAGGCGGCCATCCCGTCGAGTTACGTTGGTCCTCCAGTTCGAGGTACGTTAAACCGCATCGCTTTCCATCCACCGTTCATTTGATCATATCACGAATATCGATGTAATCCATAGCTACAGCTTAACCGGAGGAGACAGGGAAGGAGGAGGTGCATCTATCCTAGAGGCAGTATTCTCTGCTCGTTACGTCGCCATCGGCGTGTTATGTCAGGTGGTCAGGTGATCCTCCTCGGTCGGTGCAAATTGACGATTAGTGAGCAGGCGTGCTCGAAGTGAATTCTTTCGGCGATGCAATAGTGTTTGATTGCCTTCCCACCACCGACGGCTTCGATGTTGCATTCATATTTTATGCACAGGAAAAATCCGATCAAATTAAAATTTAAAACATATATTTTAAATAAAAAATATTTAATGTAAAGTTAAGAGCACTAAGTAAATAATAATATAACAAAAAAAAAAGAGTTCGAGATTGAAGATGCATTTTTTGAATAACATTACTAACTTAAGAGTTCTGTAGTTAAAATAATCAGATTGAAACGTTTACCATTACTATATTAAATATCTACTAAAGATTCTCTTATAATAAAAGTTTGAGCTTCCATAAGTAAATCTCATCACTTCCGTTGATATATATATATATATATATATATATATATAATCGATCATTTAGTCGCATGTTGATTAAGGAGTATGGGAACAAAGGATTCATAAGTTTGTCAGGTTTTTTTTATTTTTATTTTTTGGAACTCACATGCTCCGAAATAATAAAATCGTATTACGCACCATCAATCGATATATATAAAAAAAAATAAAATTTTATTATTAAAATAAAATTAAAATGATATATATAATTCAAGTCGTTAAAGAAACCCAATGGTACATGTAGGTCTCAATGCTACTTACTATATATCCTTTTCTTTCCCTTAATTTTTTTACTTGTACTTTTCTTTCTTTCTTGCTTGCTTATTATCTATTATTAAGTTTATATAATTATTAAAAATAAATGTCAATGATAGCTGAATCAATCCGATTTGATTTAGATTTAGATACGTAAGAAACTTTAGAGGTTGATTATGATGTTGAACGCTTGATATAATATCAATATTTAGGAAAAATATTATTTGATGGGGTTTTCACATGATCCATCCAACACTCAATTTAATAATAGAATGGAGTATGATGAAATTTTATCATGTCCTCTTTAGTTGAATATAAGATAACTAGGATCACAAATAACACAAAGTAATCAACTTTTATTAGACATAAAAGGTTTTCGAAAATAAGCTGAATGATCAAACACAATAAAAGTTCTGAATGCTCGTGCTGATTGGACTATCACATGAGTCGCCAATAAATATTTTCTCTGTCAATAGTATAATTTACTTAGATAATTATTTTTTAATCCAAATAACACTAGTTCGCCCCCTTTTTTTGACATTAAAATAGAGAAATCAAGATCAAACATCTCAAAAAGCATCGAAAGTTTGGTTAATCTATTGATGCTTCAAAAGACTTAATAGGCCTCTCGATCAATATATAGAAGTATCTGTGACTGTTTGATGGTCATTCCCTACCGACTTGGAGCACATAAAAATGTGTCAAACCGATCATGCAGTGACATCTGATAACTTGAGATGAAAATTTTAGACGACGACTATGATAGGTTGATCCTATCAAAATTTGCCGGGTTTGATTGAGGAACAAAAATACGATCATTCCGAACATAACTCATAGCGTTCCATCCACTCGATTCTTAGAAAAATAGCATGTAAAATGGAATATTTTTATTGATATCCCAATTTTTGATTTTTAATATTTAGACGACTTGATAAGGTATGTTTTTTGTTTAAGAAACGTCACAACCGATGCCACACCGCGTTACAACCGGGTCAGTAAGGGGAGCACCCCTACACGCTAAGTCAGGATCCGTACTGAAGCATTGTTTGGCATGTCCCGTCCCGGAAGCTCGAGGCGGTGCCTCCGGGACGGTGTCGTCTGATGCTATCTTGTGCGCCTCAAAACAACGATCGCACAGTACCATCTCATCCCCCGAGGATCAACTGCCACGTCGAATCTGCGTGCGACCAACCCTCGTGCAATAATATAAAAGCCCCTGGCCGGCATCTGGCCAGAGGGAGGGAGGACACAAAAGAGAAGAGAAAAAACAACTACTGACTTGCTCATCGGAGGAGCCAAAGTCGGGAATCCCCCGACGAAGGCTATTTTTGTAGGCAAGCGACCACCCCCGAGCCAAAAGTGTCTCGACCTGGGAATCGTCATCCAGTAAACGAGGGCGAGCTGCCAACTAGCCCGAGAATGGAGAGACACTGCTCAACATCGACGCCCCGATCGAGAAACACTGATCACCACCCCGTTGCGATGGCCCAGCCTACTTCAGCATCCAACTCAACCAGTAGAAGACTCCTGACATCGACCAGTAGACTGAGCCATGCTGACTCACCAACCACGACATATTTGTTCACCAACACGACCTATACTCATATCTAACTTATTATCAATTCTTATTGATTTAAGTATCCATGGGTTTTTATTGATTTTGTAAGATATTCGAATTCACGATCAAAGAGGTGAGATGAGAAGAAACATGTAGCTCCATCATTCTCAAGAGGCCTTTGGTTTTCAAACACTATACTAAATAAAAAAAATTAGATTAACATCCTATGAGAGAATTATCATTTGAACAAAATCAATCTCACCCGTTCTCTTAGTCATTCTTTGAGAAGCTTAGAGATAATAATAAGCATGAAGAGAAAAAATTTTCGTCCACCACTCATCAATATTCCTTGCATTTTTTGTTTAATGCTCTTCTTCTCTTTCATTCATAATCTTCATTTGTCATACTCATTGCATATTATTAGAAGAAAATATCATTGACAACCTATATGTATAGGGTTATTTTGATGGGGATATAAACAGGAATAACCTTTGCATAGGAACAAATACTAGAAGACCAAAATACACAGCGGAATAAAATGGAAACACAATCAAACAGAATACCAAGATATACGTGAAAAATCCCTTCAATGTGAAGGGTAAAAACCATGGGGCAAACTAGAGATAATCCACTATGAGAATAATGAATATACAAATCTCAATCTCTTGCCCAAAACCCTAGCAACAACCATAAGAGAATAATTGGGATACAAGGATCACGTCACTGCCCACAATATCTAAAACCTCCCCAAGTAATCACAGCAAGAGTCTACTGTAGATTTGATCTAACCTGAGATGAGAACACTGCTAAATGATTGTGAACAGTCTGTCTGCGTTGTCCTTGTCTTCTTCCCTTTCTTTCTCTTCCTTTTCTGCCTTGTTCTCCTTCTTCTCTTTGGAATCTCGTCGCTCTAAAGATCTGCCTCGTTGCTGCCTTTTTATAGTCTTAATCTGCCTCTAAAATGTAGCCACCACACCCCCCTAATCTTAATTAGGGTTAGGTTAAGAGGGGGTGTGGGCTGTGGGCTGATAAAGCCCACATGGGATGAATATGGGCCATCAGCCCAACAACCTCCCCCTTCAGCCCATAAGGGAGGCTGTCCCATGACTCCTCAATATAAAGCCATACCGACCAGTTGTCGGCATATCTCCTGTCTTTCTTTTGGTAAGGTCTTCGTCAACATGTTTGCTGCGTTGTCATCTGTATGAATTTTCTGAAGCTGCAACTGCTTCTCTTCAAATACATTTCGAATCCAGTGGTATCTGACATCTATATGCTTTGACTTGGAATGAAACATTGGGTTCTTACACAAATGGATGGCACTCTGGCTGTCACAATGCACCACATAATTTTCCTGTTTCAGCCCCAATTCTTGTAAGAATTCTTTCATCCATAACATTTCTTTGCATACCTCTGTAGCAGCAATATATTCCGCTTCTGTGGTGGAGAGAGCAATACACCTTTGTAACCTGGATTGCCATGACACAGCTCCCCCTGCAAAAGTAAGTACAAAACTTGAAGTAGACTTCCTCGTATCTATATCTCTTGCCATATCTGCATCTGTGTAACCTGTTAACATAGGTGGTCCACCTCCAAATCTTAAACAAACCTTAGAGCTCCCTCTGAGATATCTAAAAATCCACTTCACTGCTGCCCAGTGCTCTTTGCCTGGATTTGCAAGAAATCTGCTAGTAACACCCACTGCATATGCGATGTCCGGCCTCGTACATACTATTGCATACATTAAACTTCCAACTGCTGAAGCATAAGGAACCTTTTGCATTTTCTCCTTCTCCTCATCACTTGACGGACTCTGTTCTAAGCACAACTTGAAGTGACCTGCAAGAGGAGAACCAACTGGCTTAGCATTGCTCATACTGAATCTTTCCAATACCTTCTCGATGTATTTCTCCTGTGACAACCAAATCTTCTTGTTTTTCCTGTCACGAGAAATCTGCATGCCTAGTATTTGCTTTGCTGGCCCCATGTCCTTCATTGCAAAAGACTCACTCAGTTCCTTCTTCAACCTATCAATTTTAGACATATCTTTCCCAAGAATAAGCATGTCATCAACATAAAGTAAGAGAATAATAAAATCCTCACCAAACCATTTGATGTACACACAATGATCTAAAGCCGTTCTTTTGTATCCATTTTCTGTCATAAATGAATCAAACTTTCTGTACCACTGTCTTAGAGCTTGCTTTAGCCCATACAAGCTCTTCTTCAACTTGCAGACAAAATTATCTTTACCTTTGACTTTGAAGCCTTCTGGTTGCTCCATATAAATTTCCTCCTCCAAATCACCATGAAGGAAAGCTGTCTTCACATCTAACTGTTCAACCTCCAAGTCCTGGCTAGCAGCAATACCAAGAGCAACACGAATAGAAGACATTTTAACAACAGGAGAAAATATCTCTTCAAAGTCAATACCTTTCTTTTGACCAAAGCCTTTCACAACCAATCTAGCTTTGTACTTTGGTTGAGAACAATATTCTTGAGTCTTCAACCTAAAAACCCACTTGTTCTTCAAGGCCTTCATTCCATTTGGTAGCAGCACCAAATCATAAGTGTGGTTCTTCTGAAGAGCATCCATCTCTTCCTGCATAGCAACTAACCACTTCTCTTTCTGCATAGCAACTAACCCACTCTCACCTGTTGGGAAATCATAGGGGGGGCGACATCATATGCGCAGCGGAAGAACAAGAAAACAAAATCCCCGATTCCCAAAAAGATGTTCATCGTCGTGCGAAGATTGGTGCGCAAAATCCGCAAAAACACAAAACTGCGTATAGAGATTGTGTTACCTAGGGAGATCGTATATCCCTGTTTCCTTGCAGATCCTTAGGAGAGGGTGAAGGAGGTCAAGCGTCCTCCTCTCTAGCGGTGATCCACACAGCAGGGTTGCGACGACGCTCCTCAAAACTCCAGGCCTACTCTGAGGTGGAGAGGGAGAGGAGAATAGGAAGGGCAAGCAAAGACTCTAGCCTATGAGGCTGTGAATCCCTCCTATTTATAGAGATCCCGTGTCAAAACCCTAATGGGTCCTTTCCCTAGTGGGTATTGGATCTGCATCCAATAAGACAAGGGCTCCGTCGAATATCTCATATCCGAACCTCTACTCATCGCAATGCCTACCATATGTGTGTGACCCTCTAGGCCCAATATCGAGCTGGCCGTGAGTCATACCTGTCAGAACTCCTTCTAACTAAGTGAATTATTATCTGCTAGTCATAAGTGCCCAGCAAGCCAATCACGTGAGTGATGGCACGTGTGACTTGATATAGAATCTTTTTGCTTATTATATTTTGGCATATATCACTTTATAACTATTGCATAAATGCATATATATTGTGATGTCCTTGGATTTGTGCAATGGGAATCGGATCGTGATGAGATCACGATAATGAGATCGATTCACCTTTAAACACATATCCTAAATAATCCCGGTCATAGGTTACTCGAGAGGGACATCGTGATAACCGGATAGACTGGTGTGCTGTATACCCGTCCATATGATGGATGCAGCTGGTCTCATAGCTGCTCGTGTAGGGACACTAGGGATACAGTACAGGTGCTCATTGGAGAATGAGTTCACTGATTGATCCGCTTACGGAATGCTGGATGGTTGATGATGCCTTATTGTCAGACAACAATTCCGTAGTCCTAGTGGTGTATCTGGTTCTTAGACTTGAGACACCAAGGATGTCCTGTATGAGTGCTCCACTCTTTGATACCAGACTTATAGGTTTGGCTGTTCCCAGATCTAGTACAGCTGGTCATTGGGAGTGGTAGTCGACCTTACGAGGGCTATTGAGTGTCGATAGAGGATCATCCACTCTCGGTATCATGAGAGGAATATCCCATGTGTTCTTGCTCAGACAAATCCCTAGCCAGGGTCATTCGGGTTGAGAGAGAAAGAGTTCTCCGGGAGAATCCGATTAGAGCAAGACTCGAGTAGAAACCGTATGGGTCTGACAGCACCATGCTCGATATACGGTCTCTGGGATATTAGATGGATGAGGGACTATAGGTACATGGTAACTGAGGACAGACAGGTCCAATGGATTGGATTCCCCTGTATCGTCTGGGGACTACGGCGTAGTGGCCTAGTACTTCCGTAGTCGATGAGTCGAGTGAATTATTACAGAGATAATAATTCACTTAGTTAGAAGGAGTTCTGACAGGTATGACTCACGGCCAGCTCGATATTGGGCCTAGAGGGTCACACACATATGGTAGGCATTGCGATGAGTAGAGGTTCGGATATGAGATATCCGACGGAGCCCTTGTCTTATTGGATGCAGATCCAATACCCACTAGGGAAAGGACCCATTAGGGTTTTGACACGGGATCTCTATAAATAGGAGGGATTCACAGCCTCATAGGCTAGAGTCTTTGCTTGCCCTTCCTATTCTCCTCTCCCTCTCCACCTCAGAGTAGGCCTGGAGTTTTGAGGAGCGTCGTCGTAACCCTGCTGTGTGGATCACCGCTAGAGAGGAGGACGCTTGACCTCCTTCACCCTCTCCTAAGGATCTGCAAGGAAACAGGGATATACGATCTCCCTAGGTAACACAATCTCTATACGCAGTTTTGTGTTTTTGCGGATTTTGCGCACCAATCTTCGCACGACAATGAACATCTTTTTGGGAATCGGGGATTTTTGTTTTCTTGTTCTTCCGCTGCGCATATGATGTCGCCCCCCCTTATGATTTCCCAACAGTGGTATCAGAGCCAGGTTGTTTGTGCGAATGATTGGTTTTGAACTGCGTGTATTGTGTTTAGGAAGAATTTTGACGTCAAAATCGTTGACGCAAAAGCAAGGGCAGCAACAGTTGCTGCCCTCGATCTGCATGCCTGCAGCCACCTGCAGCGGCAGCCGCAGCCAGGCAGCACAGCGCCGGCGCATGCGCAAGCGCTGTGCCTGCAGCAGCCGGCCGGCGGCCTGCTTGCAGCAGGCTTGCTGCCGGCGGGGCTGGCAACCCACGGGCAGAGGCGCCGCAGGGCAGCGGCGCCTGCCGCCGAAAGGAAGCGGCGCCTGCCGCCGCAGGGCAGCGACGCGCGACGCCTGCCGCCGCTACTCCCGCGGGCGAAACCCCCCCCACAGGGGCGGCCGCCCGGCGGGACAGCACCGCCTGCGGAGGCAGCGACGCCCGAAGGGGGAGCCCACCTGCAGCGACGCCTGCCGCCGCTACTCCCGCGGGCGAAACCCCCCTCACAGGGGCGGCCGCCTGGCGGGACAGCACCGCCTGCGGAGGCAGCGGCGCCCGAAGGGGGCGCCCACCCGCAGCGGCGTTGCCGCCAGCGGGCGTGCCGCCTGCAGGCGAGGGCAGTGCCCTCGCCCCGCCGCACAGGCTCCGCCGGCAGGGTGGCGGCGACGGAAGCAGCAGAGGGAATTAGGGTTTTGGGCAAAAAGACAGTTTTGCCCCTGTGAATTTGAGAAATTCCAGTTTCTATCTTTTGTCCAAATTACGAAAATACCCTTAGGAATTGAGAAATTCCCTACATGTCCCTGATTTCAGAAAATATTA
Source organism: Musa acuminata AAA Group (assembly GCF_036884655.1). NCBI lineage: Eukaryota > Viridiplantae > Streptophyta > Magnoliopsida > Zingiberales > Musaceae > Musa > Musa acuminata. Next base: position 7,034,953 of record NC_088334.1, on the reverse strand, counting down.
ATTAATTAAAAGGTTTAGTTGATTATTATTTTTATTATTATCTAGTAGTCCTACATGATGATGATTATTTATACATGTGATGTATGATGTGTGGACGGATGATCATGGACCGTGTGATGTGTGTACTTGTGATTATTATTATTGAGGTCTGCGAACCTCCATTATATTTCTCGTTTATTGTCGGGCCTGCGTGCCTATGATTAAGTTGTAATCACATGAGGAGGCGCAGCGGGAGCGTGGATGCGATAGCGGGACCCACGAGACGGACGATCGTGATGCATGGAGATGCATTAAGATGTCGACGGAACCGACGAGGACGAGATGGACGATCACAGGGCATGGAGATGCACCGTTGCACACATAGATCTTGATGTGAGTGATTAGGCCTACTGGCTCGGGCCTAATCATATTAGGTTGTGGTCCATGATCATCTGGTGTGATTGCTTATACACATACTAGATATGTATATATATTTGCATGCGATGTAGATATATATTAAATATGTATATGTGTGACATGTCATATTAGGAGACCAAATTATAGAAACATTTCTCGATAATATTAAGTCGGTAAACGTGAGGCAATTAGATTGACCCACGTGGCCTTCCATCGTTATGAGTAGGAACCGATTCCCGGTGTAGGTTGAGTTGGTCGAGTCCCTCGAGACTCACCTATATCGCGATTCGCTATCTTGCTTACGACATAGAGATGTCACCGGTGACCTGAGGGCATGGTATGCTTGGTCGAGTCCCTCGAGGGTATATCATCAAATCAGACTCATCTTGTAACGAAGGTGTTGACTTAACCGAGCATCATGGTTGGTCGAGTCCCTCGAGGCCATGGTGATTCGGAGGCCGAACAGGACGGGAATCACAAGGAGTTGTGATCGGCAAGAGTTGTCTACCTTTTAGGCTTAGTGTGATTGGTCGAGTCCCTCGAGGTTACACTAAGACGCTGATTGGATCCTGATCCCCACTAGAAGTCTGCCGGAGACTTCCGTTTCACGTGCTGAGGGTGTCGCGTGACTCGTTAGTAAAATAGTGGGAGCATATTAAGATAGAAGTCCATATCTTAATAGTTTATTTCTTGCAAAATCTGCATGTTATTCATTTTTGCTACATCTTTATTTTCAGAAAATGTCGCTTTCAAATCCCTTACGTGGCATACTTGATGTCAACCGCCTCACTGGTCCAAATTATACGGATTGGCTCCGTAACTTGAGAATTGTTCTCACAGCGGAGAAAATCGTGTACGTCCTTGATACAGTGATGCCTACGCCCGAAGAAGGGGCAAGCGAGGATGAGATCGCTCGCTACGTGAAGTACATTGATGACTCCACTCTTGCTCAGTGCTATATGTTGGGCTCTATGACTCCAGAGTTACAGAGACAACATGAAAAGATGGATGCCAGATCCATTCTCCTACATGTCCGTAAATTGTTTGAGGAACAGGGAAGGACTCAACGATATGAGATATCCAAGAGCCTTTTCCGCGCTAGGATGACTGAGGGGACACCGGTTCAGAACCATGTCCTAAAGATGATTGAGTGGATAGAGAAACTCACAGGTCTAGGAATGGTCCTAGAGGATAACTTGTGTGTGGACATTGTGCTTCAGTCCCTACCAGATTCCTTTTCACAGTTCATAATGAACTTTAATATGAACAAGCTTGAGGTGACTCTCCCAGAGCTCCTCAATATGTTGAGGGAGGCAGAGAGTACTATTAAGAAAGAGAAGCCAGTTCTCTACACTGGTGAGACCAGAAAGAAAAGGAAAGCAAAAAGGTCCCTTAAGAAGGGAAAGGGCAAGGGCAAACAAGGTAAAGCAAAGGTTGCTAAGAAAGACCCAACAAAGGACAAAGGCCAGTGCTTCCACTGTGGTAAAGATGGGCACTGGAAGAGAAACTGCAAAGAGTACCTTGCAGAAAGGGCGAAACAAAAGCTTGATGAAGCTTCAGGTACATTCATGATCAGTCTCCATTTGTCAGACTCTTATGATAACACATGGGTATTAGATACCGGTAGTGCTTATCATATATGTAATTCGTTGCAGGTTCTGGCAAGGCCTAGGAGACTAGAGAGAGGCGAGATGGACCTCAAGATGGGTAATGGAGCAAAAGTTGCTGTATTAGCTGTTGGCGAGGTCGCCCTACATCTGCCTAGTGGAGCTTTTATTGCATTAGATGCATGTTATTTTGTTCCTTCTATTATCAAAAACATTATCTACATTTCATGTTTAACAGTTAGTGGATATAAATTTGTTTTTGAGAACAATGGTTGTTCGATATTATTAGATGATAAGATCATCACGAAAGGAACATTGCATAATGGTTTATTTATGTTAGACACCACTCCACATATCATGAATGTAAATGTGTCCAAAAGGAAACAAGATGAGTTGAACAGTGCATACCTATGGCATTGTAGGCTATGTCACATCCATGAAAGAAGGATTCAAAAGTTGATAAATGATGGAAATCTAGATCCATTCGACTACGTGTCATATGCAACTTGTGAACCTTGCATTCGTGGAAAATTGACCAACTCTCCATTTAGTGGAACTGGAGAGAGAGCCACTGAGTTGTTGGAACTCATACATAGTGATGTATGTGGACCCATGTCAACTTATGCCATTGGAGGTTACTCCTACTTCATTACATTTACTGATGATTTCTCAAGGTATGGATATGTGTACTTAATGAAGTACAAGTCCGAGGCTTTTGAGAAATTCAAAGAGTATAGGAATGAGGTGGAGAACCAAACTGGAAAGAGTATCAAAACTCTTCGATCAGATCGAGGAGGTGAATACTTAAGTACAGAGTTTACTCACTTCCTCAAGGACCATGGGATATTATCCCAATGGACACCTCCTTATACACCTCAGCTCAATGGTGTCTCTGAAAGGAGAAATCGTACATTATTAGATATGGTACGGTCCATGATGAGTTTCGCTGACCTACCCATCTCATTCTGGGGATATGCCCTAGAAACCACAGCTTACCTTCTGAATAGAGTTCCAACTAAGTCGGTGGTGTCTACACCATATGAGATATGGAAAGGGAAGAAGCCTGATCTTAAAGTAGTTAAGATTTGGGGCTGCTCTGCCCATGTTAAAAGACACAACCCCGATAAGTTAGAATCAAGGACAGGGCGATGTAAATTTGTGGGATACCCCAAGGAAACTTGTGGGTATTACTTCTATCATCTCGAGGACCAAAAGGTCTTTGTAGCTAAGAGAGCAGTGTTCCTTGAGAAGGAACACATTCTTGACGGAGACAGTGGGAGAATGATAGAATTGAGCGAGGTTGGAGAACCAAGCTCAAGCACCACTCTACAGCCCGAGTCTGTTCAGGTATCTAATACACAAGTTTCAACTTTACGCAGGTCTGATAGAGTATCCCATCCTCCTGAGAGATATGTGGGACATATTAGAGCAGAGGATGTAGAGGATATTGATCCTCAGACCTACGAGGAGGCTATTATGAGTATAGACTTCGGGAAGTGGAAAGAAGCCATGAATTCTGAGATGGATTCTATGTACTCCAATAAGGTTTGGAACCTAGTTGATGCACCCGAAGGTATTGTACCCATCGGTTGCAAGTGGATCTTTAAGAAAAAGATCGGAGTAGATGGAAAGGTAGAGACCTATAAAGCAAGGCTTGTGGCTAAGGGGTATCGTCAAAGGCAAGGTGTTGACTACGACGAAACTTTCTCACCCGTAGCAATGCTAAAATCCATCAGAATTCTATTGGCTATTGCAGCACACTATGATTATGAGATCTGGCAGATGGATGTGAAAACCGCATTCCTCAACGGGAACCTGGAGGAGGAGGTGTATATGATGCAACCTGAGGGATTCGTGTCCAAGAACTGCCCAGATAAGGTGTGTAGGTTGCTTAGATCCATTTATGGACTAAAGCAAGCTTCCCGAAGTTGGAACATAAGATTTGATGAGGCAATCAGATCTTATGACTTCGTTAAGAACGAAGATGAGCCTTGTGTATACAGAAAGGTAAGTGGGAGCGCTATTAGCTTTTTGGTATTATATGTGGATGACATCCTCATCATTGGGAATGACATAGGAATGCTATCCACAATAAAGGCTTGGTTATCTAGACACTTCTCCATGAAGGACTTAGGAGAAGCATCTTATATCTTGGGGATTAGAATCTATAGAGATAGATCCAAAAGGATGCTTGGCTTGTCCCAATCCAGGTACATAGAAACTATTGTCAAAAGGTTTGGCATGGAAAATTCCAAAAGAGGTCTCATACCGATGAGACATGGGATATCGCTTTCTACGAGTATGTTCCCAAAGACTCCAGAAGAAAGGGCGAACATGGATATGATACCTTATGCCTCAGCAATAGGGTCTATCATGTATGCCATGCTATGTACTAGGCCTGATATAGCGCATGCTCTGAGTGTCACGAGCAGGTATCAGGCGGATCCAGGCTTGGAGCACTGGAAAGCAGTAAAGTGTATCCTTAAGTACTTGAGAAGGACTAAGGATCTTTTACTAGTATATGGAGGTAATAGCCTTAAGGTTGAAGGCTACACTGACTCAAGTTTTCAGTCTGATGTCGATGATAGCAAGTCGAATTCAGGGTATGTGTACACCTTGAATGGAGGAGCAGTGTGCTGGAAGAGTTCCAAGCAAGATACCACTGCTGACTCGACCACAGAGGCGGAGTACATTGCTGCATCAGATGCAGCAAAGGAGGGAGTCTGGTTGAAGAAGTTCATCATAGATTTGGGAGTCGTGCCGGTTAGTGAGGAGCCGATTTCCCTATATTGCGACAACAACGGGGCAATTGCTCAAGCGAAGGAACCTAGGTCTCATCAGAAATCTAAGCATGTTCTGAGGAGGTTCCACCTTATCAGAGAGATCGTGACCCGAGGAGATGTAGCAGTGGAAAGAGTTCCATCCGAAGATAACATTGCAGATCCACTAACAAAGCCATTGTCTCAGATTGTCTTTGAGCGTCACAGGGGTCTGATGGGGATCAGACACATAGGTGATTGGCTTTAGGTCAAGTGGGAGATTGCTAGTCATAAGTGCCCAGCAAGCCAATCACGTGAGTGATGGCACGTGTGACTTGATACAGAATCTTTTTGCTTATTATATTTTGGCATATATCACTTTATAACTATTGCATAAATGCATATATATTGTGATGTCCTTGGATTTGTGCAATGGGAATCGGATCGTGATGAGATCACGATAATGAGATCGATTCACCTTTAAACACATATCCTAAATAATCCCGGTCATAGGTTACTCGAGAGGGACATCGTGATAACCGGATAGACTGGTGTGCTGTATACCCGTCCATATGATGGATGCAGCTGGTCTCATAGCTGCTCGTGTAGGGACACTAGGGATACAGTACAGGTGCTCATTGGAGAATGAGTTCACTGATTGATCCGCTTACGGAATGCTGGATGGTTGATGATGCCTTATTGTCAGACAACAATTCCGTAGTCCTAGTGGTGTATCTGGTTCTTAGACTTGAGACACTAAGGATGTCCTGTATGAGTGCTCCACTCTTTGATACCAGACTTATAGGTTTGGCTGTTCCCAGATCTAGTACAGCTGGTCATTGGGAGTGGTAGTCGACCTTACGAGGGCTATTGAGTGTCGATAGAGGATCATCCACTCTCGGCATCATGAGAGGAATATCCCATGTGTTCTTGCTCAGACAAATCCCTGGCCAGGGTCATTCGGGTTGAGAGAGAAAGAGTTCTCCGGGAGAATCCGATTAGAGCAAGACTCGAGTAGAAACCGTATGGGTCTGACAGCACCATGCTCGATATACGGTCTCTGGGATATTAGATGGATGAGGGACTATAGGTACATGGTAACTGAGGACAGACAGGTCCAATGGATTGGATTCCCCTGTATCGTCTGGGGACTACGGCGTAGTGGCCTAGTACTTCCGTAGTCGATGAGTCGAGTGAATTATTACAGAGATAATAATTCACTTAGTTAGAAGGAGTTCTGACAGGTATGACTCACGGCCAGCTCGATATTGGGCCTAGAGGGTCACACACATATGGTAGGCATTGCGATGAGTAGAGGTTCGGATATGAGATATCCGACGGAGCCCTTGTCTTATTGGATGCAGATCCAATACCCACTAGGGAAAGGACCCATTAGGGTTTTGACACGGGATCTCTATAAATAGGAGGGATTCACAGCCTCATAGGCTAGAGTCTTTGCTTGCCCTTCCTATTCTCCTCTCCCTCTCCACCTCAGAGTAGGCCTGGAGTTTTGAGGAGCGTCGTCGTAACCCTGCTGTGTGGATCACCGCTAGAGAGGAGGACGCTTGACCTCCTTCACCCTCTCCTAAGGATCTGCAAGGAAACAGGGATATACGATCTCCCTAGGTAACACAATCTCTATACGCAGTTTTCTGTTTTTACGGATTTTGCGCACCAATCTTCGCACGACAATGAACATCTTTTTGGGAATCGGGGATTTTTGTTTTCTTGTTCTTCCGCTGCGCATATGATGTCGCCCCCCCTTATGATTTCCCAACATTATCTTTGTAATAATTCACTCGACTCATCGACTACGGAAGTACTAGGCCACTACGCCGTAGTCCCCAGACGATACAGGGGAATCCAATCCATTGGACCTGTCTGTCCTCAGTTACCATGTACCTATAGTCCCTCATCCATCTAATATCCTAGAGACCGTATATCGAGCATGGTGCTGTCAGACCCATACGGTTTCTACTCGAGTCTCGCTCTAATCGGATTCTCCCGGAGAACTCTTTCTCTCTCAACCCGAATGACCCTAGCCAGGGATTTGTCTGAGCAAGAACACATGGGATATTCCTCTCATGATACCGAGAGTGGATGATCCTCTATCGACACTCAATAGCCCTCGTAAGGTCGACTACCACTCCCAATGACCAGCTGTACTAGATCTGGGAACAGCCAAACCTATAAGTCTGGTATCAAAGAGTGGAGCACTCATACAGGACATCCTTGGTGTCTCAAGTCTAAGAACCAGATACACCACTAGGACTACGGAATCGTTGTCTGACAATAAGGCATCATCAACCATCCAGCATTCCGTAAGCGGATCAATCAGTGAACTCATTCTCCAATGAGCACCTGTACTGTATCCCTAGTGTCCCTACACGAGCAGCTATGAGACCAGCTGCATCCATCATATGGACGGGTATACAGCACACCAGTCTATCCAGTTATCACGATGTCCCTCTCGAGTAACCTATGACCGGGATTATTTAGGATATGTGTTTAAAGGTGAATCGATCTCATTATCATGATCTCATCACGATCCGATTCCCATTGCACAAATCCAAGGACATCACAATACATATGCATTTATGCAATAGTTATAAAGTGATATACGCCAAAATATAATAAGCAAAAAGATTCTGTATCAAGTCACACGTGCCATCACTCACGTGATTGGCTTGCTGGGCACTTATGACTAGCAATCTCCCACTTGACCTAAAGCCAATCACCTATGTGTCTGATCCCCATCAGACCCCTGTGACGCTCAAAGACAATCTGAGACAATGGCTTTGTTAGTGGATCTGCAATGTTATCTTCGGATGGAACTCTTTCCACTGCTACATCTCCTCGGGTCACGATCTCTCTGATAAGGTGGAACCTCCTCAGAACATGCTTAGATTTCTGATGAGACCTAGGTTCCTTCGCTTGAGCAATTGCCCCGTTATTGTCGCAATATAGGGAAATCGGCTCCTCACTATCCGGCACGACTCCCAAATCTGTGATGAACTTCTTCAACCAGACTCCCTCTTTTGCTGCATCTGATGCAGCAATGTACTCCGCCTCTGTGGTCGAGTCAGCAGTGGTATCTTGCTTGGAACTCTTCCAGCACACTGCTCCTCCATTCAAGGTGTACACATACCCTGAATTCGACTTGCTATCATCGACATCAGACTGAAAACTTGAGTCAGTGTAGCCTTCAACCTTAAGGCTATTACCTCCATATACTAGTAAAAGATCCTTAGTCCTTCTCAAGTACTTAAGGATACACTTTACTGCTTTCCAGTGCTCCAAGCCTGGATCCGCCTGATACCTGCTCGTGACACTCAGAGCATGCGCTATATCAGGCCTAGTACATAGCATAGCATACATGATAGACCCTATTGCTGAGGCATAAGGTATCATATCCATGTTCGCCCTTTCTTCTGGAGTCTTTGGGGACATACTCGTAGAAAGCGATATCCCATGTCTCATCGGTATGAGACCTCTTTTGGAATTTTCCATGCCAAACCTTTTGACAATAGTTTCTATGTACCTGGACTGGGACAAGCCAAGCATCCTTTTGGATCTATCTCTATAGATTCTAATCCCCAAGATATAAGATGCTTCTCCTAAGTCCTTCATGGAGAAGTGTCTAGATAACCAAGCCTTTATTGTGGATAGCATTCCTATGTCATTCCCAATGATGAGGATGTCATCCACATATAACACCAAAAAGCTAATAGCGCTCCCACTTACCTTTCTGTATACACAAGGCTCATCTTCGTTCTTAACGAAGTCATAAGATCTGATTGCCTCATCAAATCTTATGTTCCAACTTCGGGAAGCTTGCTTTAGTCCATAAATGGATCTAAGCAACCTACACACCTTATCTGGGCAGTTCTTGGACACGAATCCCTCAGGTTGCATCATATACACCTCCTCCTCCAGGTTCCCGTTGAGGAATGCGGTTTTCACATCCATCTGCCAGATCTCATAATCATAGTGTGCTGCAATAGCCAATAGAATTCTGATGGATTTTAGCATTGCTACGGGTGAGAAAGTTTCGTCGTAGTCAACACCTTGCCTTTGACGATACCCCTTAGCCACTAGCCTTGCTTTATAGGTCTCTACCTTTCCATCTACTCCGATCTTTTTCTTAAAGATCCACTTGCAACCGATGGGTACAATACCTTCGGGTGCATCAACTAGGTTCCAAACCTTATTGGAGTACATAGAATCCATCTCAGAATTCATGGCTTCTTTCCACTTCCCGGAGTCTATACTCATAATAGCCTCCTCGTAGGTCTGAGGATCAATATCCTCTACATCCTCTGCTCTAATATGTCCCACATATCTCTCAGGAGGATGGGATACTCTATCAGACCTGCGTAAAGTTGAAACTTGTGTATTAGATACCTGAACAGACTCGGGCTGTAGAGTGGTGCTTGAGCTTGGTTCTCCAACCTCGCTCAATTCTATCATTCTCCCACTGTCTCCGTCAAGAATGTGTTCCTTCTCAAGGAACACTGCTCTCTTAGCTACAAAGACCTTTTGGTCCTCGAGATGATAGAAGTAATACCCACAAGTTTCCTTGGGGTATCCCACAAATTTACATCGCCCTGTCCTTGATTCTAACTTATCGGGGTTGTGTCTTTTAACATGGGCAGAGCAGCCCCAAATCTTAACTACTTTAAGATCAGGCTTCTTCCCTTTCCATATCTCATATGGTGTAGACACCACCGACTTAGTTGGAACTCTGTTCAGAAGGTAAGCTGCGGTTTCTAGGGCATATCCCCAGAATGAGATGGGTAGGTCAGCGAAACTCATCATGGACCGTACCATATCTAATAATGTACGATTTCTCCTTTCAGAGACACCATTGAGCTGAGGTGTATAAGGAGGTGTCCATTGGGATAATATCCCATGGTCCTTGAGGAAGTGAGTAAACTCTGTACTTAAGTACTCACCTCCTCGATCTGATCGAAGAGTTTTGATACTCTTTCCAGTCTGGTTCTCCACCTCATTCTTATACTCTCTGAATTTCTCAAAGGCCTCAGACTTGTACTTCATTAAGTACACATATCCATACCTTGAGAAATCATCAGTAAATGTAATGAAGTAGGAGTAACCTCCAATGGCATGAGTTGACATGGGTCCACATACATCACTATGTATGAGTTCCAACAACTCAGTGGCTCTCTCTCCAGTTCCACTAAATGGAGAGTTGGTCAGTTTTCCACGAATGCAAGGCTCACAAGTTGCATATGACATATAGTCGAATGGATCTAGATATCCATCATTTAGCAACTTTTGAATCCTTCTTTCATGGATGTGACCTAGCCTACAATGCCACAGGTATGCACTGTTCAACTCATCTCGTTTCCTTTTGGACACATTTATATTCATGATATGTGGAGTGGTGTCTAACATAAATAAACCATTATGCAATGTTCCTTTCGTGATGATCTTATCATCTAATAATATCGAACAACCATTGTTCTCAAAAACAAATTTATATCCACTAACTGTTAAACATGAAATGGAGATAATGTTTTTGATAATAGAAAGAACAAAATAACATGCATCTAATGCAATAAAAGCTCCACTAGGCAGATGTAGGGTGACCTCGCCAACAGCTAATACAGCAACTTTTGCTCCATTACCCATCTTGAGGTCCATCTCGCCTCTCTCTAGTCTCCTAGGCCTTGCCAGAACCTGCAACGAATTACATATATGATAAACACTACCGGTATCTAATACCCATGTGTTATCATAAGAGTCTGACAAATGGAGACTGATCATGAATGTACCTGAAGCTTCATCAAGCTTTTGTTTCGCCCTTTCTGCAAGGTACTCTTTTCAGTTTCTCTTCCAGTGCCCATCTTTACCACAGTGGAAGCACTGGCCTTTGTCCTTTGTTGGGTCTTTCTTAGCAACCTTTGCTTTACCTTGTTTGCCCTTGCCCTTTCCCTTCTTAAGGGACCTTTCTGCTTTCCTTTTCTTTCTGGTCTCACCAGTGTAGAGAACTGGCTTCTCTTTCTTAATAGTACTCTCTGCCTCCCTCAACATATTGAGGAGCTATGGGAGAGTCACCTTAAGCTTGTTCATATTAAAGTTCATTATGAACTGTGAAAAGGAATCTGGTAGGGACTGAAGCACAATGTCCACACACAAGTTATCCTCTAGGACCATTCCTAGACCTGTGAGTTTCTCTATCCACTCAATCATCTTTAGGACATGGTTCTGAACCGGTGTCCCCTCAGTCATCCTAGCGCGGAAAAGGCTCTTGGATATCTCATATCGTTGAGTCCTTCCCTGTTCCTCAAACAATTTACGGACATGTAGGAGAATGGATCTGGCATCCATCTTTTCATGTTGTCTCTGTAACTCTGGAGTCATAGAGCCCAACATATAGCACTGAGCAAGAGTGGAGTCATCAATGTACTTCACGTAGCGAGCGATCTCATCCTCGCTTGCCCCTTCTTCGGGCGTAGGCATCACTGTATCAAGGACGTACACGATTTTCTCCGCTGTGAGAACAATTCTCAAGTTACGGAGCCAATCCGTATAATTTGGACCAGTGAGGCGGTTGACATCAAGTATGCCACGTAAGGGATTTGAAAGCGACATTTTCTGAAAATAAAGATGTAGCAAAAATGAATAACATGCAGATTTTGCAAGAAATAAACTATCAAGATATAGACTTCTATCTTAATATGCTCCCACTATTTTACTAACGAGTCACGCGACACCCTCAGCACGTGAAACGGAAGTCTCCGGCAGACTTCTAGTGGGGATCAGGATCCAATCAGCGTCTTAGTGTAACCTCGAGGGACTCGACCAATCACACTAAGCCTAAAAGGTAGACAACTCTTGCCGATCACAACTCCTTGTGATTCCCGTCCTGTTCGGCCTCCGAATCACCATGGCCTCGAGGGACTCGACCAACCATGATGCTCGGTTAAGTCAACACCTTCGTTACAAGATGAGTCTGATTTGATGATATACCCTCGAGGGACTCGACCAAGCATATCATGCCCTCAGGTCACCGGTGACATCTCTATGTCGTAAGCAAGATAGCGAATCGCGATATAGGTGAGTCTCGAGGGACTCGACCAACTCAACCTACACCGGGATTCGGTTCCTACTCATAACGATGGAAGGCCACGTGGGTCAATCTAATTGCCTCACGTTTACCGACTTAATATTATCGAGAGATGTTTCTATGATTTGGTCTCCTAATATGACATGTCACACATATACATATTTAATATATATCTACATCGCATGCAAATATATATACATATCTAGTATGTGTATAAGCAATCACACCAGATGATCATGGACCACAACCTAATATGATTAGGCCCGAGCCAGTAGGCCTAATCACTCACATCAAGATCTATGTGTGCAACGGTGCATCTCCATGCCTTGTGATCGTCCATCTCGTCCTCGTCGGTTCCGTCGACATCTTGATGCATCTCCATGCATCACGATCGTCCGTCTCGTGGGTCCCGCTATGGCTTCCACGCTCCCGCTGCGCCTCCTCATGTGATTACAACTTAATCATAGGCACGCAGGCCCGACAATAAACGAGAAATATAATGGAGGTTCGCAGACCTCAATAATAATAATCACAAGTACACACATCACACGGTCCATGATCATCCGTCCACTCATCATACATCACATGTATAAATAATCATCATCATGTAGGACTACTAGATAATAATAAAAATAATAATCAACTAAACCTTTTAATTAATTAATATTTTCTGAAATCAGGGATATATAGGGAATTTCTCAATTCCTAAGGGTATTTTCGTAATTTGGACAAAAGACAGAAACTGGAATTTCTCAAATTCCGAGGGGCAAAACTGTCTTTTGCGCAGAAAACCCTAATACCCTTTCCCCTTTTCGCTGCTGCCGCCGCCGCCACCCTGCCGGCGGCGGCCTGTGCGGCGGGGCGAGGGCACTGCCCTCGCCTGCAGGTGGCACGCCCGCTGGGGTCGCTGCCGCTGCAGGTGGGCGCCCCCGCGGGCGCCGCCGCCTTCGCGGGCGGTTCTGCCCGCGAGTCAGCGCCCGCAGGTGGTGCTGTCTCGCTGGCGGCCGCCCCTGCGGGGTTTTTGCCCGTGGGAGCAGCGGCCACAGGCGCCGCTGCCCTGCGGTGCCTCAGCCCGCGCTGCTGCCCCGCGGCGCCTCTGCCCGCGGGCTCAGTGGCCGCAGGCGCTTCTACCGAGCGGGCTCCCAGCCCCGCCGGCCGCAAGCCTACTGCAAGCAGACCGCCGGCCGGCTGCTGCAGGCACAGCGCTTGCGCATGCGCCGGCGCTGTGCTGCCTGGCTGCGGCTGCGGCTGGCTGCAGGCATGCAGATCGAGGGCAGCAACTGTTGCTGCCCTTCCTTGCTTTTGCGTCAACGATTTTGACGTCAATATTCTTCCTAAACACAACACACGCAGTTCAAAAACTAATCATTCGCACGAACAACCTGGCTCTGATACCACTGTTGGGAAATCATAGGGGGGGGCGACATCATATGCGCAGCGGAAGAAGAAAACAAAATCCCCGATTCCCAAAAAGATGTTCATCGTCGTGCGAAGATTGGTGCGCAAAATCCGCAAAAACACAAAACTGCGTATAGAGATTGTGTTACCTAGGGAGATCGTATATCCCTGTTTCCTTGCAGATCCTTAGGAGAGGGTGAAGGAGGTCAAGCGTCCTCCTCTCTAGCGGTGATCCACACAGCAGGGTTGCGACGACGCTCCTCAAAACTCCAGGCCTACTCTGAGGTGGAGAGGGAGAGGAGAATAGGAAGGGCAAGCAAAGACTCTAGCCTATGAGGCTGTGAATCCCTCCTATTTATAGAGATCCCGTGTCAAAACCCTAATGGGTCCTTTCCCTAGTGGGTATTGGATCTGCATCCAATAAGACAAGGGCTCCGTCGGATATCTCATATCCGAACCTCTACTCATCGCAATGCCTACCATATGTGTGTGACCCTCTAGGCCCAATATCGAGCTGGCCGTGAGTCATACCTGTCAGAACTCCTTCTAACTAAGTGAATTATTATCTCTGTAATAATTCACTCGACTCATCGACTACGGAAGTACTAGGCCACTACGCCGTAGTCCCCAGACGATACAGGGGAATCCAATCCATTGGACCTGTCTGTCCTCAGTTACCATGTACCTATAGTCCCTCATCCATCTAATATCCCAGAGACCGTATATCGAGCATGGTGCTGTCAGACCCATACGGTTTCTACTCGAGTCTCGCTCTAATCGGATTCTCCCGGAGAACTCTTTCTCTCTCAACCCGAATGACCCTGGCCAGGGATTTGTCTGAGCAAGAACACATGGGATATTCCTCTCATGATACCGAGAGTGGATGATCCTCTATCGACACTCAATAGCCCTCGTAAGGTCGACTACCACTCCCAATGACCAGCTGTACTAGATCTGGGAACAGCCAAACCTATAAGTCTGGTATCAAAGAGTGGAGCACTCATACAGGACATCCTTGGTGTCTCAAGTCTAAGAACCAGATACACCACTAGGACTACGGAATCGTTGTCTGACAATAAGGTATCATCAACCATCCAGCATTCCGTAAGCGGATCAATCAGTGAACTCATTCTCCAATGAGCACCTGTACTGTATCCCTAGTGTCCCTACACGAGCAGCTATGAGACCAGCTGCATCCATCATATGGACGGGTATACAGCACACCAGTCTATCCGGTTATCACGATGTCCCTCTCGAGTAACCTATGACCGGGATTATTTAGGATATGTGTTTAAAGGTGAATCGATCTCATTATCGTGATCTCATCACGATCCGATTCCCATTGCACAAATCCAAGGACATCACAATACATATGCATTTATGCAATAGTTATAAAGTGATATACGCCAAAATATAATAAGCAAAAAGATTCTGTATCAAGTCACACGTGCCATCACTCACGTGATTGGCTTGCTGGGCACTTATGACTAGCATCACCTACATCAGTAAGCATCACATACTCATCTGTAGAGTATCTTCTGGAAGGTTGACGTTGTCTAGAAGATCTTCTCAATTGAGGTTCTGCGGGAACTTGCTCTCCTACTTATTCTTGCTCAACATGTCCTGTAGGTAAATCAACATCAGGCTCTACACTATTTTCCTGCACATCTCCCCCATCACCCTGATATACTGGAGGAATAACTGGGTCACAATCTACTAATCCTTCTACAGAAGTCTTGGCTGGTGTCTTCTTCTTCAAATCCTCAAAGGTTTGATCCTCAAAGAAGACCACATCTCTGTTCTTCTTCAAATCCTCAAAGGTTTGATCCTCAAAGAAGACCACATCTCTGCTCCTGAACATCTTCTGCTTTTCTGGATCCCAAAGCCTGTAACCAAACTGATCATGTGAGTAACCAAGAAAAATACATTCTTTAGACTTACCATCCAGCTTGGACCTCTCATTATCTGGAACATGTGCAAATGCACGACAACCAAATACTCTTAAATGCCTGTAGGAAACATCTTTCCCTGACCATACATGCTCTGCAACATCACCATCTAGGGCTGTACATGGTGATAAGTTGATCACATCAGCTATAGTCCTCAAAGCCTCATCCCAAAACCTTTTGGGTAGCTTGGCCTGTGAAAGCATACATCTGATCTTTTCCATGATGGTGCGGTTCATCCTCTCTGCAATTGCATTATGCTGAGGTGTACCAGGAACTATCATCTTATGTTGGATCCTATGTGACCTGCAATAGTCATTAAACAATCCCGTATACTCACCACCATTATCTGATCTTATGCATTTCAATTTCCTTTCTGTCTCCCTTTCAACCCTGGCATGAAACTCTTTGAAGACATTAATAACCTGATCTTTGGTCTTCAAAGCATAAGCCCAAACTTTCCTTGAAAAATCATCTATAAAAGTGACAAAATAAAGTGCACCACTTATACCAAGAACATCAACAGATCCAACAAGAGTTTTTGTCCTCAAAGGACCACATACATCTGTATAAACACGGTCTAAGGCATGCATTTTTCTAGACAAAGCAGCACTAGCAAATGAAACTCTATGTTGTTTACCAGCCAAACAATCAATACAAGGGTTCAGATGTATACCTCTGAGATCTGGTAATACCTCTCTTTTGGAAAGAGCTTGCAGCCCCTTCTCGCTCATGTGTCCCAATCGCCTATGCCACAACTCCATACTGAAGTCTTTCTCTGTAGCATTTAATTGCTCACCATAAGCTTTAGCCTGCAACCTGTACAAAGTATGACATTTCTTTCCATTAGCTATAACAAGAAAACCCTTACTGAGCTTCCATTGCCCTTTGTGAAATCTGCTTTCATACTCTTCATCATCTAGTCTTCCAACTGAAATTAAATTCAGCCTCAAGTCAACCACATGCCTCACATCCTTAAGTACCAACTTGCAGCCAAGGTTGGTCTTTAAATGGATATCACCCATGCCAATGATGTCTGCTGTGCCATAATTGCCCATCTTGATAACACCAAAGTTTCCAGACCTGTATGTAGCAAAAAACTCCCTCCGTGGTATAGCATGATAAGAAGCACCTGTGTCAATCACCCACTCAAGATCCTGACACACACAAGAAAAAATATCATCAGACAAAATCAAATAATCACCACCCTGCACTGTAGCTGTAGTATTATCCTTTGACTCTGTAGACTCTACTTCTTTTCCCTTTTTCTTGTTCTTCTTAGGTTGCTTACATTGGTTCTTGTAATGTCCTTTCTCACCATAGTTATAGCAAACAATATCTTTTCTTGATCTTGACTTGCTCCTACCCATACGTGAACTGCTTCTGGACTTTGACCTTCCTCTGTTCTCTGAGATAAGTGCTTGTGAATCATTCTGAAATGTTGCCGAACTTTTTCTTCTCAACTCCTCATTCAACAAACTGCTTGTTACTTGACTCATAGTGACAATACCATCTAGCGCAGAATTACTAAGGGAAACCACCAGTGTCTCCCAACTTTCTGGTAATGAACTGAGAAGTAACAATGCCTGCAACTCATCATCAAGAGACATTTTCATAGAGGATAACTGGTTAGTAATACTCTGCATTTCATTCAAATGCTCAACAATAGAAGCACCCTCTCTATATTTTAGGTTCACAAGTTTTCTGATCAAAAAAGCTTTGTTGCCAGCTGTTTTTCTTTCATAGAGACTTTCCAATTTTTTCCAAAGAGAATATGCAGAAATTTCAGTAGAAACATGGTGAAAGACACTATCATCAAGCCACTGTCTAATAAACCCAATTGTTTTTCGATCTAACCTCTTCCACTCATCATCTGTCATAGTTGTAGGTTTTGCACTATCCCCCTGCAAAGGTCCATACAAATCTTTGCAATACAAGAGATCTTCCATTCTTGGTTTCCATATCATCCAATTGTTTCCATTCAAACTAATCATATGAGAAATATTACTGGCCTCCATGTTCAAATACAAAAAAATTAAATCACCAAAACCTCGCTCTGATACCAGTTGATGGGGATATAAACAGGAATAACCTTTGTATAGGAACAAATACTAGAAGACCAAAATACGCAGAGGAATAAAATGGAAACACAATCAAACAGAATACCAAGATATACGTGGAAAACCCCTTCAATGTGAAGGGTAAAAACCACGGGACAAACTAGAGATAATCCACTATGAGAATAATGAATATACAAATCTCAATCTCTTGCCCAAAACCCTAGCAACAACCACAAGAGAATAACTGGGATACAAGGATCACGTCATTGTCCATAATATCTAAAACCTCCCCAAGTAATCACAGCAAGAGTCTACTATAGATTTGATCTAACCTGAGATGAGAACACTACTAGATGATTGTGAACAGTCTCTCTGCGTTGTCCTTGTCTTCTTCCCTTTCTTTCTCTTCCTTTTCTGCCTTGTTCTCCTTCTTCTCTTTGGAATCTCGTCGCTCTAAAGATCTGCCTCGTTGCTGCCTTTTTATAGCCTTAATCTGCCTCTAAAACGCAGCCACCACACCCCCCTAATCTTAATTAGGGTTAGGTTAAGAGGGGGTGTGGGTTGTGGGCTGATAAAACCCACATGGGCTGAATATGGGCCATCAGCCCAACATATTTGAGATGCTTTTAAGATGAAAACATCGAGTTATTAGGGAATCATAATACTGTCGAGAAATGTTTCCTAACCCAATCTTTGTAGTGTGTAAGTTGGTAACCTGAAAGTTTATACATGTGAATGATAAAAAAAGATAAATCTCTCTTATCTTGTATTAAAGATATATTTAGATAGAGAAAATATTTCGTAGAAGACACTTTAGACTCTTGTTCACATAGATGTAAGATAATGATTAACTGATATATTTCCTATCACATATGAAATCAATACACTCTAAAAACACATTCTAATGGTTAAAATGTAATGCGCGTGATCCTTAGATCAGCAATTTGAGTCCTCCATCTCACCGACCGAGGATTCATCTTGTCGAAGATTAAAATTCGGCATCATTTCGTTTCACCACACAAAAAAAAAAAAAGTCGATGAAACTTTTATTTTAGTTTGATAAGAACTATTTCGGTGGTAGAATCTTTCTTGTTCTTTTCCTGTTAACATTGCGTGGTGGCATCCACCTCTTTTGCTTGTCTCATGTCTATGGTTGGAATCATCGCATAGATCTGAGTGTCTCGCTAATATCTTTACTAAACTTCCCAACTCAAGTGCAAGCCACTAGCATGCCTCCCAAGTCCTGAGATCCACTTAAGAGCCATCATAAATTCAAGTAATTACTAAAAATTGACGCTGTCTCTATTATATTTAACATTATGAACATTATCTATGAAAAATAAATTATGAAATTTTAGTTAAAAATCTTGGAAATTCCAAACTTGTCCGAGTAGAAGAGATCACTCTACCTGAGATTTCTATAGTATTATATCAAGTGCGGGGTGATGGATATTCCCCAGCCACAGAACATGCTGCCCAAACAGTGACACTCTGACTGGCTTTCCAACTCAAAGAAATAAAGCTCATGCACTTTTGTGCTTACTTCATCGTCCCTTTGCGGAATCCAACTGGAGAGAGATTAATTAGTTCATCAAGTGATCTTAACGCGAATTTTACTTTGGGCCCTTCTTCTGTCCTCTCACAGCTTTTTGTTTCACATGCTCTGCGGAAAGCGGGAACCCAATCGAGAAGATCGAGCGACACCGCTGTCCTGTTCCTTGTCGTGCGATCTCTGCGTCCACGACCTGTGCCAGTAACACCGACAAAGGAAGAGAATCCCATGCCAGATCTTGGATGGCCTCGTGCACGTGACTCGGGAATGGCAATGGGGAAAGGACGAGCAGACGCGTTCACGAGCTGTGGCCCCCGCCGGACACCCCACCCGTGAGTGGTGGGGCCAGCTCTTCTCTAATGTCTACACGCATCCTTTCACACTCTGTTGCTCCGTGCTGTTGGCCGGTCACGTGAGAAACCCAGCGATGGAATGCGGTCCTCCCTGTGTCACTATATGAACACCTCCGACTCGGTTTCCTCGTCACCGGATTCGACACACAGCTATGGCTTGCGCTGGCTCCCCACCGCGGCTACGCCTCCTTCTGCTAGTGCTCTCTTCGTGCGCCGTCGCGGCGGCCGCAGATGCTTTCCGCTGCGCCACTCCGCCCGACGAAGGCCCCACCATCCGAATCCTTCACGCCTTCGGCCCGTGTTCGCCGCTCCGCGAGTCCGCCCGCTTCGACTCGTGGGAGGACACCGTGATGGACCTCATGACCCGCGACGAGTCCCGCCTCGCCTACCTGGCCTCGCTCGCCACCGCCGGACGGTCCTTCGTGCCCGTCGCCTCCGGTCGGCAGCTCCTCCAGATCCCCAACTACGTCGTCCGCGCCAGCGTCGGCACCCCGGCCCAGCCCATGCTTATCGCCCTCGACACCAGCAACGACGCCGCGTGGGTCCCCTGCACCGCCTGCGCCGGCTGCCCATCCGCCTCCCCCTCCTTTGATCCCTCTCGCTCCACCACCTACCGCCCCCTCCCCTGTGGCTCCCCCCAGTGCGGTCAAGTCCCCAACCCCTCGTGTCCCGCGGGGGCCACCTCATGCTCCTTCAACCTCACCTACGGAGCCTCGTCCCTCCAGGCTGGGCTCGCGCAGGACTCCCTCGCGCTCGCATCCGACGTCGTGCAGTCGTACACCTTCGGGTGTCTACAGAAGGTCACGGGTAACTCCATCCCGCCGCAGGGCCTCCTGGGTCTCGGACGCGGCACTCTCTCCTTCTTGTCGCAAACCAAGGGCTTCTACGGCGCCACGTTCTCCTACTGTCTCCCCAGCTTCAAATCGCTCAACTTCTCCGGCACGCTGCGGCTCGGTCCGGTTGGTCAGCCGAAGAACATGAAGACCACGCCGTTGCTTTCCAGCCCGCGCCGTTCGTCTCTCTACTACGTGAACATGATCGGGATACGAGTCGGGCGCCGAGTGCTCGACATACCGCCCTCGGCATTCACCTTCGACGCGGCCACCGGCGCCGGTACCATCCTCGACTCCGGGACCATGTTCACGCGGCTGGTGGCGCCGGCGTACGCGGCGCTCCGGGACGAGTTCCGGCGGCGGGTGAAGGCGGCCGGGCCGGTGACGTCGCTTGGCGGGTTCGACACGTGCTACAACGGGGCCGTCACGCCGCCAGGCATAACGCTAATGTTCACCGGGATGAACGTGACGCTGCCGCCGGACAACATACTGATCCACAGCACCGCCGGTTCGATCACGTGCCTGGCGATGGCCGGGGCGCCGGACAACGTGAACTCGGTGCTCAATGTCGTCGCCAACATGCAGCAGCAGAACCACCGTGTGCTGTTTGATGTGCCCAATGCACGGATTGGGTTCGCCCGTGAGGCCTGTACTACCGCCTGAGGCACTCGCTGCATGCACGGATTAGCCTATTTTTGTATCGTCGTCGGATTTGAAGCGTCTGTATCTGTTGTTGTGGAGTGGAGTCGTGTCCTGCAGTGAAGAACTCTAGATCTGGATGAGTGGGTCTTCAAAGTGGCCTTCGTCGTTTTCTCTCTGTTGTTCGTTTTCAGTTTGGTTTCTTCGTGCTTTTGATTAGCTCCTCACGTCACATTATGAAAACTATTAATGACCGCCGTCTCCTCATGTAATTTGTAGTCTCTTAGTAATTTGTTACCTCTCTCCGTTGCTCTGCCATCAGCCTTTAAAGTAGAGGAATTATTATGATCCTAACATGTTTATATTTAAATTAAATCTAAAATTAAACCTTAAATCTAAGCCTATAATAGCAAACCACGAGTCGTCTATCCTCATCCATGAAAGAAGAGGTGAAGCAATGCCCTTATCCTCTTTATTACTGTTCTCTCTTATTTTATTTCTTGTACACTTTTATTTATCTTGACTTGTAAAGATAGCAATGTGCATGCATGAAAGTATACTGCAGTGGGAGGCTAGCAGTCATATTAGCAATCAGGAGGTCCAGACAAAATACATGTTGGCACTCTGCTTACAATTGCTTTCAAAGCGACATCCAAACTTCGTTGGAGCAAAATACCAAATACATGCTTTTAATCATATGCGGGAGAACAATTTGATGAACTGTGGGAATTGCCAAGCACCAGACATTGAGAACACTTCCACTCGGATGGGTGGCTACTTTGATTTAAGAGACAATCACACATGAAATGATTGAACAGAAGACTTTCGTGTAGAACCCTTTCTATAAATCTAGTACCCCTGATGATGCTTGGTATCCAAACAAACAGGTCTGAATACTAAACAGTAGCTTCAAGGATGACGATGATGAACAGAAGATGATGAGGACCTAGACGTCAATGACGGTCTCATTTGCACGATTTGTTCGTCGTCGACTCCCATCTTCTTTGCAGTCAATCCAGCTTCAAAGAAGCGCTTCACTGCACTCTCCGCATAGGCTATGCCTTCTTTGACGTTCATGCGCTTCAGAACTTTCTCCTGGAAACTGGTCAGGAGGTGATCGCCATTCAACACCGTTGCAAGCTGCATCAACTCCTGCTGGAACTCACTCAATGGGGCCTCCTCGTTAGCTTCAGTTTGTCTTATTCTCACAGGACTCGGGAGTTCAACTGCATTAACGACCAACAACCTTTGTGAAAACTCTTTTCACAAGAATATCTAAGAATTAAATACAGGATATGTTGCTAACAGATAAAACGAGCAAAGATAGAATATCATACATCACTACTATAAGAGGCTGCTTTAAAGATCTAAAGTTATAAAACTGGGAAGAATTCTATAAGTTATATAGCAACTAAAAATGAAAATTAGGTATGAATATGATTTAATAATAAAAAATTGTAAATTTACCAATGCTAAGAGATGTATTAATGATGTAGTTAAGATAATTGGATGAAAACTCCCATAGACAAAAGTCTTCCTGTTTCGATCTATTACTTGGTAGGAAAGAGAAATTGATAAAGATATTGTTAACATATTAAAAATAATATGGTGAAAGTAGAGAGGAGATATACAAACTTTGGTGTAATCATTGTGTGCCCTTTAGATCTAAATAAAATTTTCATTTGATAACTACAAGGCCAACTATACTTTATATATTAGAGTGTAGGACAGTAAATAAAAAAAATGTGATATTAAGATCATAGATTAAAATATCAACTGTATTGAACCATGCAAGATGATACTCAATCAAGATGCAAAAATGATGATTTTTTATACTTCGTTCTGGTATGAACCATACTGCCTATTAAGCTCATTGTCCTAGACACATCAGGTGGTATGCATTTTGGTATCAAACTCTGCGGTGCAATAAACCTACCATTTGATTCTTGTACCATCTTATTATTTTCGATTTCAAACAATTGTCATAACTATCTTACTATCTTGATTTTTTCCTCTCTTTCTATCAGGCTTTGCCTCCGCCTCCCCATCACATTGCTGCTGCAACCTCATCCCCACCTCTCTCTCTCTCTCTCTCTCTCTCTCTCTCTCTCTCTCTCTCCCCTTCCTCTGGTCTGGGCAATACCGACTGGTACTGACCCATATGAGTGTTGGTATGCCATCCTATACCATATCAGACCATACAGGTAACAGCCTAAGAATTTTCTAATTCATTATTGAGATAATGTTCGATATTACTGGATTAGATGGACTAACAAATATTTTCATTTGTGAAAATATGATTAGCCTTGATAAGATAAAATTAAGAAAATTATTCAGAATGACATGAATATGTTCAAAGCAAATCAATTAAACAAGGTGAGTCAATTGGGATTTACAGCATAAGGTTCATAAGGAGACCTTATGAAACTTTACTGAATGCAGTAAGAACATATTTGACATTAGGATTTAGTTTAAATATGGATATTATTCTACATAAAGCATAATGGCAAAAGAAGATCCATATAAACAACCCTTATTAATCGAAAAAATATGACTTCTGTTATTGTTGTTCCGTTGGAATTCCACATACATGAATTACATGTGAAAATTTGGAATATTTAACAATGCTAAATATTCATGAGCATGTACTTTTAAGAATCATAAAATAAGAGCTTCACAATTAAAGAATTATTGGACACAGAGAAACCACAAAAGGGCAACCGAATCACCTGGGCAATCAGTTCTAGGTTCTGTCCTACTTAACACAATGCCTTCAAAAGTTCCAGCCCATTCATCCCTCTTAGTGAGGTATGAAGGGAGATCAAAAATTTTCTTCACTGTCGCTGGTATGGATGAATGTTCATACTCTGAAGTTGGAGTTGGTATACCATTGGGACCATGTACGACTGCATCCACCATATGAAATCATTATTAACTAACAAACTAGGCCATGACCAATAGTGAGATAATCAATGTCCATCAACTTACCAGTACCCTTTTCAATCCAAGGAGAGACCATGATCGTTGGGACCCTTACACCCAAGCGGTCAAATGTGAAGAAGAAGGGTTCTGGGCCGACTATCCCATCAGGGCTTGGGACACCCTTTACTGGTGTTGGAACATGATCAAAGAAGCCACCATGCTCATCGTAGGTGATGATGAACAGGGTTTCATTCCACTGAGGGCTGGAGCGAATGGTTTCATAGACCTCCTTGACAAACAACTGCCCTTGGTAGACATCATGGGATGGGTGATCATCAGTCGCAGGTTTATCCTTCTTGTCCATATATCGCTGCTCAATGACAACATAGTTGGGAAGAGAACCTTCACCTGCATGTTTCTTGAATTTTTGTTCATACGAGTGGAATTTAGAGATAAATTTGAGCTTCCGAAGATTGCGATAGAAAAGAGTGGCAGGCACATTTTGGTAGTATATTCCAAAAGAGAGATCTGCATCATCAATATTTTCAAATATTGTTCTCTGTGGATACCCGATTGCCAGCTTGCTGCATGATTATAGTGTTCTTATGATGTTAGCTGTTTCAGAAAATGCACATTATGCGTCCTATGCATATTATTGAGATACATATATGAAATAATCCAAGCATTTGAGATGCAATAAGTATACAACTTTTGTCAGGGAGTCCTATATAGAACCTTATTTGCAAGCATAATCTTGCAACATATATAATTGTGATAACTTTCAGCAATGCTATATCACAAATCATATTGAGTTGATCATTAAATAATTGCTATATGATAAATTTCTATAAGCATAGTCTAATTCTGTACAATGATCTCTTCTTTCTTATTTTACAATGATGGCATATGATGAGTTGCTTGAGAACCATCTCAGTTATAAAATGTTTATCAACCTTACCATTTTGCAAATTATCAAATAACACACGTGTACATGAGAGTAGGTGTAGTATAAAAGACAATAAAGAAGAATAACCCTTATCATTTAGAATAATGTAAACTCTGGAGAACAAAGTTCCCAAGAATACCCATTTTCCCCAATCTTATGTTAGTAGCTCAAGCAAATACACCAGAGAAAATTATCAAGATATTCTTTTGACACTAACATTTTATGACCTTATTGATGTAGCGCAATCACTTATGCCTTGTACATTCAACTTGGGCTTATAGATCTATGCATTTTTTTTGTGAAAATCATACCAACTAATTAATCTAGGACTTTGTCAAACCAATATATTGGATGTCTATATGCATAGTAAACCATCCTTGAATGACAGATAATCAATCTATGTGCCAGCATTCTAACTTCCACATGTTTTCTCTACTTTAAGAATATATGAAATATAAATTATGCATATACGAAAATGATGAGATAAGATTTTCATCTAAATGCCATTAATACTTGCTTAGAAAGACATTCAAATCTGATTATGATCCTTAGACTAATTAAAATTGAGCCATGTTTCTTCGAACCTCAAAATTCTCTTTTTCAAGCGACAAATCAACCTTCAAAAAATTTTCTTCTTCATGACACAAAGGAAGCTACAACTATCTTCTTCATGAAGCAAACCAAGCTTTAATTAGGCTGAGAGTGGGTCAAATAGGAAAATTATTAAATCAGTTGAAATCAATTATTGAATCTAACTTCATAAAGAAAGGTTTGTTTAGAGTTAATTGTCCTATCTAAATTTCTAGTATTGACCTGTAATGAGTGTCGATACCCCACCCCACAAGAGTACCATATGGATCAAAATGTGGACTGATATGTGATCGAGATTTTATTCCTCAGCCCATTCAAAATAAAGTTTTTCCTATAAATACTTTTATACTTGGACCAGTGATCAAAATGAGCATTTACTGCAACTCATCATATCTATAGCCCAATTTAAAGCAAAGATGAACACTATCCGTTCAATTAAAGATAAATCCTCAACATGAAATCTTTGGCAAAATGACGAACATCAATGATCAACCTTCAGCAAAATGGCCAAGAATAAAAAACGATGGCAACAATTTCATTGATCTTACAGCTTGGAGTGCCATATAACTGCACATGAAATCTTTCTACTCTAAGCACATCCCATAGCTTACTCAGCTAAATAAGGTTCAGTAGCAAAGTTTTAGAGGCCATTAATCAGGTATAAGAACACCCCTCTACAAATTCACTGCAAAAACTATAAGTGATTTATTTACATCCCCCACTAGATGATTTTTCTACCAAGTAATGACAGTGCAAAGATCGTTATACTCGAAAGAACTTGTCCAACAAAAGTAAACATGAATAAGGCGAACAGTATTGGAAGTTTGGAACTTGATAAAGCAGATTTACCGATTGTAATTGGTCACTCGTAGCAGTAAATTGTCAGGTGTAATCACAGTGATATACCCATATTTTTTACCCGGTATTTCAAGTATTGATAAAAGTGAGGCCCAGGTACCACCGATCACGGCATTCTTGACTCAGCTGAATCACCCCGCAAAAGTTTACTGGGTGATGATTCGTGTCAATGGCCCAATGCATCGGCCCCACATGTGTGCGTCCCACCAGGTAGACGGGACACACGTCACCCAGACAATTCTTATGGGTGATTCAGTCCGAAAAAAATAGCAGTAGTCACAAGACAATCCTATCTGAGGAGCATTAAAGATGCGGGCCCCGCGTCAATCAGGAAGGACAATGATCACCCACCCACTCCGAGCTCACCCAAATCACTCTCTTCGTTGCTTGAGGAACCAAATCAGACACCGAAAAAATGGAAACAAAGACAGAAAAGTCGAAGCAAATCAAGAAAATGTCGCAAGAAGTCGATGTGGTAGCCGATTGGGAGCAGCAGAGGAGCTGTACCTGGCGACATTGCTGGTGGCGCCGTGGGACGTGCCGGAGTGCACGAAGAGGCGGTTGGGCTGCGTCGACGACGGCACTGACGCGAACCAGCGGTCGAACACGGCGAACTCCTCCACCAGCGCCCGGTACACTGCCACCATCTCCGGGGGGAACCCGTTCATGACGCTCTCCGTCATGTTGTCCGACATGGAGCGCGCCTGCTGCACGAACCCGTTCATCGGCGCCGGGTCCGCCGACGTGTCGTTGGAGCCGAAGATCTGTTCCCGGATCGCCTGGAAGGAGTGGCCCGGGTCCGGGTCCACGAAATGGGCGCCGTCGCGGAAGTAAACCCGGTCGGACGCCGCGTCCGACGCCGACACCGGGTTCCACTCCGACCCATCGACCCCGTTGATCGCGGGGTTGAGCCGCTTCATCCACCCCAGCATGTGGTCGAACGACCGGTTCTCCATCACCATGACCACCACCGTCTTTATCGGCCCCGCGGCGGAGGCACGCAGGCAGCCACCGGATGAGAGGAGGAGGAGCAGGAGGCAGCAGCAGCAGCAGCAGGACGACCGAAGGGATTGGTAACGAGAAGGTCGACGGCGTCCCCCGGATGTCCCCATTCTTTCCGCTTGATCCAGTGAACGACTGCGGTTGTTGGAGGAGAAACCACACGGACTTTATAGAAAGCAGAGATGGTGGGCGTGGCTGCGGCGCCAATAAATGCTCTCGTGGGCCGAGCTGGTGCGGCCGCGTGACGACCTCTGCTTTTTTCCAGCCATTTTTGTCTCTTTTGTGAGAGATGTTTGTGATTCCGTGCCGTTTTGTAGAATACGATCTGCTTTGTAGCGGGAATGTCCGGCTGGAGAAGACATGCATCTCTTGCGTGTAAACGAATCAACGGATCGTACTTCTTGATCAAAACCGGTATATAATATCTCTGTATCGCTTATAACGACATAAGGTAAACTATATTGGATTATAACGGCACCCCTCAGTGGGATGTTATTGAGGAGAGAGAGAGAATGATTAGATACCATATAAATAATTGTGATATCAAACCATGGTATCTGTCATTACAATCAATACTCATTAAGATGTAAGTTGAGTTATATCGAATTAAATTTTATATAATTAGTTAGAAAAATTTTCATTCCATATAAATCAGTAGGATGGTACTGTGGAGAGAGAGAGAGTGATTAGCAGGAATCTGCCTTTCCAAGTGTCATGATCCATTAAAGTCATGCAGTAGTTGGCCAAATAAATGAATCTCCATGGATGATTACTATCATTTATGCTCATAGTTGGATTTTACTATAAATGAGCTCTGGTTCAAATTAGTGCATTGTAATTATAATGGTACTCCATGGGAGATTCCAACTGTATTTTATGTTGCAATAAGTGTGGGAAGTGCCTTTGATTATTACTATTTATATGTTAATGTTACATAATCTTTGTCTTAAATGCTAGGACAAAGATACTTGCATCTCATGGGGGGATGCATAATGTGGCCAATAAATCTCATGGTGCATGTACCTTATAGATTTTTTACTAATATGGTTGGGTGTCTCAACTTTTATTGATCTTCATCTTATTTTAAGGAGAAAATTAATAGAGTTCATTGATATATTAATATTTTTATGAACATACTCAATGGGGCTAAATCCACTTTAATGTATAAATTATCCTAAATATATGATTGGTGTTGGCAATGTAATTAGTTATATCATAAATTTCAAGAAGAGTGATAGCTTAGGAAAGTATTTATTTTTGAATTTTTCTCATATGGTACTCATTTTCATAATTCTCAAACAGTCACCTCCTATTTCTAATGCTTCAAAAATGCTCCTTTTATAAGTTGTTGTTTTTTTTCCTATCAAAATCAGAAAAAAATTTGTCAAATATTTACAGAGTTTTGTGGGTTAGTTTTTATCCACAAAACATTGTATAGTATTTTTAAAATATTATATTTTTTATTTTAAAAATACTATACAATATTTTAAAAATAAAAACACTATATAATGTTTTAAAACTAGCCTTATAGTGTTTTTATCTATAAAAACAATATAAGGCTAATTCAAAAATACTATAATAGTATTTTTGAACTAAATATTGATATCATAATATTTTTGAAATAAAAATACTAAATTATATTGATATCATAAAATCTCGGACCTTACGATAAATTATTAAGATATTTACTAACAATTAGTGGATACTATCACTATTTCCATTAGAACTCTCACCATTGTCACCACCATCCCCTATGGAGTTTATTATTACCAACCATCAATATTAATATCATTTATGTTGTTGTTGTTATTCAGATTGCCATGTTATAATCATCTCAACCATTATCATGATTTTATCATTATTAGATATGACAATCGGTAATATTTTGATACCTGAATCCACTCAAGTCAATTAAATCAGGTTTAAGTATTTTTTAGTCAAGTTTAAAATTGATTATGGGATTTGAGTATGTATCATATATTGGGCACTATACTATTAGAATCAGTTTTTAAGATTTTTGGCCATCTAATCAAATTCTCAAAATGATGTCAGAGTATATTATAGTTACATTTTTCTGATTATCCATTCATATATTTTACAAAGTAGAATAATAAGTTCCCAAGTGAGAACCTTTATTCATTATTATTTTATTTTTAAATTATAGTTGTAGTGGATTGATTGTTTTGAGACATGTAACGATGACTAGTTTAATTTAGATTTGAATATTCTCGATTAGATTCTCAAGTGAGAACCTTTATTCATTATTATTTTATTTTTAAATTATAGTTGTGGTGGGTTGATTGTTTTGAGATGACTAGTATAATTTAGATTTGAATATTCTCGATCAAACTCATAGATTTATCTAAAATAGAATCTATTGGGTAGATATAGTTGGATACCGAATATTATAACTATTGTATTTGGGAATGTATTTGAAACGTGCATATTTTATATATGAATTTATGCTTAATATATTTTTCTCAAAGCACATTAGATTTGAATATTAAAATACTTAAAAAAAATTGATCGAACTATCGATGTTAAGGTTAGCACAATCACACGTCATATTAATCTGATAGACCATTTAATTGATGTATCAACCTAACAAAACATCTGAGTCGGCGTAGACATGACATCTCATCGTCCACAACTTAAATGGTCTGTCGTTGAGTAGTTGAGTAAGTGCAACAGCTTCGTCCCACGAGAAACCCCAAAAGCAGAAGAAACGAAGCATTTGGGTGAAGCGTCCACACCAAAGAGTAGAAGCGATGACATCGCTTGTCCCCACGGCTACTGCAGTGGTCTCTCCAATTGCCATCACAACAGTCGGATGATTCCTCCCGTCTCATCAGACATTAAACGCAACCTCACCAAATATTGCATTGCTTGGCTTGTTGTCGCAGAGAATTAAAGAGCCATGATGAACAGCCGAGCTCGGTGACGAAGGGACTCGTTTTCACATTACAGGTCTATGATTCCCACAGTACGGTCAATCATCCTCCAATCGTTTGATTGTCCAAAGAGTAGGAAACAGTCGAATACGTCATCTGATACAAACAAATGTTTCGCTCTCATCCTCTTTGATTCTTGTGATTTGTGTAATTGTGTTCTCATTGGACTGTCGATCGTATGCTGAGCCTACCGAATATATTATTGAATGTGATGATATCTTAGTAATGAAATCTCTGATCTTGCAGAGGCAGTAGGTACATTATAAAAGATACAGATGAATTTGTGGTGGTTGCATAGTGAAAGGTAATTTTGGAGGGGCTTAAGAGGCCTATAATTATGCAACATCTAGGTTTTCTCCTAAAAGAAAAAGCTTCAGTGTTTATTTCAAGTTAAATATGTGATAGTCGCATTAACAAAAAAATGAAAAGAAAATTTCATTCGATGGATATGTCATGTCAACAAAATATAATTAAAATTTAAATTTTTTTATTATGAAAAATATCTTCCTGATAAAAAATGGTTAAGGGAAGGACGATTATAAGAGATGAATAGGGATAGATTTTGAGGTCAAACATACTTTTTTTCGTTTTCTAAACTCATTTCGGAAGTCTAATTGAATTGTGTAAGAGATTACATCGAATCCCTTGTGATACTAGTCTTTGTATAATAATGAGCATCTCGAATTCTGGGTCACCCTATATACTTAGTATCACATCGGTCACCCCATAATACCTCAAGTGAAATTAGACTCTCGGTATAGATCCAATCGAAACCAAGTCGGATAGCCACCTTTAGCAATATGTGTGATGCAAAAGTGATTATTTTATACTTTCAATAAAGGATGGAGGTACTACGGGGCTAAGTCTATGTTGAGCTGATTAATATTACTAATTTTGATCGTTTGTTAAGAAACCTCAATGAGTTAGCCCATAACATAGCTAACTTCATTAGAACATTTTTATTTGAGCCTATTGTGAGAGATTAGTGAATGACTTTAATTAAAAGAAAAAGAAACTTTTAATCATATGCATGATTTTGTAAAACCCATAACAACAGAATCATGGATTGATATGGGATTTGGAAGGTTGAGAATTAGATAATCTATATTCATTATTTTATTTGGGATTAATACTCAAACAAAGCAACATATAAATCCCGAATATGTTTACTGTAGTCTCACATACACTGGACTAGTGATTCTCATGAATGAATGAACTTGTCAAGGAATATGATATCAATTAGGGTGCAAAACACTTCTAGTTTCCGAGTCTTTCAATTCTCTTACTAACTTGTCTTAATGCAATTTGTAAGATACCTTATCAAACCACCACATCCTCAGCTCGAAAGTTTTACTGTATACTCACCTACTAGACTCAAGTTGCCTTTAAACTTATGATAAGTCAGACAATTATAAGTTATATTAATCAAATATTTAGATTAGATCATTATAACATTAGCCACTAAGTAGCTAAAGAAATCTCATCTAGCCCTCCAAGAAACCATGATGTGAAGAAAATAAG
The DNA here is from genome assembly GCF_036884655.1 of Musa acuminata AAA Group. Taxonomy (NCBI): domain Eukaryota; kingdom Viridiplantae; phylum Streptophyta; class Magnoliopsida; order Zingiberales; family Musaceae; genus Musa; species Musa acuminata. The sequence goes on along the minus strand of NC_088334.1, from coordinate 7,003,526 downwards.
TTAATTTATTGGTGCATTCACCATCAACTATGTGGGGTTTGATTATAAAAAAAAGTTACTTGGATCCATAAGAGCTAAAAGTCATGGAAGTATAACCTATAATTAAAGAATTACGATGAACCAATAATAAACTATTAATAAATATTTGTTTAAGATTACCTGTAATACGTTCATCTTTTACGAAGCAATTATTATAGTAATTCTTGCTCTTCCTCTATTTCTTTAACATTGGAAAATAGAAAAAGATAAGAGGTAAGAGGTAGAGGGACGGGCGACATGCGGGTCTTTTTTCTTCGATCATTTTTTTCTTCCTCGAGATTGATAATAGAGACAACGTGCAAAGATGGAACCTTAATAACTTATCAATAATGATGAATAAGAACGAAAGTAATGGACAAAGATGAAAGCAGAGGGCATGTGGAGAAGGTAATATCCATATTTTTTAGGAATTTATTATTTATTTATTTATTTTATTTGTATAAGCTCGGAGGGTCGCAGGTGAGAGGGTGACATGCGATGTACGGCCAAAAGTCAATTCCTTCTTCTTTGGGACAAAACCAACTCCAATGTGTCGGTCGAAGGAAATGTGTCTTCCTTGCGATACATCGAAGCAATAGAACCTTGAAGCAACATCAATTACAGATATCTCGATCCGATGTAGGTGTTGCTTCCTTGTAGCTTATGTGACTATCTACAGCGAACACAGATCAAGAAAGCTGCAAGAGAGAATCTAATCTACCGTCAGCTACCCAATCGAGTTACTGTTGGAGGAAGAATAGAGCAGCGTTTGCGGCGCCGAAGAGTCGAAGCCGGTCTCGGAATCATCACGGCCGGGCGGCTGGCTCTGCCGCTCGCTCCTCAGAACCCTCAGCAGTGCCTCCGCCTTGCTCTTCCCCCTCGCGGTCACCCCGCCGCCGGCGAGACCCGTGATAGCCGCCTCCCACCCCTCCACCTCCATCACGTCTCCCACCGCCTTGTGCCCCCCGCTCATCACCAGGTTCAGCAGCGCGGCCGCCGCGTTCTCCCTCGCCCTCCCGCTCGCCCCCGTCGACGCGCCCACCAGGTCCACCAGGACCCTCACGCCGTCCACCCTCCTGAACGCGTCCACGCTCTCGTAGCAGCCCGCCACCTGAGCGATCACCGCCGTCGCGTCCTCCACCACCCCCGTCCGCGCGTCATTTGCCACCAGCGCGAGAACGGGCGGCACGGCGCCGAGCTCGACTAGGGCGGCGCGGTTGAGCGGGTAGAGGGCCAGGCCGAAGAGGGCCTTGAGCGCGTCCTTGATGGACCTGGTCGAGGCGCCGGGTGTGCGGATGAGGTCCACGAGGCCGGTGATGAGGGGCTTCTTGGACCCGATGATGGGGCGGTAGGCGTCGACGCAGAGAAGGCTATAGAGGGTCGCGGCGGCGTGCTGGGCGGCGGCGGCGAGGGGGAGGCGGAGGGCGGCGGCGAGGGCGTCGAGGATGCCCGGGGTGGACATGAGGGCCTCGCGTGCGGAGATGGAGATGTTGAGAAGGGCGGCGGCGGCGTTCTCTTGGGTCTCGGCGTCGGAGGAATCATGGTGGTCGAGGAGTCGGGCAGCGAGGAGGGGGACGGCGCCGGCATCGGCGAGGGGGGCGCGCATCTCGGGGTCGTGCTTCGACAGGAGGCGGATCTCAGCGATGGCTTCGGCGGCGGTGGAGGAGTCGAGGCGCTGCACCAAGGCCCGGGCGGTGCGGTGCTTCACCTCCATGGATCTCGATCGTTTCTCTTGCCCTTCGGTGATCCCGTTTCCCCCATAAGCCGTCGGGTAGATAAGTCGGTAAGGATGGATTAGCTACTATATTATTACGAGCAAAGTTGGAAGCGTGGAGTTGAATGTTTTGACAGAACGAACATTGGCTCGTGGCCTAAGTCGACCGAGAAAGGTGACTGGGTGGGCCAGGAAAGAAATTGTGTCACGTCGACACGGTGCTCCGAGTATTTTTCGCACTTAAATCCAGAGATACCCCTAACATTTCATAGAAGACTCGCCTAAGTTTTGAGAAATTCCGAAGGAGCATTTTTTTTTTATTTTAGTAGAGTTTTTTTTTCTTTTCTGTAAAAGATAATTTTGTTTCTCCCCATAAGCTGTTGTCTTTGCCCTTATTGTCGTCTCTATTTTCATCGATGATCGTCTCACAAATAGGCGCTTGTATGTTTCGTTTTTTATCCTCGTTTATCTTTGATTGTTTATGTATCTACCTTTAGTCATATGTATCTTACTAGTTGGTTTTCTTTGTCCTGTTACTCTTATTTTCGTCTTCGTTTTATTGCTCCTACTGTTCTTCTCATTCTTTGTCCATCATCTTTATCATCCTATTATTGATCTTGGCAGAGAAAATTACGGACAAGGGCAATGATACAAGCGATGATGATGACTAGTAGGGCAATAAGGCAAGGACAAAGATAGATAAAGTCTTGCGTGCAAAGATGATGATTGATGTGATGAAGATATGGATAAAATCATCTTTTACGAAAGAAAAAGTATTTTATAAGAATTTTTTAAACTAAGAGTTTGTTCAAAAAATTTACTCAAAAGATTAAAGGATAATTTATTTAAAATAATCTCTATCAATTAATTTTTATTGGATGATGCTTTTATACTAAAAATTTTATAAGGACATCCCTAGTTTTCATCAATATTCTTGTCATTTTAATTTTATTATATACAGTAAATAAAAGAGGAGTAGAGGTATGATTTAACCTGAATCGGCATAGATAATTTTGATAAAAATGATTAAAATAAAAGAGTAAAAAATTAAATTTATAAAAAACAACACCTTGATAATTAATCAATCGAGTGATGTCATCCTGTAAGAATTAATTAATCGAAGCTTTTCTAAATAGTTTGCCCAAAATAAAATAAGTTGACAATATCTTGTTTAATCGCTGTGTTTACCTCGACGTCATGCCGCCGTGAGGTAGAGAAGGTACGCGGTTGGGGGTTGTGTTGACACCGCGGCCGCCGTTGAAGGTTGAAGCTTTCGTGGTGTGACTGCTTTGACTACTCTGTCTCATGAACGCAGCTTTTGGTCATATTCGCGTGTAGATATATCTCTCCCTCGTTCCTGTCGTCGTCGTTCGCGTTGATTTGAAGGGTCTTGCGATTTTTTGTTTTCTGGGATCCTTCGTGGCTCCGCTTCAACTCGGTATACGTCAATAAACACGTCATACCTCTAAATCCGTTGGCCGGAACACGGTAACCCTAAATAAAATTACACTTTGCAGGGAGAGAGAGAGAGAGAGAGAGAGAGAGAGAGAGAGAGAGGCAGGACGACATGACGATGGCTTTCGACAGGTCTATCTATTACGGACAGGCTGGCCTGGTTATTAACATCATCCCATTGCCGGGACTTGGCTTGGGCACAAAAGGCATTTACTTACCGGATCAACATTGCTCGACGTACGACCAAACCTTCGGGTTGGTGTGTCGGTGGGCGCAACGCATCGCACCGCGTTGACGCGGCCACCGCCAAAGGTCGAAGCTTTCGTGTACCGGCGGATGAACGGGTCGTTTGCGAGCGGTTCTCTCTCCAGCCTCGCGTCCCAACCACGCGAGCTGCATTAAATCGAAGGGGCCCTTGTAATTTATTATTATATATATTTAAGATGCTTCATCATGTCCTCTACTCGCTTCTCGTGCCAGATAGACATCAAGAGTCGCACCGTGTTGCCTGCCGCACCTTTACGCCCTTTCGCTGGTGCCTCATTAGTGTGTCAAGATTCGATTCGTGACTTAAGTCGGAACATGTTAACAAGAATGCAACACTAGTTTTCGAGAGGAAGGAAGACGTGGCATAGGCTCATTGCGATAACACAATAATAACAATAAGAATGATTCATTGTGAGAATGACTTTTATCTCAGAACTTTCAAAGTGAATTAAAAGAGTGCAGTTAGCATCGCGACCAAGCATATTGGTTCATTCAAGATCCTAACCTTTGCTTAGGACTCGGGATTAGGGTGAATATTTCATTCTAACCCTGACGAAATTTCATTCGATCGAGATTCGATCGAGACATATGTTCTAGAGGAACTCGACGAAGTCCATCGATCCTTTGTGTACGTGTAAAGCCTGACGGGGTCAACAACAAAGAGATGGTTGAGCTTATGAGTGGCTTTTTCAGTGCATCAACATAAGATACAAACTCTCATGTCTTTTATTTAGGACAGACTCGTAATGTTTTATATCATCGTGACGCCATCATTAAAAGCAATAGTATTTTGGCACAGAAAGATAGATACCCTATTCACAAGGTCAGAAGAGTTGAAGGCCACCGTGAGTCAAAGTCTGTCATTCCAACTGCTGCGAAAAACTTGGGTTCCACATCAATCAACACAAGTTGCAATATGCCAGTGTTGAACGATGTAAGAATAACTGACTTTAGATCATTTGTACGAACAAGGAAGAATTACGACCTACATGAAACGGTATATATATAGTGAAGTTTGTGCCTATACTTAAAACTATAGCATGCACCTGAAGCCGGCAATTCCACTATGAACTATTTGCTGACATGTAGAATTGCACATAATATACCATACAAGCAAAACCATATAATATTTGCCACAATCACAGGCAGTCAAGCACCTATTTAGATATGTAACGATAACCAAATAAATAATATCTGTAGCAAGTTGTTGATGCCAACTGCATTTACAGGCAAGCAAGTACCAAACATCCAGTCAACTCTCTCCACCAATATCAATTACAAATTTAGGTTAGTAGTGTTCAAAAAATACGATGTGCAAGTGTAAGTAGACAAGCAAAGATTTATAACCCCATATTTACAACTCTGCATCACTTTGAACTCACTTCGATATAGCAAAGCAAAAATAATGCATTTGGCAGATGCATTCTGGACTAAGATTTACTCGAGCTGAAGAGGCAGTCTGGGTCACATCATTTGTTATGTTATGTAATCAGTGCCTAAGATGTGTAACCTTATGGGAGAGCCGGAAATTGACCATCAAGTCATGTGATGATAAATCTGTGCAATTCACTTAGCTCCATATCAATAAGTAAAATTTTCAGGTCAAGTTATACACTCATAGATGATCATCATTAACCTAATAAATGCCATAAGACATTGTGTAGTTAGGATTTCTAATGCAGTAGTAGATCAACTTAATGTATATAAGTTCAGGAAAATGTGTTTATCACAGATGTTCTTTTGGCTAGAATTCTAAGATCTTCAAACTATGTTATGGTACTTAAGATACAACACACTCAGTCCAGTTCCCTCTTGAAACATAAAGAATCTAATGACAGAGATGCCTAAAGAAAGTTTCCATCTGATGATAGAATGAAACTCAAGGCAAAAGAGATTTATAGTATATGGATCCTGGATTACTGTTCCAAATGAATCTTGACAGCAGCATGGGGGGATGAACAAACAAATAGTTCAGTTATCCAAAAACTCTCTTTAATACTTCAAACTTCAAATTGCATTCCTTCGAACATAAGACCTTCTACATGCTCTGTCAGTTCAATTCTGCATGCTGATTCAGGTAACTACACTGGCAAGAGAAGAAACAATAGCCACATGTATACCTCAAGTTGTAAAAAATAACAAAATTCCCAACTTCGTATCAATCTGAAGTCACACATGACTACAGGCAAAGAAAAAATTATCTTAGAGTTCATAACTTTTGCAGAAAGGTATGGTTAGTGTTTCATATCATACTTCTCAGAGATATTTTAACCTATTCAATTTCCAACTGATGTAAGTCTAGGTGGCATTGTGTTTCCTCAATCTAGTTCCAGCTTAATACATACAACAGGAATCATCATAACCAAACTAAAAAAAAAAACAGTATGAACTTGATTAGAAACAAACAAAGAAGCATCAGGGTTACAACCAGTACAAACAAAAAACAATGAAGAAGATAATAATGGCCAACCAATCATTCGAAACAATTCTAGTAATATTTTATTGATCAAACCAAGGTTCGTTGTACCGTACCATACCGGCATTTCGACTCGGACTTGGTACGGTATGATACCGGTGTACCGGGTGGTACATCAGGGTGTACCAAGCGGTACACCTTGGTGTACCGAATATTTTTTTATTTTTTCATACTCTAGCACTGTAGCAGCGCTACAGTATAATACTGTAGCAGTACCAGACGGTCCGCGTACCGATAACCTGTCGGACCAGTACGGGATGGTACGCTTCGGTACGGCAAACCTTGGATCAAACTATGATTTGCAATACTGTACCATACCGCTCTGTAACGGACAAACTTCTAAACAAGATGTTGGATGTAATGCTTATGTTTGTCCGTTGTCTTTTGGCATGTTCATGCCTTGTACAGAATGTAAAGGGGCGGTCGAAGGCTTAATAGTCCCATTTTAGTTGGGTTGGTGGCCTCTTTAGGCTTGTAAATAAAGGTTGTGTCATGTGGACACGTTCGAGAGCTTTTCGGTCTGTAATGGACCATTTTACCCTTTGTTGTGCCACTGTTCAGAGCTTGTAAAGTCTGTTTGTAATTTGCATTGTCTATGAAGTGTTTTTCGGACATGTTTGCTTGTGGATCCCGATTGAGGCGTTCTCTTTAACCCGTTCTCTCTTTTGTTGGTCCTAAGGGACAATAGGAGGCTTCGGGGAGGCTGACCTTTGCGGACGGACGCGCGAGGGTGCCGCGCGCCTTAGGCAAAACCAGCTAAGGTCGTGACATTATGGTATCAGAGCGGGACAAGCACTCATAGAAACACTTGACATGCAAACGTGGGGGACCTAGCGGGGCTGCGTTGAGGGCAGTCAGCACACGCGCGACCGTTTGAGGGAAAACGGGCATGGAGATGTAGGGAAAAAAGTCGCTCAGAGGAGCGGGCATCTGACATTGGCATTCAGAGGAATGGCCAACCCTTCGCGCGAGAGGCACCACGAGAACAGGCAAGCTTGGAAGAATGCGGAGCGCACAAAGGTTGGGATGGCTGAGTTTGAGCTACGGCTCAACGTTGACAACTTTACTTGATGGTGCTCAAGGCAAGCGAGGCGCTTGGCAAAAGGACGAGACCATGCAAAGTGGAATGAGTTGCTCAGCGACCGAAAGAGTTGTGCAAAGCTCACAGAGGTGAGAGGAATTGCTAACTCGAAGAATTCGGTACTCATGCATGGGCTTGTATGCGGACGATGGATTGTTCGTGGCCATCCCAAGGCGGTCGAGACTCGGCGCCATGGAGCATTGAAACTTTCTCTTCGACATGCGAAGGATACGTCCGGAGGAGGCTGAAGTGTGCAACGAGTTCAGCATGTTGCTAGGCCTTGAGGGGTGCAGCGGTGGCTGTATTGACGTGGAGGCGCAATCTAGCAAGTGCGTTTGCAAGAGGCAGAACAATGCACAGTTTGTTCAGCAGATCGGAGTAGTCCAAGGGGATGGTGGTCTCCGAAACGAAGAGAGATGTTGCTCCAACAGGACAGTTATCCAGGAGGGATAAGTCTCAGCACTCCAGAGGGAGAATCATGTGAGACGGACTTCACATGTTGAGGAGGAGTACCTCACGAACAACAACTCCACGAAGCTCAATGGACCGAGCAAGCAGCGAGGAGTTGCCGCATGATCTCGCTCGAGAGAATGCATTGGTGGATGCATTGCGAGATCAAGTGGGGGAGCGACCTGAAGCAACTTAAATGAAGGCACACTTAGAGTCGATATGGAGATCGGACTCAAGGGAGGGCTGACCCGTGGAATGGTGGGCGCGAGGGCCACCATCGACTCAATGCAAAAACGAGGAGCGGAGCAACTTGGGTGTAACTTGGCGAAGTACCCAAGCCGCATGAAGGGAGCCAGCATAGAAGTTGGAACATGGAGCAGAGGCACAGCGCTTTCCCTAGACAGAGGTCAAGGACATGAACTCTTGCAGAGGCAGGAGTAGAATCATGCTGTTCCCTGGGTCCTTCATTCTGACAGAGCGGACTCATCTTGCATGGTGCCAAAGACGAAGGGAGCTTCGGGGCACATGCACCTTATCTCGGAGGAGCATTCGATGGAGGAACTAAGGCGACTCAATTTGCGGAGGCGAAGTTGGGTACAGAAGGCCTTAGCACGGGGCAAGAGGACGCAGAGGCGGGTACTCTTGAAGAATATGCCACAGTGTTGCCATTCGAGTTGCTATGAAGGAAGCGGTGCGCAGTGGAGATTGTGCTGGTAGGGGCAGAGGCCCAGGATCCAGACAATGGTGCACAAATTACAGTGAAGTCGGTGGACTTCGGGAGCTACTAGGCGACGGACTGTCCTAGAGCGGTGCTTCATCTAGGTGTGACCCAAGAGTGGGTGGATGAAGGTCGATTGCCAAAGGAGCGAACAAAATCGAAGGTGGAGGAGACCCTGCGATGTATTGGCAGAGGCCACACATGGAGGGTTCACAATTCGAGTTTATTCCACAAGGATCAGAATGCAATGGAGATGTCACCAGGAGGCGACATGGTGCAGCGGATCGTGGTGGAACAGTTCGTGGCAATGCGACACACACGACATAGTCCCGGGAGGGACTAGATCATATGGAGGTATGATCGGGAGCTACTGGGAGCTTCGCTTTGGTGAACAACACGACGGCAAGAAGGGCTATGGATTCAAGGAGTGAAGGCCATGGTACCGCAGAGGCGGGTCTTCCGGGCGTGCACCGAATTTTGCATCGGATGAAAACCTTGGTCATCAGCATATAGGGGGCTGGGTTCCACCAAGGGAAAAGTTCGAATGCAAGGACCAGTGAGTCCCATGAGAGGGACTTGATCATGCAGAGGTATGATCGAAGCAGCTGGAGAGTTGGACTGCTCCAGAGCTCATATTCGCTTAAGGGAGCCCGACAAGTCAGAGGACAAGGTCGAGTAAGCGAACGTTGCTACCAAGGAAGCTAAGGAGAACAGAATCGGTGCAAACCCTACAATGTGATGGCAGAGGCCATGCATGGGAGTTGCAGTCTGTCTTTCCATCGACCAAACAGACTGCTTGGAGAACACAGAGGTGTTGAAGCAGGAGGTCGAAAGGGGCGAGGAAGCGACGACGAGTCCAGAGGGACTTAGCTACCCAAAAATCAAGCATCAGTTAGAATGGAGGTGGACTCAGAGGAGTGCCACGGAGACATCTCTACTGATCGTGAAGAAAAGGGATGCAGATGCAAGGCGACGGATGGTAAGGCCATGGGCATGGCAGCGCCATGGTACCGCAGAGGCGGGACTCCCGTCAAAGTCATTGATCCCTTGCTCTCACGGAGGGAGAGCGCTTGGTCGTGAAAGGGGCCGAGGAGGTGGAGCATGCAGAGGCAATCTCCAAGTACCGAGACAAGGCTGAAGGGCAGAGGCCAAGAAACTTCGTAAGACCGGTGTCAACAAGTTTCTCATCAAGATAGCCGTAAGTGAAGGACTTCGGGTCATGCAAGAGTGCACGACCAAGGAACGAAGCAAGCAGTACGCGGTGCTGTACCTTTGCTACTCAGGGGAGTAGGCGGCAGGGTTGATGGAGAAGACGGTACAATCCCAGAGGCGACCTCATCTATCAGAGAATTACTCCAAGTTGGGGTGAAAACTTCCTGCATTCCAGAAGTTCAATGGCATTGAGAAGGTGAATCACAGTAACTAACTCAACGCAAGGAGTGCAAACACTTCAAGTGCTTCAGAAGTGTGAGCAAAGAGCAGGCGAAGGCCAGTAACCAGCTCGATGCATGAAGTACAACCTCGAGGAGGCGGGCGAAGTCAAGTAACTTTTGCCTTCTCAACTCTTAAGAGAATGGGCGAAACCGAGTACCCCAATTCTCTTATCTATCCAGCAGAGGAGCGCTGCACAAGTTCAAAGACCCTTCGAAGATAATGGAAGACAATAGTTGCCAAAATCCTCACCAACGGTGATCAGTGCTACTGAGAGTAGATTGTCCGCTTCATTTCCCAACGAAATGCCAATCGAAAGCGGAAGTGATGCGAACCTACTTGGATGTGACAACTAACTGAAAGAAGAGTCAATGAGCAGATTTTGTGGAGGAAGGACCCAAAACTTCAGAAGTTTGCGAGGCGATGCTCGTTAAAGCTCCAACAAGCATCCACCCAGTTCAAGCAGCATGTGGAAATTTTGAGAAACTGGCGCAGTAAGAATGGTCTTTTCCTTCATTTGGTGGATCCGCAGGAATCAACGAGGATCAACACAACTCAGCCAACCCCACACCAGAGTCAGAGTCATTGGCGAGTTGAAGCAGCATGGCGGATCAAAGGTTCGACTACTCAGAAACAGCAGCAGAGAGAAGCTAGGAGCCAGGAGGCGCATTGCAGCTGGAGCGGAAGATTGAAGACTCAGCAAAGGCGAAGAGTTGCAGTGTTTACAAAGGCTTCGACGAGGACGTCGAAGGGATAAGTGGGGGAGAATGTAACGGACAAACTTCTAAACAAGATGTTGGATGTAATGCTTATGTCTGTCCGTTGTCTTTTGGCATGTTCATGCCTTGTACAGAATGTAAAGGGGCGGCCGAAGGCTTAATAGTCCCATTTTAGTTGGGTTGGTGGCCTCTTTAGGCTTGTAAATAAAGGTTGTGTCATGTGGACACGTTCGAGAGCTTTTCGGTCTGTAATGGACCATTTTACCCTTTGTTGTGCCACTGTTCAGAGCTTGTAAAGTCTGTTTGTAATTTGCATTGTCTATGAAGTGTTTTTCGGACATGTTTGCTTGTGGATCCCGATTGAGGCGTTCTCTTTAACCCGTTCTCTCTTTTGTTGGTCCTAAGGGACAATAGGAGGCTTCGGGGAGGCTGACCTTTGCGGACGGACGCGCGAGGGTGCCGCGCGCCTTAGGCAAAACCAGCTAAGGTCGTGACATTATGGTATCAGAGCGGGACAAGCACTCATAGAAACACTTGACATGCAAACGTGGGGGACCTAGCGGGGCTGCGTTGAGGGCAGTCAGCACACGCGCGACCGTTTGAGGGAAAACGGGCATGGAGATGTAGGGAAAAAAGTCGCTCAGAGGAGCGGGCATCTGACATTGGCATTCAGAGGAATGGCCAACCCTTCGCGCGAGAGGCACCACGAGAACAGGCAAGCTTGGAAGAATGCGGAGCGCACAAAGGTTGGGATGGCTGAGTTTGAGCTACGGCTCAACGTTGACAACTTTACTTGATGGTGCTCAAGGCAAGCGAGGCGCTTGGCAAAAGGACGAGACCATGCAAAGTGGAATGAGTTGCTCAGCGACCGAAAGAGTTGTGCAAAGCTCACAGAGGTGAGAGGAATTGCTAACTCGAAGAATTCGGTACTCATGCATGGGCTTGTATGCGGACGATGGATTGTTCGTGGCCATCCCAAGGCGGTCGAGACTCGGCGCCATGGAGCATTGAAACTTTCTCTTCGACATGCGAAGGATACGTCCGGAGGAGGCTGAAGTGTGCAACGAGTTCAGCATGTTGCTAGGCCTTGAGGGGTGCAGCGGTGGCTGTATTGACGTGGAGGCGCAATCTAGCAAGTGCGTTTGCAAGAGGCAGAACAATGCACAGTTTGTTCAGCAGATCGGAGTAGTCCAAGGGGATGGTGGTCTCCGAAACGAAGAGAGATGTTGCTCCAACAGGACAGTTATCCAGGAGGGATAAGTCTCAGCACTCCAGAGGGAGAATCATGTGAGACGGACTTCACATGTTGAGGAGGAGTACCTCACGAACAACAACTCCACGAAGCTCAATGGACCGAGCAAGCAGCGAGGAGTTGCCGCATGATCTCGCTCGAGAGAATGCATTGGTGGATGCATTGCGAGATCAAGTGGGGGAGCGACCTGAAGCAACTTAAATGAAGGCACACTTAGAGTCGATATGGAGATCGGACTCAAGGGAGGGCTGACCCGTGGAATGGTGGGCGCGAGGGCCACCATCGACTCAATGCAAAAACGAGGAGCGGAGCAACTTGGGTGTAACTTGGCGAAGTACCCAAGCCGCATGAAGGGAGCCAGCATAGAAGTTGGAACATGGAGCAGAGGCACAGCGCTTTCCCTAGACAGAGGTCAAGGACATGAACTCTTGCAGAGGCAGGAGTAGAATCATGTTGTTCCCTGGATCCTTCATTCTGACAGAGCGGACTCATCTTGCATGGTGCCAAAGACGAAGGGAGCTTCGGGGCACATGCACCTTATCTCGGAGGAGCATTCGATGGAGGAACTAAGGCGACTCAATTTGCGGAGGCGAAGTTGGGTACAGAAGGCCTTAACACGGGGCAAGAGGACGCAGAGGCGGGTACTCTTGAAGAATATGCCACAGTGTTGCCATTCGAGTTGCTATGAAGGAAGCGGTGCGCAGTGGAGATTGTGCTGGTAGGGGCAGAGGCCCAGGATCCAGACAATGGTGCACAAATTACAGTGAAGTCGGTGGACTTCGGGAGCTACTAGGCGACGGACTGTCCTAGAGCGGTGCTTCATCTAGGTGTGACCCAAGAGTGGGTGGATGAAGGTCGATTGCCAAAGGAGCGAACAAAATCGAAGGTGGAGGAGACCCTGCGATGTATTGGCAGAGGCCACACATGGAGGGTTCACAATTCGAGTTTATTCCACAAGGATCAGAATGCAATGGAGATGTCACCAGGAGGCGACATGGTGCAGCGGATCGTGGTGGAACAGTTCGTGGCAATGCGACACACACGACATAGTCCCGGGAGGGACTAGATCATATGGAGGTATGATCGGGAGCTACTGGGAGCTCCGCTTTGGTGAACAACACGACGGCAAGAAGGGCTATGGATTCAAGGAGTGAAGGCCATGGTACCGCAGAGGCGGGTCTTCCGGGCGTGCACCGAATTTTGCATCGGATGAAAACCTTGGTCATCAGCATATGGGGGGCTGGGTTCCACCAAGGGAAAAGTTCGAATGCAAGGACCAGTGAGTCCCATGAGAGGGACTTGATCATGCAGAGGTATGATCGAAGCAGCTGGAGAGTTGGACTGCTCCAGAGCTCATATTCGCTTAAGGGAGCCCGACAAGTCAGAGGACAAGGTCGAGTAAGCGAACGTTGCTACCAAGGAAGCTAAGGAGAACAGAATCGGTGCAAACCCTACAATGTGATGGCAGAGGCCATGCATGGGAGTTGCAGTCTGTCTTTCCATCGACCAAACAGACTGCTTGGAGAACACAGAGGTGTTGAAGCAGGAGGTCGAAAGGGGCGAGGAAGCGACGACGAGTCCAGAGGGACTTAGCTACCCAAAAATCAAGCATCAGTTAGAATGGAGGTGGACTCAGAGGAGTGCCACGGAGACATCTCTACTGATCGTGAAGAAAAGGGATGCAGATGCAAGGCGACGGATGGTAAGGCCATGGGCATGGCAGCGCCATGGTACCGCAGAGGCGGGACTCCCGTCAAAGTCATTGATCCCTTGCTCTCACGGAGGGAGAGCGCTTGGTCGTGAAAGGGGCCGAGGAGGTGGAGCATGCAGAGGCAATCTCCAAGTACCGAGACAAGGCTGAAGGGCAGAGGCCAAGAAACTTCGTAAGACCGGTGTCAACAAGTTTCTCATCAAGATAGCCGTAAGTGAAGGACTTCGGGTCATGCAAGAGTGCACGACCAAGGAACGAAGCAAGCAGTACGCGGTGCTGTACCTTTGCTACTCAGGGGAGTAGGCGGCAGGGTTGATGGAGAAGACGGTACAATCCCAGAGGCGACCTCATCTATCAGAGAATTACTCCAAGTTGGGGTGAAAACTTCCTGCATTCCAGAAGTTCAATGGCATTGAGAAGGTGAATCACAGTAACTAACTCAACGCAAGGAGTGCAAACACTTCAAGTGCTTCAGAAGTGTGAGCAAAGAGCAGGCGAAGGCCAGTAACCAGCTCGATGCATGAAGTACAACCTCGAGGAGGCGGGCGAAGTCAAGTAACTTTTGCCTTCTCAACTCTTAAGAGAATGGGCGAAACCGAGTACCCCAATTCTCTTATCTATCCAGCAGAGGAGCGCTGCACAAGTTCAAAGACCCTTCGAAGATAATGGAAGACAATAGTTGCCAAAATCCTCACCAACGGTGATCAGTGCTACTGAGAGTAGATTGTCCGCTTCATTTCCCAACGAAATGCCAATCGAAAGCGGAAGTGATGCGAACCTACTTGGATGTGACAACTAACTGAAAGAAGAGTCAATGAGCAGATTTTGTGGAGGAAGGACCCAAAACTTCAGAAGTTTGCGAGGCGATACTCGTTAAAGCTCCAACAAGCATCCACCCAGTTCAAGCAGCATGTGGAAATTTTGAGAAACTGGCGCAGTAAGAATGGTCTTTTCCTTCATTTGGTGGATCCGCAGGAATCAACGAGGATCAACACAACTCAGCCAACCCCACACCAGAGTCAGAGTCATTGGCGAGTTGAAGCAGCATGGCGGATCAAAGGTTCGACTACTCAGAAACAGCAGCAGAGAGAAGCTAGGAGCCAGGAGGCGCATTGCAGCTGGAGCGGAAGATTGAAGACTCAGCAAAGGCGAAGAGTTGCAGTGTTTACAAAGGCTTCGACGAGGACGTCGAAGGGATAAGTGGGGGAGAATGTAACGGACAAACTTCTAAACAAGATGTTGGATGTAATGCTTATGTCTGTCCGTTGTCTTTTGGCATGTTCATGCCTTGTACAGAATGTAAAGGAGTGGCCGAAGGCTTAATAGTCCCATTTTAGTTGGGTTGGTGGCCTCTTTAGGCTTGTAAATAAAGGTTGTGTCATGTGGACACGTTCGAGAGCCTTTCGGTCTGTAATGGACCATTTTACCCTTTGTTGTGCCACTGTTCAGAGCTTGTAAAGTCTGTTTGTAATTTGCATTGTCTATGAAGTGTTTTTCGGACATGTTTGCTTGTGGATCCCGATTGAGGCGTTCTCTTTAACCCGTTCTCTCTTTTGTTGGTCCTAAGGTACAATGGGAGGCTTCGGGGAGGCTGACCTTTGCGGACGGACGCGCGAGGGTGCCGCACGCCTTAGGCAAAACCAGCTAAGGTCGTGACATTATGGTATCAGAGCGGGACAAGCACTCATAGAAACACTTGACATGCAAACGTGGGGGACCTAGCGGGGCTGCGTTGAGGGCAGTCAGCACACGCGCGACCGTTTGAGGGAAAACGGGCATGGAGATGTAGGGAAAAGAGTCGCTCAGAGGAGCGGGCATCTGACATTGGCATTCAGAGGAATGGCCAACCCTTCGCGCGAGAGGCACCACGAGAACAGGCAAGCTTGGAAGAATGCGGAGCGCACAAAGGTTGGGATGGCTGAGTTTGAGCTACGGCTCAACGTTGACAACTTTACTTGATGGTGCTCAAGGCAAGCGAGGCGCTTGGCAAAAGGACGAGACCATGCAAAGTGGAATGAGTTGCTCAGCGACCGAAAGAGTTGTGCAAAGCTCACAGAGGTGAGAGGAATTGCTAACTCGAAGAATTCGGTACTCATGCATGGGCTTGTATGCGGACGATGGATTGTTCGTGGCCATCCCAAGGCGGTCGAGACTCGGCGCCATGGAGCATTGAAACTTTCTCTTCGACATGCGAAGGATACGTCCGGAGGAGGCTGAAGTGTGCAACGAGTTCAGCATGTTGCTAGGCCTTGAGGGGTGCAGCGGTGGCTGTATTGACGTGGAGGCGCAATCTAACAAGTGCGTTTGCAAGAGGCAGAACAATGCACAGTTTGTTCAGCAGATCGGAGTAGTCCAAGGGTATAATACTGTAGCAGACCAGACGGTCCGCGTACCGATAACCTGTCGGACCAGTACGGGATGGTACGCTTCGGTACGGCAGACCTTGGATCAAACTATGATTTGCAATACTGTACCATACCGCTCGGTGGCACATACCAGTTTGATAGAGGACCGATACGAGCGATACATCGGTACACCTTAGTGTACCATGTATCGGTATGCTCGGTACAGTTCAATACATACCGTATCCGGTTGATCGGTACATTAGTACGGTATGATATTCAGAACCTTGGATCAAAGTACATATTTTCAAGCTCTAAGAGCAAACAAAAAATGTGTTATTTATGAATGAAAAATGAACTTCTGAAGGTCCCCCACAAGAAGAAAGAATCACTCAGTTGCATTCATATCTGATCCAATTAATTTACTCCTAATTATGTTATGACATGCAAAACTAAAAAAGCCAATCCTTTCGTGGGAGTTTTGATATGAAAACATATATCATCATGAACCAAAAATTAGGACTGATTTACAAACATTACCAACTAAATGAATCATAATCATGTCATATGAACCTCTACGACATAATACAGATAACTAGGGATAATCCTATCCAAAGAAGACCACTTGACCAGTTGCCATCAGAATAATTATTGATGCAATCTAAACTAGACCGAAACCATGATGAACCCAATATGCATATTTGATCTTGATATGATTCAGTCAAGTTTCTAGTAATGTTATGCCAAAGTCCCCTTTATTGTAAAGACCACAAACTCCACAAGCAGAACAGATTATTTTGCCAAATGATAAACATAGTGGGTCCAAAATAAGTATCTATATTATGCATTGAACTTCTTGAGTTACATCTCCATCAAATCTCACCAATATCTGTAAACACGTTTCTCTTGAAGCATAATCGATGCAAACAAGTTCTGCAGTACATTCACATCCATGTTACTGTAGATACTGCCAGGAGTAAAATGAAATCCTAAACATGCACAATACATTGTCATAATGCCAATTATCGAGGATAGCTAGTGAGAAAATTACTGAGACAATGTCTAGTACAATGCCTCTCCATAATTTCCAAGTCCAACCATATGGTCCTCTGAGATTTAACTTCAAAAGAACTAATTTGGGAAGGTCCATCAGACCTCCCCTGTTATTCACACATATTCCTCCACTTTTATAGCTTGCCTTCTTTGGTGCACTAGACAATTAAGTCACAAATATGACAACTTGTTATTTATCTTTGTTTGATAGGAATTATAATGGCGTTGTTGCTAACTCAATATCCTCAGGCTGTCACTAAATACATCCATAATTTAATGATTTTCAGGAATCAAGACACAAGAACTTTTCCAAATAAATGAGTTGTGGTCGGAAACGTATTCTCTTAAGCACTCAGGACACTACAAATTATTAAGCTGTACAGTAAGACTTCAGTAACCTTCCCAAATATTAAGCTGTGGTCGGAAACATATTCTCTTAAAAGACTTACGACATTACAAATTATTAAGCTGTGCAATAAGACTCCAGTAACCTTCCCAAATATGTTAGGCGATGAAGTACTGAAAGACCATGTCCTATCGATGACAGAAGAAAGAAACAAAACAAGATTTAATACAAATTGAATGTCCTTATAGGTAAAACAAAATTGGCATTTCACATTATACATAAACCAAAAATACATTTCCAATACTAGTATTTCAGCTTACAGGTAAATCAAAAGGTCGCACTTGCAGTGTATTAAGCTAATACCCAGGTCTATATTGTCCAACTCTTTAAATCCCAAAATCTCTGATATGTAGAGAAGAATAATGCTAAGGAAATAACAGAAATCATGTCTGACCCCCAAAATATGTCGATGAACAATAAGGATAAACAAACTTTATGAAATACAAAGAGTTCTCTTTAACCTGCATGTGATGGAGTTCAACAAGAAGTGAAACTACAATGAACAATGATATCTCTACTTGAAATTTCAAGATTTTTTTAGAAGGTAGAAACATATGGTACACACTGTTTTTCACAAATGTTCACATGAGGACTAGGGGCATGATACTATGCACATGGTAGTCACACTTCACTTTAGTCTGCCTTTACTTAAACGACTGACTTATCATGACTTCTCTTCACGATAGCACTGACAGAACAGTTATATTTGAAATAATAATGTGTGATCAACATTCCAGTTCAGTTCACCATATACATAAGAATGTTGCATGTCAATACAACTTCATCGATAGAGAATGGAAAGAATAATTTTCAGGAACACACCAGGTCAGTGGTAAAAAGTCCTTTTTAGCATCATAGCATATCCTTTCTTTTTTCTGCCTCAATATTGCTCGAATAGGTTACCTTGCTGATCAAGTTGTTGAACACCTCCATAATTGATGGCCCAGATTGTAACTTAACTAGGTGCATCCTATAAGGTATTATTATGTTCCTCAGCCCTGCAACCAAGCAAAACAAATCATATAGCACCATTAGTTCCATTAAATTTCACCGGCAATTGACTATAGAAAGATAATTATGTTAACATGTTTGTAATACTATCATCGTCAAAATAGGTACCATATCTGAATAGTTTTTGGTGATCTGATTGATCCAAGCTTTGACTCAAATCTACATATGCATGCCACATAGTGATAACTGAGAGGACAAAAGTGATTAAGTTAGTGCTCGTACCCGTGGTGCACATAGCTCTGTACAGAACTGCAGCCGAAACACCACCGCGTTCCGTTGTCATTCTCGTCTTCTCCAGACAGTCGAGGAAGGCAAGGTCCGCCTTCAGCAGCTTGGCCTGATCGTGTGTGTCATATCCAATATCATGGCAGTAGCAGCAGAAATCAAGCCAATCCACAGGACGCCGATCCCACAGCATCGAGCCACCGTCCTTCCCGCTCGACCAATTGGGGCCACAGTAGTGTCCGTACCGCGGGAACAGCTGCGAGAGGAACGCGCGGACGCCTCCGTGCCACGGGACCTTGGCGACATAGGGCCGAAAGAGCGGGAGGGCGCACCCGGCGTCCGATCGCGGCCGAGGCGGCGAGATCGGCCGCCGTGTTGGGGTCGCGGGCGAGGCAGCGGTGGCGGGGGGCCGGGATGGTAGAATCGAGCGGAGGGATCTCGCGAGGGAATCAACCAAGTGGAGGAAGGCGCTCTTGGGATGCGATTTCTGGGGATGGGGATGGGGAGGGGGAGGGGGAGGGGGACGGGACGCGATGAATTGGGGTTGGGATTCAGGGATGGAGGAAGTGGTGGCGATAGGGAGGAACCTGGTGAGAGGGGGAGCGAGGGTGCCGGAGAAACTGAGACTTATGGTTGGGGGAACAACCCATGTGGTCTTCCGCCCCATCAACTCCCGCTGCCTTCTGCTGCTTCTTCCGAACCACGAACAACTCGGTCATCAAGCCACCTTGAACCACACGCCGTCGAGAGAAACCGGCGTTATACACGCAGACGACTCGAAACATTTTGATGTGCGTCTACACCCAAAACTGTGGGGTTTCGGAAGCGCATATCCACAGATTAGGAACCGGAAGACAGAGAGAGAGAGACAGAGACAGTTCGGCGTTCTCACGGTTCCCTTAATGCGATTGAGGGCAGTGGCGGGACCGTGTGGGATCCATCAGTGGTCCCAGTCACTGCCTCCAACCACAAGGCGGGTAGCTTCCGGATAAGTTTACTTGTTTTTTCCAGAAGAAGATATAAATAAGGTCAATTATCCAGTGCCACGTGGAATTACAAATTAGGTAATTCTTCTGGTTACTTCATTAATATATATATAATATAATATACATTATATATATATATATATATATATATATATATATATATATATATTGTGGACTACTAGTTTCCATTCCTTATCTGAATATTTATTAGTCTAAATATGTAGTCAGAAAAATCCAAACATTTCTACGCCAACCATATCATTAAATAAAATAAGAAATTAAGAGAAGCATCAAATTTATTATAAAATAAGATTATTTTGGTTTAAATTAGGAAAGAAAACCCAATGATTTCTCTTAATCAAAAGGAGATACATTTTCTATTGATGCTAAATAAGAAGTTCATGATATTTTTTTCATAAAAAAGAATTATCTCACATTTTAACATTAACATAACTCATAGCAAAAACAAGATTCCACCAATCACCCATATACCATATACTATGAATCCGAAATCCTCGATTTTTGAGAGATATCCATGTGTATGGTAGAAATTATAGTATCGAAAAATTATAAAAGGATAGATTGATACATATCTTGAATGATTGAGTCTGTCCCCATCTTGACTTTCTATTATAGATGATTGAGTTAGGATAGGATTTCTAATAGATGGAACTCTCTAGTTAGAGACAAATGATTTTGTGAAAGGATTACTTGCGACCTCTCAAAATTTTACCATCTCAAATTTTGATGATTAATCTACAATTATAGAGCAGTGCTAGACTTATTCTAAGATCACATAAATCATCTTTTTCTTAGTGAAAGGTTGAGAAGGGGTTATTATCCCTATGATCTATTCTTACTATTAAGGAATATTTATGTGTAAGGTGAATATAAATAGACTAAGAGAATAATCTTTTCTTAGTGTTAAGAAATATTCATGTGTAAGATGAATATAAATATAATAAAAGAACAATCTCACATTACTTAGAATGAAAAGTTTGACCTACAATCAAAGACACTTAGCCATCAAGTTTTGACATATTGTTGCTTTGTTTTATAAGTTGCATGAGGTGATGGAGAACTAAACACATTGTGATTGATGCTCGTTAGTTGATGGAGGACGTTCTCAGAGTACTGATGTACTGTTGTTGTCACTGCACAATTATGTGACGACATTATTGTTGTGTACTCACATATAATGCATAAAGGATAAATTTTATGTTGCCTGATTTGAGTTGACCGACAAGTAATGCATACAGGTCTTGTACGTGTTTTTTCCAAATAATAATTTCTTTCTTTACATTAAATGACGTAGAAAATGCTTTTACGTAGATTGAAAATTGAGACTTATTAATTCTAATATGTCTCTATAAAGAAAGAGTAATTTAAATTATATTAAAATATGGGGCACAACATTCCTTGTGATTGATGATGTAGTGATTCTATTTGCATTGTAGACATGGATTGCTCATTATACATTCCATGACTATATGTGTTTTTTTTTATTTTTTTATAGTTAATGTAACTTTTTTTATTTGAATTTAAGATAAAATATTTTAAGTTAGTGATTTAGATTCGAATATGACATATATCACTTGTGTAATATTACATAAATTAATTTAGATGTCTCACATGAGATATAACTCATATGTTAAGAAGCTTCTTATAACCCTAATAAGAGAAGGTAGCACCCTTTTCTTCTCATTAGATTATAATGAATATTCCTAATTGGATTAGGTAAACTAACCCTAGTTAGTTCAAAAAAATTATTCCTAATTGATGTAAATTGAAGAGGATAACAATTTAACATATCTCAATAATAATCTATAGCTCCTCTCTCTTCTTTTATTCTTATTTATTCCTCCCTCCTATTATTTCTCCTTTTTTTCACTATTCTCTCGGATCTTTTTTCCTCGAAAAGAATCCTTGATAAAAGAAATTATCCTATGTTCATCCAACAATGAAAATTCATTCATCCTTTCCTTGTTAACTATAAAATGAGATGTTTCAATCGTTAACTAATGCACAAAGAAACCATTTCAATTTTCATGTTGAATAATTATTCAAGTGAAAGTAAAACTAGAATTCAAAGCTTCCCTTTTTCTTTCATAAGAAAACAGTATTTTACTTACTATGCGTAAAGGAAATACAATCAATCGTTCGTGTTCATGCGAACATCAACATCTACAATCAATCGTTCGTGTACATATGTTGAACATTGTGAACCATGAAGGACAAATTCCAAAAAATGCCTCATTTTTTACTGTTTTCGATATATTATCACCTTTTTGTTTTATTCCCGTAAAACATCTATTTAAAAAATTATATTATTATTATCATCATCCATCGCTCTTACACCCTTGAGAAGAAAAGAAAGTAAAACGGGACAAAGGTGGTGAGGGTGATGATGAGAAACCTTATAGTGTTTACAAGGATGATAAAAAAGTAACAAAGACGATAACAAAAAAAACTTATGAGGCATGTGAGGATGATAGTGAGGTCTCCATAGGCAGGGTAGAGATAGTAAGGGGTCTCATATAGGGGGTGAGAATGATGACAAAATGGGACGAAGATAGTAAATAGTAGTAATAGCCGATCAATATTCATGAACAATGTGAAGGCAACAAGGTGAAGTCGATGTGATAAAGGTTATGGGTAATTTCTTTTTTTTTAAATAAAGATGTTATGCAGGAATAAGGCAAAAAAAATATTATATAGGAAAAGTAAAAAAATGTGAGGTTCTTTTTTAAAAGAATTTACCCTTATATATATATATTTATATATATATATATATATATATATTATATTACTACGTACAACTTTTTTACTATTTATAATTTTATTTTAAATATTTTAATATTTCTAAAATATTCATTTGTAACTTTTTTTTTTTCTTTTCTTTCTCCTCATCCTCTTCCTCTCAAGATATCAAGAGACTAGTGAGAAGGGTCGAATGACATCAAGCGACATCAGTAATAAGTAAGATTGATGATGATGACGTCGACGATAAGGATAAAATAAGGAGTTGTAGGAATAAAAAATAAAATCAATAATATTAGGATTATAAATAGTAAAATACAATATTTTAGTATTTTTAAAGAGTTTTCAATAGTAATAAATTATCAATAGTAAAAAGGAGATAGTGAATAATAAGCTTCTATAATTATCAAGAAAGTAAAAAAAAAAAAACCATACCTCACAGTAACTTGGAAAACAGTAAATCACATCAGAAATTAACTGTGGCAAACATTGAATGACCAGAAAGAGAACATTAAATCGTTAATAAATCTACCACACAGCCAGGCCTTCACAAGATCCTTAGCCCACTTATTTAATGAGACACCATATCTGCCACAGTACGCAGAGAGAGAGAGAGAGAGAGGACGACAGGCACATCTTTAACACCCCCAGCTTGGATACAAGAGAGAGAGAGAGAGAGCTTGGATTCATTGCATCCGACCGTACAGCGAAGGCACAACCCAACCCCAGCAGTAAAAGTAAGCCATACAGAACTGCCACTTGATGTGTGTCGAATGGGGTTGGAATCAAAAAACGAGATATTGGATGGGTACATTGAATCTTTGGGAGGCAGGCACATGGCAAGTACGTGCTGGATTCAATTATTCCTGCCGGTGGCCAACTTCGTTCATTAGATTTCATGTCTTTTGGAGTTCCAAGGGGAGGCCGAGCGGCCACCCGATCCTGAGAAGTCACGTGAACGGCTTATGAGGACGACGCAACTTGTCACCTGACACCCTACGAGTTGGGCCCACCTGACACACTTTATCTGCCAACCTTGACGACCGATTGACTTCCGGCCGATAGAAGACACGGATGAAGCTAATCTTAGCTTTGATGTTTTAGTACATTCAGGGAAAGGATTGGTGGTTTCTGGTGGATATGACCGGCCGGCGTAGCTCGGAGGATCGATGCCCGACCCATCTTTTGATGGATTCAACTACTATTAAAACCAATAATAAACGAAAACGATCTACTAAAGATTTTTATGGAGGAATTGTAAGAGTAGATTTCTTGTTCTACCAAAAGTCATTGCTTGCTACATTGGCACTTTATATGTCAACACATGATCACAGCCGTTCAACGATTCTAGTAATCCTTAATGTTCGAATAATGTCCTGTGCTTTGATGAAACTATTCATGATAAAATAATTATTCAGTCCGATTACGAAAATTTCAATGCATGCGAGATATTATTCTTTGAAACAAGGAATTTTCGGATATACTCACGTTCCTAGTTTGGCATGTTCACAAACATATTTTTTTATGACAAAAGTAATCGTAGATCAAATTGGCTCTAATACTCAAATCAAGAATCTCTTTGATTTGGATTCTTTAGACAAAGCGCCAAGTCGATCCCTCTAATCTATATAGATATAATTTGAAAAGAATATAATGTCTCAAATTTCAAATGAAAAGATTGTGGACTCATTTCATATTCGGAAAAGATCATTTTGCAATCATAATATTAATAGTTTGACGTGACAACAAATCTCTCCTTATCGTAATATTTCAAGGTGAGAACACACTTGATATATTATTCATCATATATACCTCATTATAATACATATCATTTTTATCGACCTCCACCAAAAGTAGAGTAATTTGTGATCTTACATTTAGATTAGCATTTGAACGATCGATTGAGACGATGCTAGTTCTTATTTGATACTTTATAAGCATGCATTTAGATTAACATACGCAAGAGAGTGAAGCTAAGGTTTCTAATTAATGCATGCATTCATTCACTTAGAATTCACAATCAGCATCGAGTTTGAATCCATCTTATAATGTCGAACACTGATTCGATCTTATCCCACTTCCAAATTCGTGATCGATGAATTACACTTGCATCATTCTCCCTATAAACCCTTTATTGATTAGTATATGTTTAAGACTCATATTTGAAATTTCGTATTAATATCTTCCCAAAAAAATATATTTTTAGATTGATACCTTCTTTAATTATTATTTTTTTGCTCTCTTTAATTATTGGATCACTCTTCCCCTCGTCTATCTTTTCTTTGCAGTAATCCTTGTTTTAATTTTTACAATAAAATGAGAATATAGTTTAAAGAAAACCTTCTCTAATCCCATGAAAACTTATCATGATACATCTTACTTCTTTATTTTTGTTTGGTATTAAGAAAAAATATTATTAACGTGATCCAAACTCGTGTAGGATTATCCGAAATATTTTCGAAGTGAAATGTCGTGCCCCCGAGATGCCAATTACATGAATACCGAGTTAGGAGAGATTTTTCAATCTGATCTAAAGTTAGTAATCCAATGTCTCCAAATGTGGGTTTGAGCGGTTCTAAATTTTTTTTCCTTATTCAAAATATGTTTTATAATTTAAATGATGAGAATGGAGATTAAGATTATCTTCCTTATCATAAAGGAAGAGAATGAAGCTTGTGATTATCTTTTTTGTCATGATGCAAAGTAAGAAAACTTATATTTATCTATTTTAAATTTTTATCTACGTAGATAGATGAATGCAAGGTGATATGGATTTTACATGACAATCACATACCGATTGACGATAAATTTTCTATGAAGTCATTTATCTTCCAATAGTGATTCTGATGTTCCAAATTCATAAAATGTCTCTCGACATCCTAAAAAATTAGATTGCGGAGGTAATCAAAATACTCTAAAACCATTAATACACATATTTCATCTTTTTAAAGAGCATAGCGTTCACTCTTATGACGGATTGTCCACATACACATATGCATCAATCAAAATTGCTGCTGCTAAACAAAGCAATGCCATCGTTGGCCAAAATTCCAATCAAAACATAGGCCTCTCAATTATATGCAGTACTTATAGTGCCCCTCAATTTCCACTATTACTTCCTTTCATCGTTCTCTCCATCAATGCTCACTCATCCATAAATGGACACAATCTCATTTGGAATTGACAGCTTTAGCTGCTAATCGATGGCTCTTTCTACCCACAAATAGATTACTTCTCATGCTTGTGCAGACCACGTGACCACCAGCGGTCAGTGGCATATTGACAAATCTGTGCAAAGGGTTTCTTTCTCCTGCTTTATATATGTATGTAAATGTGATCCGATGGACATCTGAGAGAGGAGTTGGATGGTAAGCCATTAGCTGCAGCTGCAGCAGCAGCAGGAGGAGGAGGAGGAGGAGGAGAAGGAGAAGAGGAGGGTTGATGGTGCATCATTTCAGTGCAAGCGCAGTGCTGCTGATGGTGGCACTGGCGGCAGCAGTTCTCCTCCTGCTACCGCTGGTTCTGCCTCCTTTGCCTCCACCTCCACCGTTCCTCCTCCTGATCCCGGTCGCCATGATGCTTCTCCTCGCCTTCCTCGCCTTCCTTCCCTCCGACAACATCGCGGCATCCCATCACTTCTCACCACCACAGTGAACGTCGACACATCTCTCTCTCTCCGCCTGGTAGCCGCAGGAGAGAGGAGGGAGAGTGCGTTGAAGTCTTTTCGATCGATGGTAAGTCGGAAACGTTGCATTCATCATTGTCGTTGTCTTCATCCTCGCTCCTTCAACAGAGAGTCGGATAGTAAGTTAGGCATCTGTCCCAAAGAACTCCTGTTGTGGGCAGGTGGCAGCTTTCGGCCATTGGTGGAGAGGTAGATGCAGAAAAATCAAAGCATTAGATTATGATAGATCGGTAGAAGTTGTAGTGGTGGCTGTGTCCGGTGTAGTTTCCAACGATGACTACGTCAAAAAGAAGAATGACAGAGGCCTAATAGTTAATTCCTATGCTCGCTTTGGTGTCTGGGAAGATGACAGGACGTGCATATGAGCCACTTCGTCCCTGTTCGCTGTCTTAGTTCATGAATTCTTTGAAGCAGTACTGCTTCATCAATCAACCTGCTTTATCAAGAAATCATCCATGTCTGGTCTCCTCACCGTAACACCCAGGTTGTGAAGCACACAGATTATGAACGCTGCTGCTATTTGGTACAGATCTCGTCAGCATCTCTTCATGATGCACATGTTAGATTCGATAACCAGGATGAAGTTATCGATCCAAGTCCCAATGGGATTGGGTTAAATTAATACTATGATTTAGTGCCACATAGGAAATGAGAACTTTCATTTATAAGAGACTGATGATGGAAATATTAAAGCTAATTACAGAGTTAGCTATATTTAGGATTTTGGTCTATTATAACATTATTGATTTTATTAATAATAATATAAGAATAAAAAAATAAAAAAAATAATTTTAATATTTTAGTTTGTGGTGGTGAACGGTGATGGTGGTGATGGACGAC
The DNA here is from genome assembly GCF_036884655.1 of Musa acuminata AAA Group. NCBI lineage: Eukaryota > Viridiplantae > Streptophyta > Magnoliopsida > Zingiberales > Musaceae > Musa > Musa acuminata. Next base: position 6,976,926 of record NC_088334.1, on the reverse strand, counting down.
GATGCTACTGGAGATCATGAGTGACTGTTGTGTATGAGGAAAGTGATGACGAGAGATAAAGGTTGCTCTACGTTTGTGTTAACGCCGATGCAATTGCCGAGCGGCTCTTTCATCGCTCGACATCTGTATCAATAGTGACGTAATTGTCGAACGATATCATTTTATATTTGTGTCAGCATCGATGCAATCGTCAAGTAACAAAAGGGCCGTCAATGCAGATGTCACCACTAATGTTGTACGCTATCATTAATTGGAATATTAAAATTATATTTTTATCTTTTATTTTAATGTTATCGTTGGTAAAACTGATGGCGTCATGATAAATAGACTAAGATGTTTCACTTTTATAATTATAAGTATGTCAATATAACGTTTTAAATTATAGAGATCGAGATGCTAAAGATAACTAACTATATAGAGTAATATATAATTAACTTGATATATTATTATTAATATTAACTTAAATAATTTAGATCAGTGATTTAATGAAATTAATTAATATAAGGCATGTTGCGACGACACAAAGACTATACTACCCATAGAATATTCATAATTGTCATCGCTAATTGATATAATTTATAGTGGGATGTTCACCTCCTATCTTTCGAGAGAGAATAATAAAAAGAATAAGAAAGATATCATTGAAACTTGTTTGAGGCTAAATATATTGATAGGTCGAAATATTGAAGTGTATATAGGTGACATGACATGTTGATCAAACTCATAGATGTTAGTTCAAACCTTAAGTCATGCAGGAGTATTATTATCTAATTATATTAAGTTGAAGATGGTAAGTTTGCCATTGGCAATATTTTACGTGAATTTCTTAGCTTCCTTATCAAAACTAATAAGGAGTATTTATTATAGACTGAATAATTCACTATTGGTTTAGGAAGATGGTATTATATGCAAACCAATTTATTAGGTCATACACAACTTAATCAAAATTGAGCTCCTCTCACTATCTATCAAAAAGTTGGTTTATTAGTATTATCGATTTTGTTAATGCTTATTCCGATTGTCCAATATGTGAAGAGGATTCAAATCTAATCGGGTCCAATTCCATGTTCATTGCAAGCAAAGGTGGAGGGATAAAATTCATGCTTAAATTAGTAGAGGATTTAGAAATATAATAACCATAACTAGAAGAGTCTTTCCAAGGGATTTTTATAGTATGCTAGGATGACGTTTGATAAGGGATTATATGGTCGACCGATCATTAGTGTGGCCAGCTCGTGAGGAATTGATGGTTTTATCCTTTCGAAACATGTGAATTTAAAAAAATACCTTTAAGGGTAAGAGAGATCTGGTGAACTTATGAGTCCTTGATTCCTATATTCCTCAATCAATGTGGGACTAAATGACCTTATCAACATTGAATTGAGATGATGGTTAATATTAGGAATGCTTATGCGGATTGCTCGATTGTTATTGAGTTGTGCACTAAACCATTGGGGTTGATGTCATAATTATCAACAATCGTTTTCGTCAGATACAGTATTCTATTTGTATAAAGTCAATATCTCTATCGATGCCATGTTACCAATCTTGTGGAACATTTAATCGACTAATGTGTCGATAAGCTTGGGATGATGTATCATCGTATATGTTGTACTCTTTGTATCAACTTCAAAATTGGGTTCTTGCTCATTAATCACTCTTGAGATAAGTCTTTCAAAATCATCATAGATTCCAAAGGCTCTCAAGATTATCGATCAACATAGGTGAATTTTACCGATTCGTCTCTAATATTTGTTGAAGTCTCAAGCCTTAATAAGCTTCATAATTGAGTGTTCGACCATTAATTATGTAAGCCTTCCAACATGAATAACAATATGTTATCATTCCAAAGTGAAGTGGGATTTTGTATGTGATTGTTTTAACATTCTAAATTGAAGTGGGACTGACCTAATCTTGATTAGTCGAAAGGAAATAACTTCTTACATGTGCATTATTTTTTGACTTCGATGATAATTGTTTCATTTGATGATAACCAACATAAGATAGTATATAAGCGCACTAACTATCAATCTAAAAGATCATTGTTTCATTAGAATAATTCGGAATCATCTACATATATGTAAGAATTGGAAAGACAACAACTTTATCAAAGTGGTACTTGGGATGCACTATCCGATCTAAGATTAATTATAGATTATTTCTGTAATTAGCTATATTTAGTATCTTGATCTTTATATTTTTAAAAATTATATTAAGATGTCTATATTTATAAAAATAAAATATTTAATCTCATTTCTTATCACGTCGTCAATTCTGTTAATAAAAATATCATAGTATTTACCATTGAGCATATGATGACTCTGTCTCATAACGATTTACAACTGAGCACGTGTGGTATTTCTATCAGCAAAGTGAATGACGTGAGAAAAAATAAGGTTAAATGTTTTACTTTTGTAAATCTAGGGATCTCAATATAAGTTTTGAAAGTATATGAATCAGATACTAAAGTAGTTAATTATAAGGGATAATATATAATTAGTCCTCCAATCTATTTATTGTTCGCATAAAACAAAAAAATTAAGATTATGATACATACATTTATTTAAAGAAGAACGAACCTAATAGACAAAAATATAGTTAGATTTTTTTTTTTCTATAGGATTCGAGCCCACGTTAATTCGATCTATTGAAAACCTTATCACCTTCCAAGAATATTCTTTTTATTCTATCATATTGAGTGAATACAATGACTCTATACATTCATATCTTTTAGAATGATGCAAAGACACTAACATATAACTATCAAGAAAGATCCAAATGACCTTGTTTGCAAATAAAATCATATATTTCGTTATTTACTATGGAGCTCTACCTTTTCAATTCACTCCCCAATGTCATGGAGAAAAAAAGATCAATTTTTTTGTCAATTACTTCAAAGAAAACATTATCATATAGTACACAACTCCTTGCATCTTGATAAAAAAAATAAACACCAATTTGGTCATCACATCTCATCAGTGATGTAAATTTAAGGAGTCCACAAACATATTAGTGATCTAAGTCCAAGACAACACAAAAAAGGTCTAAGAGTCAACTAAGAGTCTTGCTAAAAATATATGGAAAACATGGGTTAAGGATCAATTTGCTAAAATAGATAATATACAAACATCAATTTAATGTGTGTTAATATTTCAATTAAAAAATATTCACAATGAGTTTATGCAATTTTGATATGTTGTATTAAAATTATAAAAGATAATATTTTTGTTGAAAGGATTTAACAACCATCCATCCATAATAGATAAATTGATTGAAAAATAATAATTTTTATCCTTTCATTGTCAGATGGTATGTGTAAATTCATTAACTCTGGGGCTAATTATATTATAATTAGTTATTTTTAGTATTTTACTCTTTATATTTTTAAAATTATATTGAGATTCTTATATTTATGAAGGTAAAACATTTGATATTCTTGTTCCAACAAAATCTTTAATTTAATCCTATATATACATCTTAATGTTTGACTTTTGTAAGTATAAAGATCATAATATAAATTTTAAAATATAAAATTAAAATACTAGATATAATTAATTATAAAAATAATATTAAAATATTAAAGATAATTAATTATTAAAATAATATATAATTAATCCTGATAATGATTATAAAATAAAAGATTAAAATACGCAGAGAAAAAGACAAGTGATGGAAGGAGGACCGACGATGCCGTCAGCTGACAACGGATGACAGCCGGGCCGTTCTCCACCAACCAATCTTAACCTCGACACTCTACCTTACTATCTTTCTCGCTGCTGCTCGCTCTTTCCCTCGCCGATACATTTTCCCTCGCTCCCCACCTCCTCTTTCCCTCTCTCCAATCTCCGAAGCGAATGGCCGTCTGTCGGATAGGTATGACGGCCGTCGTCTCGGTGGCGGCGGCCCCGTCGACTTCCTCCCTCCCCAGCCGCCGGCCGTTCCTATTCCGCACCGTTTCACCTCGCTGCCCCTCCCGCCGCACTCAGAAGCCTGTCGGCCGTCGCGCCAGTGTTCCCGTCTCCGCATCCCTGGCAGCCGCCTCCACGGACGAGGCCGCCACGGTCTCCCCTCCTGGAGGTATACCTCGGGCGTCCTTTCGCCTCTCCTAGTTCCGCTTCTTCCGAAACTCGTGAAACTTGCTTGGTGATGTTGTCATCGAATTATTACTTGCTGTTATCATTATTCTTTCCTGTTAGATCGTTGTAGAGGACGAGTTATTATCTTGTTAACATGATCAAACAACGTTCGAGAAGGTGGAATTAGTTGAAATGCAATTACAATTTAAAAGATTTCGGAGAAGATTCAAGGAATCTCTCATCACGTCGGATATGCCTTTTCTATAACCTCCATTGTCTTCTATAAAATTGTGCAATCACTTCAACTGTGAAATTAGGGTCGTCATCTGATGAATGCTGGTTTATCTGAAGAAGCATTGGTTCTATATGTAGAGGGAAGAGCGAAAATGCATAATTGTATCTATAATCATCTTATATAACTAATCTTTAACCAAACATGTAAATTGTTAGTTATCTTGCGTTGTGCCATTTTTGGTCATGAGGCTATGGGTAGTAGGTTATGTAGTAATGCTACAACATTTGGTTTCTTCTCCAATTTTTTTACAAAATTAAGTGCCATAAGGTTGACTTGTCAAGCATTTGGAAGTAGAAGTTTGCAGTCAAGCAAGTTATATGGCCTTCTGATAATTTTTTGCACAAATTTATTTGAGGACTTTAAAGGATAATAAGGGGTGAGCAGATTGAGAATGATCGAATGGAATTCCCATTGTTGTAGTAGCTATAGTTACGTATTTTAAATGAGATTTATAAAGTGTAGATCGGTATTGGTATCAACTGAGATTTCGATGTGCCACACCTGCAGCCATGTCTAAGTGTTCTTGTTATGACCTGATCCTTATACTTGGAAATGTCCAGACCTATAAGACCTATTACTTCTAGTAAAATATGAAACTTGAATCCATGGTCAAGATATCGCATAAGAAGATGAAAGAGGAATATCCTGCTATGTTATCATATGCCTTACCAATATATTACTGACATATGCAATGCTTGGCATGAAACTGAGGGAAGAAACATGGTAAAAGAGTTAAATAAAAGAGTTCACTTGTAGACGTTTGAAAATCATGGCATTTGTTGGCCATGTTTTTCGATTCATCTTAATTAAGTACAATCAAATGTATGATAGTCACCTTCTGTTAGCTGTTAGAAACAGTTAAGGTGGTTTTTTAAAATTTATTTGAGATATTTGTTGCAGATTCTTCTGGTGGAATTGAGAATTTGGTGATCATTGGTTCTGGTCCAGCTGGATATACTGCAGCAATCTATGCTGCTCGTGCAAATTTAAAGCCTGTTGTGTTTGAAGGTTATCAAGTTGGTGGTGTTCCAGGAGGGCAGCTAATGACTACTACAGAAGTTGAAAATTTTCCTGGGTTTCCTGATGGAATAACTGGCCCTGATTTGATGGATAGGTATATGGGTCGTGCTACATCCTTAAATGCTTTTACTTTTCCTTTGTAATATTATTCTTTTTTTTCCCTTTGTTTCTTATATTTGTTCACAGAGTTGTTTATGTATTTATTAAGCTAATCATTTCAAATCAGCACTTGTTTTTATGTCTTACAATGATGACATTATGTAGGATACGACGGCAAGCTGAACGCTGGGGTGCTGAACTTTTTCAAGAAGATGTTGAATTTATTGATGTTCAGCATAATCCTTTTATTGTCCACAGTAGTGAGCGCAAGGTAACATTTACTTTTTCTATCAAATGTATTCTGATCTATTTAGTGAAGTTCATATATGATGCTCTTGTAATATCATTTAAGATGGAAAATTCATAATGGCCAAATGCAAACTTTTTTCTCATCTATATTCTTTCATCAGAAATCTAAATCTCAGGGATCCTTGCAAACTCTTTTGTCATCTATATGGTGCATTTGCAACATCAATTAATTGTTAATTTGATGAACTATCCCAACCCTTGATTTCTAGAAGAAGCAAAGTAAGCTTAACAAGAAATATGTTATATTAGACTGGGTAAATGGCTTTAGTGTCATATCCAAGGAATAAAAATCTGACCATACTTGTCAGTACAGATTAGTTTTTATTGGTTTGATGGCTGGTTATTATGTAGACTAAACAATTTTGCCTGGTTTGATCCAACATCGAGCTTACTGCCTGATATGCTTACCTGGTCCTGTCAAATACTGAGCTTATTGCCAGTAGACTTTATCATATCAAGTGTCCTGGGTGGTAAGGCTACTTAACTTATCATACTTCTTACATTTTGTGCTTTTTGCTTTAAATCCAATCTAGTTTAAGCTAACCCTTGGGCAAGTCTTGAACTTTTCTTTCTCTTTCCTATCGCTGCCTCCGCTTGTGAGCCTCCAACTCAATTGGTGAGGCCCTCGCCTACCCTTAAATGGTGACCACAGTGATGAGGAGCCCTGGAAGGGGAAATTGTGAATGCTACTTCCGGCAGCATCGCCTCCTTGCCACCACTAATGCCCTACTCCTCTGTCTTGATGATCTCTGCTTTCATCCCTACCTCTCTCTCTCTCTCTCTCTCTCTCTCTCTCTCTCTCTCTTCTCTGTGTGTAATGTTTAGGCTGATATTAGCAAGTACATAGTCATACCAACATGGTACATTACTACATTAGAGGTACCAGCCCCATACTAGACTAGTCGCCTACTAGCATCATATATCATATTGAGATTTTAATCCTTAGTCATATGTCTCGGTAATTGTCCTAAAATCCATCTGATTAGAGGATAAAAGTGAGGTCAAATGAAACTCTGGCTTCAGGTAAAAACACTGGGCTCCTGCTAATATGGGATCTGAGAAAGATCGACTTATGCAGTCTTACCCGGACAAGTAGAGACTATTTTGTGACTTGAACCTTGGTGATCCAAGTTGTGGTGCCAAAGGTTGTGCTACACCATTAACAAAATGATTCTCTAATCATAAGTTTTGGTTGTGCAAACTTTCTTGAGAACTATGAAGCACAAAGACTACAAGGTGCTTTTAAATTTAAGTCACGCCGGTTTCAGACGTTAGTACAATTGAGTACTTCCTAACATTCTATAACATATTAGGAAACATTGTATCATCTACAATTTATTTAAATGTACACGGTCCACTTAATGTTTTGTGTATCTATTTGAAGTACTTGCTTGAATAGGTGTTATCTACATGCTTCTTACTTGGTTACAAATATGATTATCATAGATTTTCTAAGTTGTAAAACATATATATCTTCATATGCAGAAATATCAAAGTTTGAAAGTATATTTATATAACTTGCTATATCCATGTCTTGATGTCTCCTCTTTTTTCTTAAATTTGCCATACCGGCATGTCCATATCATGTTATGTCTATGTATTTTGTCCACACTGCTTTCTTGATAGCTTGAGATTGTAGAAAATGTGATCTCATGGTACTCATCTTTCCATCTTTGACAATAGCAACAAAAATTTCTTCCATGAGGCTATGTGAATCTGCAATAAGCATTACATAACACATGGCTTTTTCTAGAAGGTTGTTAAATATCCTATTTAATTGAATTCGTTAAGATTCAAATCACTTCTTTTAATTTTCCTTTTCTGAAAGAAAATTTTAACACGGTGAAGAATTTTAATTTTGGTACCGGAACCATATCTGTCCCAGTCTGAATCAGTATGGGAACGGAGCCATACTGGCCTATTGTGGTGTTGGTACATTGGTATTTATTGACTTTTGAAAAAAAAAAACTTAAAAAAGGCTCAAAGTTAAAAAAAAGAAGTTACTACTTGTTACAAGTCTTATACCAGGCGATACACATGGTACAAGGCCTATACCAGGTGGTATGGCTCATACCAGGCTTGAATTGCCTGATTTACCTTCATCCAACTGCCAGTAGTCCATACCAAACCATACTGGGCGGTATTGTAAACCTTCTATATCATATCAGACATTTGAATTGGATTAAGATATTTGAAATTCAAATAGTCCAATTTCATGATATGAACAACATGATTAAGGTGAAATCACATGTAGAAATTCTGAGAGGAAGAGTGTTTCTAGCTTGAGAATCTTATAGTTACTATATAGTTGTTTCTTGAAGTATGTTTCTAATTTCCTCTGACAAGCATAGATGCATAAAATTCTGTAGCTACCTCAGCAGAACAAAAGAAGTTTAATATTTAACCTCCATTAGACGATGATATGGTTTGTGAAGTCAGTTAATTCCCTTTTTAGAATAGGTGTAACATGTTATATAAATAAATCATTAGAAAAAGTAGCATTAAATGGCGTGTCTACATGGCATCTAGAAGATATCCACTTACTGCTATATGAGTATTGATAAATAAAGGTTTATTTCTTGCCTATTATGTGAAGAATGATGGGAATCTTAGAAAAGATTATTCAACCAAATAGAAGGTGTGAATCTCCTAAATTTTCAAACCTTCAATATTAAGAAAAAGATATGGCTGTTTGTGATATAACTTAACTGTCCTGTTGAAGGCAAAAGTTGGAAGTAACAAGCTAGTTTATTTGAAGCCAGTGCTGTAATTCTTTTCAATAGGCTTCTATCTTGTGATGCTAATCCATTTTTTTTTCATTTCTTTTTTGGTTCATGTGTGTAGGTAAATTGTCATAGTCTTATTATCGCAACAGGAGCCACTGCTAAAAGGCTTAGGTTGCCTCGTGAAGATGAATTTTGGAGTAGAGGAATCAGCGCCTGCGCAATATGTGATGGAGCATCACCACTTTTCAAGGGGCAAGTTTTGGCTGTTGTTGGAGGTGGTGACACAGCTACTGAAGAAGCATTATACTTGACCAAATATGCACGACATGTACACTTGCTTGTTCGAAGAAACCAACTACGGGCATCTAAAGCAATGCAAGACAGGTTAGTTAGATTAATGAAACTGTTTTTTTTTTTTCAGCCTAAGTCATTGCATCTTTATGATTTAAAATTCTATAGTAAAAGAGAAATCTTTTTGTTTCCTGATAACAAAGATCTCCTTATCATGATCAAATATGTGCATAATATAGTTACAAATGAGAGCAGATTTTCAATAATAAAATTCTATTCTTGAAAATATATGTTACAAATGGGATAGTTCAAGAACCCATTAAGTAGAATTCTATTTGTAAGTGTTGGCATATCGAGCAGATATTTTTCTTCTTTTCATAAGGGTATGATGACTACATGCATGATTGACTTTTTAATGGCTTACAATCACCATATCCTCATATTCCATGTTTAGCCATCCACTAATGACATAGCACATGACAATCAAGCCATACTTTGTGATACATAATGCCAATTCAGTATCTCTCGTTGTATAAAACTCAGGGAACACTGCTTAGCAAATAGTAGCTTTCTGCATAATAATCATTATTTCATTTGTACTTCAGATAATTTTCTCTGGTTTTTTGTAGGATATAATATCTAATAATTTATCAATTGCCACTGTTGCTTTGTCTCTTAATAGCTTCATGGCTCCTCTGTGCTAATGCAAACAAGTTACGAGTATTGATGATGGTAAACATTCAACTTCCTGAATGTTCTTTTAACAGGTTGATTATGGCGAATGTTTCACAGAGTACTCAACAATCCGAATATCACAGTGCACTTCAATACAGAAGCTGTGGATGTTGTTAGCAATAGCAGGGACCAGATGTCAGGAGTTCTAGTAAAAAGAGTTGATACAGGTGAAGAATCAGTTCTTGAGTTAAAAGGTCTATTTTACGGTATAGGGCATACTCCAAACAGCCACTTGTTGGAAGGTCAAATTGAACTTGACAGTTCTGGATATATCCTAGTCAAAGAAGGCACATCAAAAACTTCAGTTGAAGGTGTCTTTGCTGCTGGTGATGTACAGGTAATACTTTAAACTTGCTGTATTATCCATAATCAAATTGTACTCTTAATCTTATAAATATAGATCAGGAAAAATCATAATTTTGTTTACCGCTGATTGAGATACACCAAAATTGTTGATGATTATTGTCACTGTTTTACACCTTGCAAGATGGTAGAAAGATGAACTGGACTTTTTACATATGCTTAAAGCAAAGTTAACTCATTGTATCAGTCAGATGATAGTTAATATGATTGTTTTGTTAAAGACCATGATGCTTTGGATTGGGCTATGTGGATCAGATTCAACCGATTTGGGTTGGGATGGGCCTTGACGAACACAATATCAATTGTTTCTTTCAGCTGTGGCTGCCCACAGTTGCTGCCACCAACACTAATGGCTGCCACCTGACTAACTATGAAAGGACAAAACTAGAGGATTCAGTGGGATGAGAGAGCTGACATTGCTGCACTGTCATGCTCATATGGAGTATGTCACATATTACAAAGAGGCTTTTGACCTACTCCATAAGTAGCTTCAAGTTACCTGTATTCTAATATAACTTTAAAGATCGATCTGTTTATCTGATAATATACAAGAATTGTATATCTTCTAACCTTATACTATATCTTTTAGAAGTACCCTTTCAAATCTTCATTTCTTATTTTTTATTTCTAAGAATTACTTATTTTGGTTGATCATGAATCGCTAACCTGATCCATTTTGATCTTGATCCCTTATCCAAGACTAATCTTGACCCTAAATGACTTGCTCTGTTCTCTTGGATCTTTTATCAATTTGGAACTTGCAGTTTTGAATGGACAAGTCAATGTGATCTTATTCCAATGCTCATTCTACCATCATATTGTTAGGATAAGTTGAGAGAAAAAAAGATGTCTGTTGCCTTTGGATGTGCGAGCAAGAGTTATAACCTTGTAAATTTTATCTCTGAGTAATGGATGGTGTAAAATAATGGGTAACTATGATTAGTCATGGATGAGAAAAGGCTTGTTTGTGATTGTTGTGGCAAGTGATTTACTTCTAAGTATTAGAACGGAACTTCTACAAGTTAAAGAAAGACTGCAATAATTAAGATAAGAATATTAAATAGTATAGTACCAGATTTGTTTTTGTATATATCACGTAAAAAAAATTATATAAGATGAATGTTGTCCTTCAGGAATCATCCTAAAATGTTTTGGAGGGTTACCTGTGCACATCCATAAGGTGTGTGCACAGTTCAGTTGGGAAAGGTCACCCATCTCCTCTTGTATCAGGTTGGCTTTCCTTCTTAGATTCCAGACCTCTATTCCTTTCTTGGTTAAGACTTCTTTTTGGAGCCAAAACTCATCTCCAGAATCCCCTGAAAGTGACCAACTGCTATCATTAAGTTGGGTGACAAAACAAGTATCTCGAGACTCTAATCTTTTCAGGTCCCATCTTCTGAAGTATGCTCGATCTTGGATTCATATGCTTGATCTACAATTAATTTAGGGGTTGATCGACAAAGATCAAGCACCAAACCAAGTGGGTTTCCGGATCTAGACATAGTCACATGTCTGGAACTAGATTTTCGCCGGTTTAGATTTCATTTTCCTTCAAATAAGTGAGAACCACATGGATCCAACCTTGGGTTTGGGGTTTGTTTAGGGTTCGGATGGCAAAAGCCCTTAAGAATAGGTACCTGACTTGTGCTGGTCTACCATGTGATAGTACACCTGGCACGTTCTAAACCCATACGGGTCTGGTTAGGGACTGGCACAGTTCTAGTATCCAAAACATCAAACCATGCTAGTGATATTTACTTATATGAAGTACATAGAATTTGTTCCCTAATCCTCTTAAAATAAAAAAAGTAAATAAGGGCAAGAGATAGTTGCATCAGGGTTTAATTAGATGATAGTCTCATTCTAATTTAGCCAACCTCTTTGCGTGATGAAAAACATTTTCAGATTGCAAAGTAGCTTGAAATAATTCAAATATGTCGTTATTCCAATTATCATTTCAAATACATCTGTTGCATAAACACATTAAGACTGTATTTGGTTCACTGTTAAATTAACCATGTTAAATTATCCTAATCTAGCTAACTAGTTTTAGAGTTTTTTAATTTCTGAAGGTGGATTATCTGGATTAGCAAAAAAAATGAGAGAGATGTTGTCTTAATCCATCATCCTGGATTCCTGGATTATCTAGATTATGCCCATTTGTCTGGGTTAATTTAAGCCCTCTTAGCTGAAGAGCATTTGGAGAAGGAGAATTAAACAATCGACACCAACTTTCCCCTCTTTAAATTCCAAATTAAACATAGTTTAAGTAAAGCTTATACAAGTTAAATTCTTTGAATGCGATATTGGATTTATAAATTCAGGTCAACAAAAAAAATCTGGAAGAAACACAACAATATATGTATTTCGGGAACAATCACTTCCAGTATCCTCACTTTCTTGTTGATGATTGTAGGATCATGAGTGGAGGCAAGCAATAACTGCTGCTGGTTCTGGATGTGTTGCTGCTTTATCTGTTGAAAGATATCTAGTTGCGAACAATCTGCTTGTGGAGTTCCATCAGGTAATACGCTTCAGTATAATTCAGTTGGGTATTGCTGGCTTTATAGCTACATGATTCATAGTTTATTTTGGGTAGTACAAACTTAAGTTCGTTAAGTTTTCCATTTATTGTGATAGGATGGTATTATCAAAAGTTGCCTTTTGCATCATATTGATTCACTATGCTGATTTTTTTAAAAAAAATTCAATGTTTTGATATTGATTTCAAGCCATTTCTTGTCTGTGGAAGAAATTAATTTTTTTTTTGTTTAATCATGATGTACACACATTGAGATGATGACTGGTCTAACTCATTAGCACCTGCCAGAAGTGAATACATTTATATCAGTATGTTATTATGTTGTAACTAGAATTGTATGACCTTTTGCATATAACTCTTCATTCATTTTTGCTTGAATTTAACAGCCTGTAACTGAGGTGGTCAAGAAGGAAGTTACTGACAAGGATGCACAAATGGGTTTCGACATAACGCTGACAAAGCACAAAGGGCAGGTAGCGGATGTTCACTTTATCTGATAGCTGGCCGTGAACATGAGAGCTTGTTATTACATGACTTAAACTTGGGTTTGGCTTTTGCAGTATGCACTTCGGAAGTTGTATCACGAAAGTCCAAGATTGTTATGCATTCTATATACTGCACCAACATGTGGTCCATGTAGGACACTGAAACCGATTTTAAGCAAGGTACCACTGCAAACATCCTTTTGAAAATAAATCTTCATGTATTAAAATATTTAGATATTTAATTTTGGGTTTATGGTTTTGGATCAGTAATTCCTTAATTGAGCCTAACTTGAAAACGAGTTACTATGCAGGCCATGATGCATTTCTCCTGTTTCACACAAGGAGAGGACATTTGGCAAGCATCTATATAACATGCCTGGAAGGTGTCAGTGGCACTTGCAGTCTTTATAACTTGTTTTTCTTCGGCAATGACATTAATTTGTCATTTGTTCAGGATATGATGAACAAGTAAAATAAAGGATCTATTGTCCTTAATCTACTTGTTCTGCTCTGCGATAACCATTCTTGCTGCCGGTTGATTTTAAGCCTAATTATAAGCTTCATTATTTAATCCTACTGAAGCCTAAAATAAGGCACTAGAACCATTAGAACCATCACATTATTTAATCCTACCTGATACGTTTGCAGTTTTTCATTCATTATTGATTTTGTGAAGTTAGGTAACACAAGCATCACCACTTGTTTAATCACACAATTGAACTTTCTTTTGTAGCAGGTGATAGATGATTACAACCAAAATGTGCACTTTGTTGAAATTGATATTGAAGAAGACCCTGAAATTGCAGAAGCAGCAGGAATTATGGGAACACCTTGTGTTCAATTTTTCAAAAATAAGGAAATGCTCAGGTTAGGTTGATTCTATTTAGTATTCTTTCTCTGCTTATGTAGATGTGTATTGTGTGTACTTGTAATTCTTGCATGATTCCGTATTGTTTGGATAAGCTTCACCATTTTTTGGTGCTTAGAGTATAGAATAGGATTTCATTTTGTGAATTGGGCTCGCCTAATCACTGCAGAATTTGGTCATTTGAATTTTCCTCATACTTCCCTAAATGATGACAATATTGTCATCTCAGTGGTTTCTTGAACTTCCTGGAAAGTGATATCCTGGAAAGTGATATCCATACTTTGTTCAAATTAAACTCTTCTCCAATGATGACTGTGAATTGTCTTAGTAGGTTCCTAGGATAGTGTAAACGAGAGCATTTAGTGATCCACAGCCTTTGCAGATGGGTGATTCCCCAGCTGAAGAATTCTGATCTAGGATATTATAGTGTAAGAGATAAAAGAAAATTTCTGCAGTCTGACCTAATATTATTATTTTTATTTTGTTTTACTCTTTTGCTTTACTGGTAAGGTTCTTGGGAGTACTCATTATATTATCATGTGTATGATCCTTCTCTTTCATAGTCTGTGCTCCGAGGAAACAATGACACAGCTTTATTAACTCATATGCTCTTTAAGTTACAAAATTAACTCATTAAGGTTTTGGTTTTGAACTGGGCATTTAATTGGGATATGTGTGGTATGCCAAGCAAGAAATGAAACTGATGCAAACTGAGATGGATGCTTTAGACTGATAGCAAAACTCAATTATGCCTGGACAATTATTCCATCGCAGCTCAGTTTTATGTGGTTCTTTCCTTGTTTTACATCAAGAAACAACTAGTATTTACCTGATCTAGAGACAACTATAGGCATCCCAATAGTTCTCTTCAGCATATTGTGTTTCATGCAATTCTCTTGTTCATTGCCAGTTATTAATTCTCTTGTTTGGTTGTACCTGCAGGACATTATCTGGCGTGAAGATGAAGAAAGAATACAGAGAAATTATCGAGGCAAACAAATGAAAAATAGAAAATTTGAAGTTTTAGCTTTTATTGTTTAACTTCTGTTCTGCTATTTAATATACCAATCCAAAAGCCCATTTTTTTCAATGTCTCTGGAACCTTAAAATATATATGTTTAGTGATCACCAGGAAATGGTTAGTGTAAAACTTGGATATCCCATTTCTCACAGGCAAGTCTACTGCCAATCCAGTTCGAGCATCATATTTACATGGATCTGCCATCTTTTCCACAGAAGGTTTATTTCCTGGTTCCTTGACTTCCAACTCAGAAGCTGTGGAAGTATGCTTGGTCACCAAGCAAACTTTCACTCATATCTTCCAAGAAAAACTTCATCATAATCTCTATTCAAACGATATCCGTTAAGATCTTCTAGTACTTTTTATTATGAGTTTGTTAACTGCCTTGTTTTCTGCTTCTTGGATCGAATGATGAATCTGGTCTTGCTTTATTTGCTACATGACTCTATGGATAGCTACTTACCTCAGGAAAAGGTAGTCTTGTCGACTATCAATAGCCTCAGAATTTGTCATATCATGTTGCTTTCTTTTCCCAAAAAAGAAGCATCGAAGACGTCTCTTAAATTGCCTTAATGAATTGATTATATATCGAACTGAATTGCATGAACAATTTTGACTTGGAACTATTTCTTATATTATATGAATTGCCTAGAACTTTAGAGAAAGGTAGAAACATGCCAAGATAATATGTCCATCTCGATAGCAGAATTAATAATAATCACTAGATTGAAGATAGTGTTAGCTTGAGTTGTTAATCTAGATTAATTCATGCCTTGTTATTCACTTTTCTCGTTTGATGAAATCAATCATTTCACGGTGTCTTCCCATTTTTTCTTCACTGCGTCATGTTTTTATCTTGAAGGAAAAAAAAATAAATTTTTTTAAAGAATAATTGGAGGAGACTTGGAGCTCAAAGAATTGCATCAGAAATTTAAATGTATCAATTAGTTAGGATTAACTATAATTGCATATGCATAGGTCTGCAGTGTATATGATATTTATTTTATATATGCTAAATATAAATGTGGGATGGTTGTACAGTGTATACATAAAGGATCTTGGTCAATCAACTCGTGAGGAATTATCCGAGAGATCTAGCGGACTTAGAGTCCTTGGTTTTCATACTCATCAACAAATGTGGGATTAATGGCTTTATCAGTGCTCCCTCTCGTAGGGGAGCTAAGGGCTCATAGTCGAGGTACATGGCTCGAGAGCGAGCTTACTCGATCGAGGCACAGGCCTCAGGCCCTTTTTCTAGCGTCAATCTGATAAGGAACCATTTGATCGGTCGACCATTGGTGTGGCCCGTAGGCTCATGAGGAATTGTCCATTTTGGATGGTGGCCATACCCACACGGTTTTACCCTTTCAAAACTCGTGAGCTCTACAAGGCGCTTTTGAGTGTACGGGAGATCTACATTAGTTGAAGAGTACAGGAACCAAGGGCTCATAAGTCCGTTAGGTCTCCCGTAACCTCAAAGGCATCTTTTGGAACTCATATGGACAAAAGCGTACGAGTACTCTCAAAACGGATAATTCCTCGCAAACTTACGAGCCGCACCAAATAATCGACCGACCAAATGGTTCCTTATCAGATTGGTACTAAAAGGAGAGCTCGAGGC
This sequence comes from Musa acuminata AAA Group, assembly GCF_036884655.1. Lineage (NCBI taxonomy): Eukaryota > Viridiplantae > Streptophyta > Magnoliopsida > Zingiberales > Musaceae > Musa > Musa acuminata. The sequence continues at coordinate 6,960,475 of NC_088334.1, read as the reverse complement.
CTACACTTAGATTGAGCATACTCGCTCTAGAGCCATGCATCTTGGCTATGAGCCCTTAACTCTCATATTGGAGAGAGTACTAATAAAGTTATTTAGTCTCTTGAGGCGTATGAAAACAAAGAGCTTATAAGTCCGTTGGATCACTTGTACTCTCAAAAATAACTTTTGGAGCTTATATATTTTGAAAAGGATAGAATCGTGTGAGTACGCCCAAATAATTCCTCACGAGCCCGAGCCTACGGGCCACATTAATGATCAATCGATCATATATATATATATATATATATATATATATATATATATATATATGTATATATATATATATTTATATATATGTATATATATATATATTTATATATATGTATATTTATATATATATATGTATGTATATATATATGTATGTATGTATATATATATATGTATGTATATGTATACATATATATATATATATGTATACATATACATATATATATATATATGTATACATATACATACATACATATATATATATATATATACATACATACATATATATGATCTGTCTAATTCATTTTTGTATATCCAACACACCCTAATAGAGGGCAAGCGTGGGGCCCTCCCTCACTGTGTGATCCCCAAGCATTTTTAAGCATCCGAAGTGTCACAGCCTCTAATCTCTTTCCTGCCCCCTCCGCTGCTCCTAATTCATTTTGTATATCCAACACACCCTAATAGAGGCATGCGTGGGGCCCTCCCTCACTGTGTGATCCCCAAGCATTTTTAAGCATCCGAAGTGCCACAGCCACTAATCTCCTTCCTGCCCCTCCGCTGCTCCCCGCCACTCGCTCCCCTCCGTCGCGATGGCCGGCGTCGCTAACCCATCCATCCTCTCCCCACCCACCGTTCTCTCCTCCCAAAAGCCCACCGCTTCTCGCTGCCTCCCTTCTCTCCGCCCCTTCTCCTCCTCCGCTTACCCTTCTTTGGCTCTCCTCAATCTTCATCTTCATCCCCTTGCAAAACCCTGCCTCCCTATCATCCCCAGAAAACTCGATGCTCCCATCATCCGCCCTGAGGCGTCAGACGTAGCTGCCGCGGAGGCTTATCTCGCCGCAGATGAAGCCGCCAGCGACTCGGCCGTCGCCACGGCATCTCCGCAACCCAAGATCAAAACGGGGAAGGCCGCGTTGCCACTCAAGAGGGACAGGGTAAATCGTCTACTTTGGTCTCTCTCTTTGTTTATGTTTGTATGTTTGGTTTGTATGAATCGTGCCAATTTTGTCGGGCTTCTTTCTATGGGTAGACGAGGTCGAAGCGGTTCTTGGAGATACAGAAACTGAGGGAGAACAAAAAGGAGTATGATGTGCCTACGGCGATCTCGCTTCTTAAAGGAACGGCAAACACGAAATTCGTGGAGTCGGCGGAGGCCCATTTCCGCCTCAACATCGATCCCAAGTACAACGACCAGCAGCTGAGGGCCACGGTGTTGATTCCTGCCTACACTCTTGCTTGGTCATGTTGGATGTTATGTGTTGCTCATTCCATGTTTTTATCATGTAGGTGAATTTGCCAAAGGGTACTGGGCAGACTATTAAAGTGGCTGTGCTATCGCAAGGTTTTTTTTCCTTTAATTCTTAACAATCCGCTGTTGATTGCTATAATCACAGTGTAAATGGGAGCGCACTGCTTGTCTTACTAAAAAGTCTGAAATGTTTCGCTGCCTTTTCTGAGGAATTGGTAGATCCTCTTTCCATATGAGTCTTAGTTTCGTTCTTTTTACTACTTGGATCATGATCTCTTGAAATTAATTCTCTAAGAAACTGGTGACTCATGAGCAATCAAAGGTTGAATGTGGCATTAGGATATTAGCTACTCTGCCTTCTAAATCTCACCATAATTGAAATGGACATACCTTTGTTGGGACCATTTCTATCGGAACATTATCTATTTTTTGGATGGCTCTTTGGGCAAAAATGTTGATATTGTCTATTAAGTATCATATTGCTTGCATATTGTGAACTTATGAAAGCTTCTGAAACTAACACCTGATTGATGTTTTTTTTTTGTTTGCCTGGTACTCATGTCCATGCTTCTAGATATCTTTTCATGTAAGAATCTTTTCTTTGATATCAGATGGATGATAAAGCAGACTTTTGAAGTACTATATCACCTTTTCCATGTCATAGAGAAATATTATTATGCAATTAGCAATTGCTAGTCGACAAGTACTAACTGGATAATTACCTTTTCATGCCATTTATTAAATTTCTATTGTATATTTCAAATGCATGGACCAGTGTGATATGATTATTTTCTTTACAGGATGGATTGAGTTAACTCTGTTATTTGCTGCTTCTTTAATTTGTATCTGAGTGATAACTGATCTGTTAGTTCCTTTTCATTAATTGGTCTGAAATCTTCTGGGCTTTCTTTTTCGTAGGCTGGAGATCTTTGTATTTAAGAGTTCTCATCTTTGACATTCACTTCAAGCATGTTAGCCATTTCAAAGATTTGAAGTTCTTAATACAGAAAACAATCTCTTATCATCTTAAAACTTGCTTATAACTCTCAGCCACCTTCTTTTTTGGTTGCTCATCCTGCTCCCGTCCCGCCCCTATTTGTCAATTTCAGTATGATATATAGATTTCTTGTTTCTTGTTACTAAAAGCACACTTAGGGGCTAAATTTTCCAAGCTGTGTTTTCTTTATTTTTCTGTTGATTAGTTGTAAGGCTAGGTGCAAGCTTGTTGGCTTTGAGTTTTACAGTGTAAACTCCAAATTTTGTAGGTGAAAGAATTGATGAAGCAAAAAATGCAGGAGCTGATATAGTTGGTGGGGAAGAACTAATAGAACAAATAAAAGGCGGATTTATGGATTTTGATAAGTTAATTGCTTCTCCAGATATGATGCCCAAGGTCTGAATCTTGTACATAAAATGACTTCTTGCCTTGCAACTATTTTGTGTAAATTATCTCATAAATGTAAACAAATTATATCTT